>NC_061807.1:43514219-43818310 GCF_021462225.1 Girardinichthys multiradiatus
ATGCCAAAGGAAAATCTGTTCACTTATTTCATGATTTATAGGAATCATTTTGCAACATACCATAATGTCACTCCTAATGATCCAGGAGGACAGAAGCACAAATTCCAGAGGCAAAAATCTTCAGGCACTTATCAGTTAGTCAACTTATCAGTTGACTAATTTAAAAAATAATTAAAAACAATGTTAATTTAAACTGATTGCACTGATTCGTTAGCTTAAGCTTTAATTTGTTCAGTTAAACAGTAACTTTGAAAGCATTTTGTGTTGTTGCACCCATCTTTGAGTTTAGGCAGTTTAACAATAAATAGTGCAGAAGGATTGTTTGAAGGGTCAGTCTAATGTTTGCTTTCTTTATTTGCGTGTTTCAGATCTGTCGAAGAACCGGCTATGTGAGCTTCCAGAGGAGCTCTGTCAGTTCATCTCTCTGGAGACCCTGAGCTTGTACCACAACGGAATGCGTTTATTGTCCCCCAGCCTGGCCAACCTCCAGGCCCTCACCTACCTCAACCTCAGGTAACTCAACACCTGCACAGCACATCATTTAGGTGGCTCATTATTCAGTAGGTTACTGGCAGAACTACAGTACTGAACCCAGGTCAGCAGGGCATGCAGTTCTGGGTGAACAATCTCTGCATGTTCTTAGGCCTGACATGGTGTTCTCATATAGCCGCCTGTGATGTTCAGTGTTGTTGAAATAGTCAGCTGGTTTGGAACAGTCCGGTGAGAGGAGCTGTTTAGAAAATATTTGCAATAATTGAAAAAGTGTGGCAGACGTGAGCCAGGGCAGGCCAGTAACAACAAATAAGGACACCGAAACGGTAAAATGGAACTGCTCAGTAGAATGAGCAGAGTTGCTGAAACTAACAATTTCCCTGTTCACACTGATCTTTCACAAGTAATTCTAATTTTAAAAGTGAAGCAAATTAAATGCAGATTGTTTAGGGAGATACATGGCAATTAGGATCTAATTAAAAGATGCATTGCTGACAAATAGATCTCATAAATATAAAAAAATATATAAAAACCAACACACAAAACCTATACATATATTTAGATTGTACAGGTAAAGATGTGTCATGTATGTACTAGAACATCAGTAGCTTTAATGTAACTAGTCATATACAGTATGCTTGAAGGCACAGGAGATTTATACGACTGTAAAACATCAGAATTGCATGGTCTGTATTATTATTGAAACTGTGGCTCTCAGCTCTCCACCAATGATGTTCCAGATGCTGTAGTTTCAGCAGCACAGCGGTAATATGCTGCTCCAACATGGGTTAACTGCATTAAACAAGCTGTTCTGATCTTCTGACAACATACCACTATAGACAACACACATTCATTTCTAAAAATAAATCTGACCCAACTTATACAGTTTGCAGCTGCTCATATTTTCATTCAGAGCATTATACTGACATGCTAGGCTAATGTTGGCATGTTTACTCTGTTGGGGTAAGATTTGGCATGTAACATTTTCAACCTGGTTCCAGTTTTATTGTTTGTGAACAAAACTTAGAGGTGTTGTCTTGCTTCATAAACGTAGTTCTTTATACTGTATGTGTTAAACCAGGTGTTCCCTGCAGCTTCTTCTCATTCACAGATAGTTGTCTGTCCCCAGCAGGTCATGCCACACAGACAGAAAGAGTCAGTCTTGCTTACACTATGAACAGCATGGGGTGAAAAAAGTGTTCAGAAAACCCTGATTTATTGGATCGAATAAACGATGTGCGAGGCCTGAAATAGGTCATGCTCTTAAATAGGCTGTTATTGCTAAAAAGCTGCTCTGCTTTCACATTTCCACACAGCTCATTGCGGGTGTGACTGATTTAATCAGACAGGACAACAACAGCACATGTTTGGAGCAGAGTTCTGTCAGAGACTCTGAAACAAATCAATTAAAAGTGCCTGAATCAGACATCCCTTCATTTTACTCTGACACTATCTCGACCTCAGCACTGTCTGATTAGCAGGTAATTGTTGAGCCCAAAGTCCTGACTAAAACCCCTGAAAACAGAACATATCAGAACCTCCTTAAACACAAGAAATAATACTGGAAAAACTTTAGACTCCAATAAACACTAACATAAGCAGCATTCACCACCAAAGCCAATGTGCAGATCAGTCTTCATACATTCTGAAGAAATAGGGTTTTACAATATATCATGAATATATCATCATTGCAATATCAGTGTGCACAATATTAATAAAAAAGGAGTGTTTGGACGGGTCTGGCTGCAGTAGAGCTCCACACCTGACACATATTACAGTGTCACAGATGCTAAAGGACACAGTGTGTTGGAAGCACAGTTGAAACAGGAAAGGATGGAAGAAAATAGGGATATATTGCAAGCGATACTGTCGTAGCACTTTTTACCAATAATATCGCCATCAGTTTTGAGTATTGTGAAGTCTTACTGTATGGGAATATTCTCGAAGTTTTGAAATAATTCAACTTTATTTAATGAGTCAGTTTATTTAAATGTCAAACTCCCAGCAGAAAGGTGTGATCTTTTAATAACATCAACATAAGCAGGAATTTATTTTGCGTCTGTAACTATAAATAGAATCATTCATGCAAATCACCAAACAATGGTTTGAATATTTAGGTTCTTTGTTTTAATGTGAACATAATGTACATGGGTTGCTACATGTGTCGGTATTTAAAGTTTTCTCTATTATTAACGTCAGCTTTGGCAGGTCTCACTGAGAAATACTGTCATGGGCCTTTTTGTAGTTTATGATCTCATAAATGTTTGTTTTGATTGCTGGAAGGTGGTGACTATAGACTAGTTCTAACACTTTCCAAGTTGCTGCAGTTCAATAAGGAATCATTTTCAAGCGTAAACCTCCTAAACACTACTTCAGATCAAGGCATATGCCAGTAGAGAAGCCTAAAATAGTTTACAATGATCTGGGATTTATGGCATTTTGATTAGTTTATGCTTGTGTAGTGGGTCCTTATTAGCCCGTTTCTAGGAAAAGTCAGAAACAACCAGACTGCACTAATGGCTTCCAGGAATGTTTCAATTCAAGCTAACAAAGAGTCTTAGCAGACTTTCTCAACTACATGTAACAAAAACAGAACTTAAATGTCTTCTCCCAGCTGGTTTTTCTACTATGGAACACATGTATGAATAAACATGGACAACTAATCAGAATCAGCTTTATTGTCAAGTTCATACATACAACAAACAAGGAATTTGACTCCGGTACACTTTGCTCTCTGGGTTTTTTTTTTTTTTTGCGTTATAAGATATATTCTGCATATATCTTTATGTCCTTAAATACATATATACAATATACACATATAAAAGGCGGAATTGTGGAATTGTATATGAACTGTATCTAAAATTTAACGTGTTTGGACAAAAATAAGTACATCAAAAACAATTTTTTTATGACATTTTTAGCTGGACAGTGAAAACTCATCATCATTACCGTATATGCAAAGAAATGTTGTGGGAGGATAAAACCTATGTTGCTAGCATAGTGACATTTGTGGAGAGGTTATGATTTATTTCATTACCATCTGCATAAAAACTGTTTTTTTTTATAAATTTGCTTGTTTTATTGCAAATATTCCAAAATGTTGTGCTGCATAGTTTTTGGGAAACATTTAGGACCAATCAGGATGTCACAGCTCTAGATTCTAATCCCGTAATTTTTTTTATTTATTTATTTTTTTGCAGCACTAGAGGCCTTAATTTTTTATTTTTTGACAGTAGGTAGACAGGAAAGAGGGGCAAAGAGACGGGGAGACATTTGGCAAAGGTCGTCGGGCCCAGGAATCGAACCCGGGACAGCCGCATCAAGGACTATATCCTCTGCACATGGTCGCGCGCTTAACCCGAACACAACCAGCGCATTTCTAGATTCTAATCCAGTTTTAGCTCAGAGCAGCATGTGCCGTTGTAAATAATTCATTTTCCTTGAAAGGAATATTAAGGAGTTGGCTGCTCTGTCAGCTGCTTATCCAGCACCGCATGGCTCCAGACTGCTCAACCTCCATTGACTCACTGACACCTCGAGGTAAGGCTTGAAGCCCCGCCTCCAACCGTCATTGTTTTGTGCTGTGCTTCATACCTGTGCGACCAAAACACGTAGTCATTTTTCTGAGACGCAGTATTGCGATCTCCTTTAAAGCACCAAAAAGCTTCACCTCATCGTTGCACCATGGGTTAGACTTGCTGGTTGCTTATGAGGAATCTATAGCTTGTCAGTAGTGCAGCGAGTTTGGAAAATGGCAGTTTTTTTTTCTACTCGTGGACTCATAAGCCTGACTAAGCCCATTGCTGATCAGTGAACAGCAGTCTGTTCACGCCGCATTTTAGCCCTGCTCAGCCCCAATGGGACCTGCTGCCGACCAAGTACCAAAAAAGCCGGAACAGTCCAGAAAAGCCAGTCATGGAAATGGTTGATAAATGGGTTGAGTGGAGTGAACCGGCCAAAGTAGAGTCCATGGAAAAGGGGCAATAATCGCTCTATTTCCGAAAACAATCTTTGCATTATCCTAGCTGTACCTCAGCTCATTTCTATCTTTTCACCAGATCCCATTTGTTGCTTCTTGTTGTAGATCCAAAGAAAAAGGTTTGAAAACGAACATTTGGACTTCAGTTCTTGTAGTTGAAGACCTTTCACTCTTCATCCAAAGGGCTTTCTCAATTCCGAGCTGGTGAGGGAGAAGTTCCATGCTATAAAGCTGTTTGGAATGTGCCGTTCTGCACGTCTAAATTCAAGTGCACATTAGAATCCCCTAAGAACAGGGTGTCGTTAGTGCAGTTGTTAGATGACTGAGATGTTTTGATGAGCTGCAAGAAGGTGTGAATTGGTTTGAAACTGACTGGACATCAGGCTTAATGCTGAACTGAACCCTGAAATCTGAGGCTTTACCCTCTGTTTAGAGATGGTTTTCCTGTTGGAGATAAATGGCGTCCTTCACTCCTCTCTCAAACCATCTAAGTTCTCTGTCCAAAATGAAAAAGTGGATATCATGCAAAATCCGCTATTTTAGCCAAAGCAAAATTTGAGGAAAAGACCATGAAAGCTAACAGCTCTAAAATATTTGACACAAACAAACAACTGTAAAGACCTAACTAATAATCTCTGTAAATTACAGCTTAAAAAGCTGTTGTGAAATATCTAGGAAGTAACTGCATATTTCAAACACAACCTACGCTTTTAATCAGCTCTCTTAGACCTTTTTCATACAACTCTGTTTATTTACATAACACCAGTTCACAGGTGCCACTGGTCCCATTCATATCCTGTTCACATAGAATAAAACCCAGTCCAGATTGAATTTAAATCAATTCAATACAGTCATATTATTAGTTCACCTTTTATTTCTAATTATATAACAAAGTCAGATTCTATCAAGGATAAACTGCCAATTGATCAAAACATTTCACCTAGCCGATTACATCAAGTCACTGACTTGACAGTAGAAAGGAAAAACTATTTTCTCAGTGCTGCCTGGGGGATGAGAGGACAGCAAGGAGTCACGCAGCAAATCATAAAGTACACACATTTAGTTTAGGAGAACATTAAGCTGCTGTTAAAAATCTGCTAATGTTCTGCTTGAGTGTGATCAGCATTTAGTTCTGGATCAAGGAATTATGCAGTGCCAACACTGAGATGTACAGGTGTTTATAAGTTTGATATGCATTAACACTTATATGCTGTGTGTTGGGATGCAAGAGTGGGCACAGCTTTCTAGAGTAATCACAAAATTGGGCCAATTACCTTAGAGTTTAGTTTATTCTTCATAGTGTCAAGATTTAGAGCTTTTTCCAACGTTTGGTACACCAACTTCAGTGAGATTTCTCACTCCTCCACACTATCATCTTACTGTTGCTAGGAAACTGGAAACCCCCTCCAGATGGCTGTAATACAGGCAGCATAAGTCAGAGCAAATAGACTGTATGAGAAAAAACATCCAACTTGCTTGTTAGTTCAAGCTCCATGAGGAGAACTGCTAAAGTAACTGAGATGTTACCACACCTCAGTATGTTCTTTGTTTTTCATTTAGGATGTTTTAAAGCCAAAACGTCTCTGTGATTTGACCTTTAGAAATGTAATCCCCTGCTCCCCTGGCCCAGGCGAGGATATGTCTCTTTGTCTGTGTGCTCATGTGTTTGCTCTTCTCCACAGTCGGAATCTCCTGTCTAGTTTGCCTCCATCCATGTTTCAGCTTTCCCTCCTGCGAGTGCTTATTGTCAGCAACAACAAGCTGTCTTCGCTGCCCTCATCCATCTACTCTCTCACACACCTGCGACAGCTGGTACGACACACACACACTTTGATCTCTCAGAATCGCTGCAACCTATTCATAATTTGTAAGTAAAGATGATATAACCTGAATGTGAATGATGGGTCACTAGAGCTGGCGTGCTGCCTTTCTCAGTTTTAAAGGCTGATGACAGCCCAGTGTTGACGTGCATCTCAGTAAATGAGAACGCCAGTGAAACTTCTAGAAGTTCCTACACAGTGATGTAAAACCCAAGATTTAGTTTCTGAAAACCTGAATTACATAAAAACTGAGTTTTATAACGGCAATGTGGGCCTGCTGAAGAGTATGTCGATATAATGTACAGTATCTGCACCCAGTATTTAGTCAAGGCTCCTTTTGCATGAGTTACTGCATCAATGCAGTGCAGATCAGCCTGTGGTTCTGCTAAGGTGTTCAGGAAGCCCTGTTTGCTTTAATAGAGGCCCTAAGCTCTACAACAGCCCGTAGATTCTCTGTGGGGTTTGCTGTTTGCACACCCCTTTCTACCACGTTTTCCTTCCGCAAAACGTTCTGTTAATCTTTTTAGGTCTGTGAACAGCCTGCTTCTTTATCAATGTGGCTTACCCTTGTGTAGGGTGTCAGTGGCTGGTTATTGGACATCTTTTATGCCAGTTTTCCCAGTGGCTGCATATACCATAAAATGGCTGTAACAGAACATTTCTGTATTAAATATACTTTTTTAATTAATATATATATAAGTCCATGAGTATAATATATTGATTTGGATCATAGAAACAAATTGACTTGTTAATGATATTTGAACTTATTGAGATGCATCTATTTTGTTTCGCTCTCAGGATGTCAGCTGTAATGAGCTGCAGAGTTTACCAGCAGAACTTGGTCAACTGGAGAGTCTGAGGGACTTGAACCTAAGGAGGAACCAGCTCACCACGTTGCCTGAAGGTGTGTACCCACACACACACACACACACAAAACTCCACATTATGGACCCTTATCAGTTTCATCGGAATATATAAGTGGCTGTAGAAGATGATGAAGGTTTGCATCTCATCCACCCACAGGCTGTTTACAGTCTGGGGTTCCTCCATTAGATGGATGACAGGAAGTGAGGAGCTAGATGATTCAGATTAAAAGTTGTTATTCTGCTGTGCTGGCTCAGCCAGAATCACAGAAGAAAGAAGTCAAAAAAGGGTTTTTGAAGAACATACAGTCATGCATAGACTTTTAGGTTGTAAAGCATCATTTTCGCTGCTCCCGACATGACCAGACAGTTCAGTCTTTGTCTCGTCTGACCACAGAGGCAACTGTGGCTCAGTAGGAAGAGTAGTCGTCTTGCAGTCAGAATGTTGTTGGTTTGATTCCAGCTTCCTCATGCCATATGTTGATGTGTCCCTGGGCAAGGCACTTAACCTCATACCGATCTGCGTATCGGTGTATGAATGTGTGAGCGTTGGTGAGTGCGTTTGGGTGAATGTGGTTCTAGTGTAAAGCGCTTTAAGTTCAGTCCATTTACCATTTAACTTCCCTCCAGAATGCATTTAGATTGTCCATGTGGGCTTCTTCAAATTTTAATCTATCAGTGTTCATTTTGGAGCAGAGGCTTGTTTCTTTATTGAAACCCTCTCCCCATAACCTGCTGTTTGAGCTGCAAGCTAGTAGGTTATTGCACTTTTAATTGCTTACTAATGAAGATTTTATTGATCTACTTCAAACTTAATGCAGGTCTGATGGATAATGTGCAATTAATGCCTTGCAGAAATAAAAAGGAAATATGTTTTTACAGTAAGCTGGAAGAAGTTACAGTATGTGGACACAGCACTATAAAGTTGCAGAGCTGACTCATCTGGGACCACTAATTCCCTAACAGATGAGGTTTTCAGGGTTTAGATTTAGTGCCAAGCTGAAACCTGATAGTGGCACAGCATCTGAAGGACTAAAAGAGAGACGTACAATGCTCCAAAAATGAAAGGAACACTTTTTAGTCTGAGTATAATATCAGTGTTAATCAGTGTCAGCTGTTTAGGTGTTAATGAAATTAGCAACAGGTGCACTAAAGGGGCAACAATGAGACAATCTCATAAACAGGAAAGATTTATACAGGCAGTTACTCTAGCAGAGTTGGACAGGACCGCTGGAGGTCCTTAGCCTATCAGCAGGACCGTTATCTGTTCCTTTGTGCAAGGAGGAACAGGACGAGTACTGCCAGAACCCTAAAATGTGAAATCCAGGGGGGCACTGGCTTGAATGTCTCTGACCAAACCATTAAAAACAGACTTCATGAGGGTGGCCTGAGGGCCTGACGTTCTCTATTAGGCCCTGTGCTCACTGCCCAGCACCATGGGGATCAACTAGCATTTGCCAGAGATCAACAGAACTGTTAGGTTCTGCACTGGCCCCCTGTTGTTTTCATAGTTGAGAGCAGGTTCACTATGAGCTCATGTGACAGACATGAAAGGGTGTGGAAGGGCTGTGGTGAACATTATGCTGCCTGCAATATTGTTCAGCATGATCGGTTTGGTGGTGGGTCAGGAGGCGCGTCCATGGAGGGACACGGACCTGTACAGAATAAACGATGGAACCCTGACTGCTACTCGGTATCAGGATGAGATCCTTAGAACCATCGTTTGACCCTTCACTGGTGCAGGGGGTCCTGGGTTCTTCCTGGTGCACGATGATGCCCAGCCTCCTGTGGCAGACGTATGCAGGCAGTTCCTGGTGAATGAAGGAAGTGATACCATTGACCGGCCTCCGTGCTCCCCTGACCTAAATCCAATAGAACATCTCTGGGACATCATGTTTAGGTCCATCTGACTCCACCGTGCACCTCAGATTGTCCAGGAGCTTAGTGATGCCCTGATCAGGATCTGGGAGGAGATACCCCAGGACACCATCCATCGTCTCATAAGGAGCATGCCCTGACCTTGTCAGACATGAATACAAGCATGTGGGGCCTTAAAACCTAGTGAGTGCCGTTTTGAGTTGTTGCAATGACATTCCAGCAAATTGGATCAGCCTGCACCATCAGTTTATTACTTTAAATTTCTTGTTGACTTCAGACTAACCCTTGTGTAGATTGCTAATCTTCATCGAGCGATGTTGCATGTTTTTGTTCCTAACACATTACCCAATCCATATAGCATGATTTATTTTCAAATTGAGATCAGATGTGTTTTCAAAGTGTTCCTTAATTTTTTGTGCAGCGAAATCCACACAAACTGCTGTCTGACATTTTTCTTCTCTTAATTCTCTAGAAATATCCGAACTTCCACTTGTTCGGCTCGATGTGTCCTGCAACCGAATTTCCCACGTGCCTCTGTGTTACCGTCACCTCCGACATCTGCAGACCATCTCACTGGACAGCAATCCTTTACAAATGCCACCTGCACAAATCTGCTCCAAAGGCAAATATCACATCTTCAAGTACCTCAACATGGAGGCCTGTAAGAGTCACGAGGAGCTGGAGAAGCACCTAAACCTGAGGCCGACTGGATTTAAAAGCTGGTGAGGACAACTGAGGGGGCATGGGGGTGGGAAATAAAAGAACATTTGCACCAATTGTGTAAAAGATCTTGACTTACAATTATACCTAGAATTAAATGTGTAAATTGATAAAAGCACAGTGCATCGGCTAAATATTTGCACCACTTGAACACTTTCACATTTTGTCACATTACAACCAAAAGCATTCATGTATTTAATCAGGATTTTTTGTGACAAACCAACTCAAAGTAGAGCATAGTTAAAAAGTGGAACTAAAAGGAAACACATGCTATGAGGCTAACGATATGGTTTTCAGAATTTCATACAAATCCAAATCTGTAGTCTGATATGCATTTGAAATCAACATCACTGATTCAGTAGAACCATGTTTTGTTGCACTTTGTCCACTAGGATATTTCTCTTTGCATATCTAAAAACTGAAAGCTTTGCATATTTCTCTTTCATCTGATTGGATGGAGAGCATCTGTGAACATCAGTTTTCAAGTCTTGCCACAGATCTGCTGTTGGATTTAGGTTTGGACTTTGGCTTGCCCATTCTAACACACTGATATATGATTTGATCTAAACAATCCTCTTGTAGCTCTAGCTGTATGTTTAGGGTGGTTGTCCTCCTGGAAGGTCAACCTCCACCCCAGTCTCAGGTCTTCTGCAGCCTCTTACAGGTTTTCTTCCAGGATTGTCCTGGATTTAGCTCCATCCATCTTTCCTTGATGAAGCAAAACACACCCTCTGCATCTTGCTACCCTCACCAAGTGTCACCATGTGGATATATTCACAGTGATGCTGAGTTTTTGTAGAAATATTTCAAATGAATGTATGATGCAGCTGTCCTGGGTTGGATTTCTGACCCTGGACCATTTCCTGCATGTCTTCCCTCTCTTTGTCTGACCTGCTTCCTGTCAAGCTATGACTGAATAAAGGCCACAAAGTCCACAAAATACTTAAAAAGGTGCATTGAAATACATGGTTATGTGATAAAATATGAAAAAGTAATAGGGCTGTGAACACATTCGTCGTGGTGATCTAGACAGTCGGAAACGCCAGCTTTGTGACAGTAAAAAACTTGGACATTTAGCCATTTACTCCCATGGAGTAAATGGCTAAATGTCATTTACTCCATGGGATCCCAAGCAGTATTCCAGTGTCCATATAACCTTTTTAACTTGATAAACCTGTATTCCTAAGAGGCTTCAGAGCTGGCTGTAATTTAAAAATGAAACTCAGTCTCCCTCTCCCAGTCTCCCTGCAACTTTTTCAACCGGGTGTTGCTCTAAGACTTGAAAGCAGTGAATGTGGACTGAAACCAAAAGCTCTTCTCTCCAGTTAGTGTTGGCAACACACACTAAAGCTGCAGATGCTGCACATGTGTGTTCAGTGGATATTTAGCTTTATGTAACTGATCTAGCATGCTATTCCTACCTCTGCAAGAAGTCAGCTGCCTCCTCTGCTTTCAGCCTTAGGCTAGGTTAGCCTTAGGTTCAGTCTAGGCTAACCTCAAGAATCTCTGAGCCTAATAAACAGGGGAGAGATTCGTGAGATCAGTCTCTTTCTCTGAGACAAACTACCAGCTTACTTCCAACAAAGTGGAAAACTGTTCGTAAAACAGGTTGTAAAGCTTAAAACAGTCACACACATCAGCTTAAGGGCAGTGAAAAATAACACGCCAAGAAATGTGGGTCGGTTTATACATCCTAGGCCAAAGAAATAGGATAGTGGAATATGTGAGGTAACTTGAAATAGAATATAGGTACACAGTGACACAGAACTACAGTAATTCATGATTTGAAAGGCTTTGAAAAAAACCAACAGAAGCAGAGTTGATCAAATATTTACAAGGTCAGATGAAGCCCTTTTAGCTGCCTGCTAAACCATTTCCATGGGGCGGAAACTGTAGAATCTGGACAGAGATAAGGGGGAAGGTCCGGAGGAGGAACTCTGACTCTGATACAGAGAATGTGATACTATATTGTACTGAAAAATAAGAAAAAAATACTTGTTAACCTTTCCCAGTGAAGCAGTAACACTAAGAGTGTGTAACACACCTTAATCTTGTCGTTGTATGCTTTCAATTTACTCTAATGTGTGGTCTCCATTTCCTCCTGCAGCCTCTCAGACCAGGAGCTGTTCACATGTCAGTTTGGTGGCCTGGACTCCGGCTTTAATAGTGTGGACAGCGGCAGCAAAAGATGGTCTGGGAATGAGGTACAACTACTGGATTATATATCCATGTCAGGACTGCTGTATATTACGGAATTACACAAAGTGGAGGAAAGCTGTGAATATAGAATATGCCAAAATTCATTCAACAAGTAATAACATTACATCATGCGGCCCTCATCAGGTTTTAAAGTGTGTTAAGTGTACAGCCGATTATACCAGCTGTTTAACACCAACAATTGGCGCTGCATTGAAGTCATTATATGGCTCGTTAAGAACCAGTTTTGATTTGTAATTTGTTACCATGACAACAGTGCTCTAAACTCCAGTTAGTGCTAAGCTGAAATGAACGATTCTGATGAATAATTCTGTATTTCTAATGTGTTTAGTCAGCCGATGACTTCTCAGAGCGTTCTCTTCAGATGGCTGAGGTCAACAGGGACCAAAGAAACCTTGAGGAGGAGGATGAAGAAGAGGATAGTTCCCCAGAGGCTAACAATGGTGAGAGAACACTTGCTTATTAGTGTGGCTAAAACTTTCTATCCTAATGTGCAAGTGTAGCTGACAAAAGATTAAAGTTCAATTGTAGACTTTATTTTTTTATCCCTCTCAGTGAATGGAGCAGCTGAACAGGTCAACTTCATCAACAGCAGCGTGACAGAGGTGATCAGGATAGATCCACCTACACCTCTCATCATGCCTCCTTCGGTACATTCATACACACCCTATCACTTGTTGATGTTTGACATTTTGGGCCTTTTTCCACCAAAGCCCTTTCAGTGTATAATTTAGCAGTGGTTAGGTTATGCTGCTACCATCCACTTTCAGGGTTCCTACTCAGTCTGGAAAAGTGTGGATAAAGAAGAGTATGGAATAACATTTGTATTTCCAAACTTTGCTCCCAGTGTCTAAATCTTGCTTGGTTTTTTCTTGTCTTCCTTGCTTCCTTCCTTTCCTTACTTCTTTCCCTGTGCCCCATTTCTACCTGCTTTTGTCTTTTCTTTCTTCCCTCTGTCTGTCCATCCTTGTGTCTTACCTCCCCTCCTTACTTGTTTTCTACTCCCCTTTTTCTTTATGTCCTTCCTTTCTCTTTGTCCTTGGGTCCTCTATCCTATTTTTTTAATTAGATAACATATTTAAAGCCTACCTGCTGTAGAAATATTTGCCATACATTTCTAGTAAAGCTTAGTACCTCATATTTTGAGGTGAATGCAAGGGACTAAGAGCACTGGAAGGTTGAGTCTGTAAAAGAATGGGATTTTAACATGATAATGTGTAGGAACCCTGCACTTTGCTGGGCAAGGGCAAAGAATCAGCTAAATGCAGATTTTAATACAAGCTTTGAGCTTGTTTTCTGTCATCATGTTATCTTAGCAAAGAGTGTCTGATTTTTCAGGAGCAGGAGACATCTTTACCATCCCAAAGCCAAGACACAACAAACAGGTGAGTCTTTCAAAACATGCTAATGTACTCCCAGTCCTTAGCAGTGCAGTACCATGTAGGGTGCATTTTAGCAGCCAGTGAGTAATCACAATAAGCCAACTTGCTCTTGATCAGCTCTCACCACTGATCAGCAGGTACATACAAATGCTGATTATACAATGTTGAAATGTAAACTTATTTTGGTGTTATTATCCTGAGAAAGAAAATCACAGTTGGTAACAGGAAATATCTCTTGGTTAGAAAAGCCTGATTGATGCATTTGTAGTTCAAAGCTTCTATCGGATACAAGTGTCTCCAACGTACCAGAACAGGGTGATATTAATTAGTTAAAGGAATGGTACATAGTGGAAGGAGGAGGAAAAACTTTGTTAAAATCATGTCACTGTGAGCACGCTGGATCTGTCACCTTCTGAAAGGATTCATGATGAAGTGTACCGGTGCATCAGTAAGACGAGGTTCCTCAATGTTTCTGGGTCATTACACAGGCTCACTTCAGTGGGTGTTTAGATAGCTGGGAAAAATCAATAGAATCAACTTCTCACCACACAAAGTTATGCACTGGGACTCCTTCACTTCATGAAGGCTAATTCTGTGTGCTGTTAATGTTACATTTTTGGCATTTCTGGAACAATATGATTTAAAAAAACAAACAAAAGTTGATATTAACATCCTGAGGCCTTAAGAAGTGCTGCATTACAGTCTGGTGTTGGTAGCATCAGATCTATCACTGCCGACAGAGTCAAAGGTTCCTTAATTAGCATATAATGACACAATGTCTTCCTTTCAAAAAATATGTAATATTTACAATTCCCACATATAAGCCTTGGCCAACAATAGAGACTGATTTCGGCTTATTGACTTAACCTGAATGTACTGGTTTGGACCTAAGGTCTGTCAAAATATTTAAGTCAAGTCTTCCTGCTGCATGTGATTTTTTTTTTTTTTTTGTGCTGAGGTCAGGTCACCTAGCTCTGTGTGAGGAAGCAGTCACTGTAAAATTGGGCTTGTTCTGATATATTACAATAATAACAAAATGACCGTTGAGATGACACTTTAAATCTTTAACTGTAAGCCTCAGTCTTTGTGTGTATTTCCAGCATGTCAAACAACAGACAGGTCTTGCAGCCTCACTGAACTGCAGACATGTTGGATAAAACTGACTATATGGTTGCTGCTCAGTCAGCTGATCAAGCTGAAAATTTGTTGATTTCTCTGTGCATTTTTACTGGAGTTTGTGTCTGCTTTTACCTGAGCACACAGGATGGTTGATAGGGTAACTAAATAGCTGCTTTTTGTTATTAATGTCACATGTAGATGCAAGTGTCCACAAAAACGGAAGTGGCAATTGGCATCCACAAAACATGTAAGCATCTGTACAGATTTGGATGTGTCCTGCATCCCATTCTACTTTTAGAACAGATTACTTAAAAAATGAACCCTGAACAAACTGGAAATGAATTCCACCGAGATAATGTGACACTGTGAAGTCTTTAGGGTACAAAAGAGTTTGTTCATTGGGTTTGGTTTGGGTTTCTGTCAGCTAACAGAGACATGAAGTGCCAGTAATTCTATCCTATGTTTAAAATCCTGATGGTGTTTTGAGCAGCAAGTGGAGTCAGTGGCCAAAACGTCCCACCAGCGTTGTTGTAATAAGGATGTTTTTTTTAATGTTTTAATGAGTGTGTTCTTACCTTTTATCTGCTGGCATGGGTCAGTTTCAGTTAAAAACACTGTACTTGTACTCGTAGTCTTCTGCTTTATCCGGGACCGGGTCGCGGGGGCAACAGACTCAGTAGAGACACCCATACGTCTCTCTCCCCAGACACCTCCTCCAGCTCCTCCTGGGGGGAGCCCAAGGCGTTCCCAGGCCAGCCAAGAGACATAGTCCCTCCAGCGTGTCCTGGGCCTCCTCCCGTTGGGACTTGCCTGGAACACCTCCCGAGGAAGGCGTCCAGGAGGCATCTGGTATAGATGCCCGAGCCACCTCAACCAGCTCCTCTCGATGTGGAGGAGCAGCAGCTCTACTCCAAGCCCCTCCTGGATGGCCGAGCTCCTCACCCTATCTCTAAGGGAGTGCCCGGCCACCCTACGGAGGAAGCTCATTTCAGCCGCTTGTATCCGGGATCTCATTCTTTCAGTCATGACCCAAAGTTCATGGCCATAGGTGAGGGTAGGAACGTAGACCGACCGGTAAATCGAGAGCTAGGATCATTTGAGCACTCAAACCCTTCCACCACGTTAAGGTGGCGGTTCAAGAAAGGCGTTCAAGGAGGCTAAAAACATTGTCTGCAGGATATTGTCAACGCATGTAGTAAAATTTCAGGCAAACCCCAGAATAACCCTTGTGACCTCTACAAGACCAGGGCCTCATGTACGAAAGAGTGCGCAGCTTTTATACTAGAAGTTTGCGGTAGGGATTCATTCTGAAACTTGTGGCGCACAAAAACTTTAGATGTACGAAACTGTGTGTAGACATGTCACCGCATACGTAGCTTTCATACATCCCAAATTGCAGTGAATTCTGTGTAGCTGCAGGTGGCGCTTGAACCGCCCGGTCTCGTCCATAAACACATATACAAAGTAGTATAAATAGCTGGAAAGGCGCCCGCCACTTGTCCAAATAACCATGGCAACGGTGCTGTGACAGTCCGAACTGATTCCTTTCAGCGGAAAATCGCTAAGAGACTGTAGCTGCGTTTCCATTACAAATGTTCACAAAACTTTGTCGATATTCTGCCAATGTCGAAAAAACACAATTTCGCAATTCCGGTCTTTCCATTAAATTCAATTCAGTTTTATTTATATAGCGCCAATTCACAACACATGTCGTCTCAAGGCACTTCATAAAGGGGTTTGGAATGGTATAGGGTTATTGGGGAGGTTAGATTAAAGTACTGAGTGTTAGAGTTTGACCATGGCAAACTAAATTTAGAAAATACTCCTTCTACTGGTGAATCCAAACATGCTCCTCCTACTACTTGTCGACTTCTTCGTCTATTTTGCCAGTAGTACCATCCGGTTGTTGATCATGTGACTCGTGTGATGTGAAAAAACTGTTTCCATTGCAGTTTTATGAAATACACCAATTTCCATACGGCCAAAAAATCATCTCATTCTAACGCAAAAACGTTTTATCGAAAAACTGGAGTTTTTTTGAAATTACCGTGTTTCCAATAAGGGATTTTTAAATTTTATTTTCATATTCAGCTATTTGTAGTTACAGCAAACCAACAACTACCTGAATGACATCAGTGACTCAAACCTGACTGAAAATAAAACGTTTTTTGGCCTGTACCCGTTTAGTTCTACAACGTCTGCATCAAGTCCAAACAGCGCTGTCTGGCTGCTCCATTAAGCTCAATCATAGCTTAATGCTGATCACTGTAATGACCTGAATATGTTCCCCACATTTCTATTAGGAAGAGTGTCGCCACACACACTATGTGAAGTACAGTATCTTTACAACCATTCAGGGCGTCACATTAAAAAATAGAAAATTGTGCATGGAGGTTTGTTCCTATTATTAGATTAATTATAATTAATTTGATAGCATAAAAGAATCATGAGTTGAGAAGGCCGACGTGCCATTGCATTAATGAGACACATTTGCGCATCACAAATAGGTTACACATATATTGAATGAAAATTCTTTCTATTCACATATTCATATTCACTTACAGCTGGTACACTATAGTATGGGTCCAGTCCATGATTCTGGTTACAGTCAGAAATCATCTCCTCGCTGCAAATGAGAGCCACAGTTTAGGGGACCTTTTATATGTCTGAGCAACATGTGGAGGATGAGGCCGACCCATATGGCTGGCATGGCCCGGCTCAGTGATGACTGTTAAATACCCGACCTGTCTGTGAGCTCCCTCTGAAAGCTTTGTTGTAAAGGACCACATTGTAGTGAGAACTTGAACTGGTACAGGTAGTTCATTTTCCCACTGTAACACTGAGGCCAGCTCCGAGCAGAGCTTCAAAATAATTGCCTTGGTAATCTAAACCGGTTGATTAGGCCTGCATCATCATTTTCCACCAAGTCAGTACGATCTCTGATGAAAACAACACTCCCTCTGACCTCTTCCATTGGGGTTGACTCCCAGCTGTGCCATCGTTCCACACTTACGCACAACTTTACGCAGCTATTTATGAACTTGTGTGATTGTCTCCAGCTTGTCCACCTTAGGAATCATCAAGCCTGACTTGTTTGGAATTAATCTGCTGTTATGACACCGTTTTCTTTTTCAGTGAGAATGAAAGTGACCATTAGATGATTCACGTTCATTTTATGCTCCTCAGCGCACAGACCGATGAGCATTTACATTAACAGGTGACAGAAACAGAGGAAGTTTTACAGTTTCCATCCGACTGAGGTGTTTCCATCATTTTCTCAGGTGTGTTACGTTATTGTCTGATGCCAAATGTAATTCATTGTCATCTCTCTGGTTTGAACCATAGAGGCTCAAACTCATGGAGAAACATCAGGTTTGCTGCTCCATGAATTAAATAAAACTAAATGGAGTCATGTTTGGGTGGATTTATGTGAGATTTAGTTCTCTGTAGTTTATTATTGACGGGTGAAAATGTTTATGTGGCTACCGCTCATTTTCAAGCCACATCAAAAATGTGCATGGATTTCTGCACACTTTCACGCAATGTACATTGTTGGACGTGCCGAGTTGTGTGTAAAACATTGAACTGCAAGGTTTTTTGCGTAAGCACGCTTCGTACATGAGGCCCCAGATGTCTAAAGAAGGGTAAAATCCCAGCCATCCTTTATGGGGAGAAGTTTCCTTGTTACCTTCAGGATGGAGCTACAGGATGTCATGCTGTAGAATGAACAGACTTAATAAAATCTTTTGTTTCTACTGCTGTCAGCTTGGTGAACTCAACAATGTGGGGATGACCATTTTTTTCTTTTAATGTTTTTGTTGTGTGCTTGTTTTTATGTGACTGCTGTCTGCACAACAAATTGCCCCTCGGGAGTAATAAAGATTACATAGACCTTGATTGTCCAAGACCTAGCTCCATCTGTCAGAGGTTCCAGATCAATTCATTCATCTGTAATGATGCTTCGTCTCCTCACAAACCCATCGGCACCTCATGAATATGTGACATTCAGCCAGGCTTTTAATGTTTTAAACGCTTGACTTTAATTAGCTGAATCCCAGCTAGGCAGAGCTTCCTGATAGGTCAACGATTCAGACTGGGTCACCGGGCTGTCACTGTTCTTCTACTGAGCGAGGACGAGCGAGGCATCCTGCAGCTTGAACTAACGGATGTTCCACATCTTGGCCTCCAACACTTCCTCTGGGACTTCTAAAAATGGCATACTGAAGCACAGAAAAGACGTTCCAAACATTTCTGAACTGGCTTCCCCTGTGGAACAAGACTAGTTTTTGGAGGTTAAACTGTGAGACTGCTGCTCTCGGAGATCATGAAAACTAACGAAACATTTATGCTGAATCTATCAAAGTGTTTATAATAAGAACAGGTAGAGATGTTGGTGATCTGAAGTTCTGCTTGTTATGGCGAGGTCAAAGGTCTGCATTTTATTTATACCGAAAAACTGACTAGTGTCTGGTTTCTAATCATGGAGGTTTAGGGAATAGTGCTTTACAAAGGTATTCGCGCCCTGAAAACCTTTTACATTTTCTCATGATAACCACTAATCTGAATGTATTTTATCTAGATTTTATGTGATTAACCATCGCAATGTTGTGCATAATTGTAATGCAAGAAAATGTTTTTGTTTTTACAAGGACAAGTCTAAAATGTTTACTCTGATTGCTCTAAATAAAATCCAGTTTGCCTACAGAAGTTACAAAATTAGTTAATAGGGTGTAGAAGTGTGTAACCTCTGGCATCAGAGGTTTGTTAGAGAACAAAGAGCATCATGGAAACCAAGGAACACAGCAGACAGGTCAGGGAGAAAGTTTTGGAGAAGTTTAAAGCAGAGTTAGGTTCTAAAACAATTTCCCAAGCTTTGAACATCTCACAGAGCTCTGTTCAATCCATCATATAAAGATAGAGAGAGGACCAGCTTCCAAGACAGGTGGATCTACCAAGACATGGAGGCCCACCTAAACTGAAAGGCTTGACAAGGAGAGCATTTAATCAGAGAAGCAGCCAAGAGGCCCATGGTAACTCTGGAGGAGTTGCAAAGATCTACAGCTCTGGATGTTGAAGAAGGTGCTCAGAACCAAACTCGGACTTTGGCCTACCTGTAAAATGCTATGTGTAAATAACACAACAGTTCTTTAAACAGAACACACTGTCTTTATGGCAGCAGTATCATGCTGCAAGTATGGTTTCTTCAGCAAGGATAGTGAAGCTGGCCACACTTGATGGGATGAGTTTGAGCTATTTTTTAAGTGAAGAATATGAATAGAAAAAGCTTAAGGAGCTTGAATACTTTGACCAGTTACTATATTTATCAGGTGGTTACTACACAGGAGGAACAGTCAGGAGTTAATGACAGCCACGTCCATAAACTGTGAAAAGAGTTCCAAATGAGTGGGAATGAATAATTTTAAAACCAGGTGTGGGAATGTTCCCCTCAGCATTTGGGTAGCTGGTGTAGTCCTGAAAATTCAGGCTCAACCTCAGAAACAGTTTGACTAAAAGAAAATGTGCAGCATTCTGTTAGTATGAGCTGTGCCAAATAAGCATCTTCTCCTCTTCATAATCTCTCTTTCCTTCAGATCCAGCCCCCAGATGGAGGGGAACTCCTATTCATCAGTGTCCTCGTCCCCTGTGTCACCGTCCAGCCCCACCCTGGAGGAGAGGAGGAGGCCTGGCACCTTGTTCATCTGGCAGGAGAGAGAACGGCTTCAGCAACAGCGGGCGAAGGCCAGGTAGGCACCCTTTATTTCATTAAGAATTTAGAAACCCTCGACTGACACACATTTTGGATGGTCTCCTGTTGTACACATGCATTTCGCTTTGTGGAAAAAGTTTTGTTTAGCCCATAATGTTCTTACAGGACAAAACATAAGGCCAAATCTGAATTGTGTAAATGCCATGAGCATGTCCAGTACGAGTCAGTATGAGTGTTTCCCTCAGTCAGTAGTAGGCGTAGCTGTGCTGCACCATTCCAGGCTTTACTTTCACCGTCTGCAGCTTTTAGCTCTGTCTCTCCCACACATATATATCTGTGCACACTCAGTTCCATACTCTTTATTTTTCAGTTTGTTCAAGTCATCCACTAAATCTGGAAGTCATGTGGCCTCTGCACCACAGACAGGAAGCAGCTCATGGTGGGTTGATCCTGAAGATCAAACGAACTGAGCAGAGCAGGAACAGTGACCTACATGTTTTAGTTCTATTCCCTGTACTCTCCTCTGTATTTCCTCAGTTCTGGTCAAAATAAGATGGTAGAAAGAATGAGGGTGTGGGAATTAGCTTTCCTTCTCTGAATTATGCATGTTGTATGTCTCCCTCTAGTGGTGGCTCACCAGAAAATGGTAACGCCCAAACAGGCCTGCGTCAGAGATGTGCAGTAAGTACCATCCTTCCTAGTGTTCAGTTTCAATTCAGTTTATTTTTATTGCACCAATTTACGACACATATTGTCTCAATACATAACAAAGAAAAAAGTTAACTGAATGGTATCATACGACTAGTAAAGAGAGATTTGAAGGTTGAGGAAAATAACAGTTTCTCTGCTACTACTGAACCCCCTCTCTGTTTTTTAGAGTGCTGACCAGATGAGCACAGGATCACCATCAGTCCTTCTGCATCGCTCCAGCAGCAGAACAGGTACAGCTGTGTTTCAGTGACCAGTACCTGCTGTATGTGAATGAACCTGAAGATAAGAGTGCTCACAATGCAAATCTTTCAGATGTAGTAATCGAAGCACACTAGAACCTCAGTGGTTTTATTTGTAGTGGAAACAGGACAAATAGGATAAAGGTGACTGTTTATTTTAACTCCACACTCTGTGATGGATTAATTCTCAGATAGTTTCCTGTTCACCTCAGCAGTCAGAGGATACAGAGGACGCAGCTATTATAGGTAATTATAGGAATGTTTATGTAAAACATGAAATAGTCTATGGGCAGAAATCTGTGCCATTACAAACTGAAGTTGAATAGCTCAGACTAAATCTGTATTGGTGTAATTTAAAATTAAATGCACAAGTTTGAAACTGAATTTACTGGTTTGAAACTGGAGTAATTTGCTTTGAAAATCTATTTTGTGTATTGAAAATTCAGCTGACTATGTTAATCTTCAGTTTTATAATTGAATATCGATTCCAAAATGTAGTTTTTGTCTCACACATTTGGATCCTTGAGGAAAGTCACAGAGTAACACAGATTCACCAATTTACGTTTTTAGTCAGGTTAACCTTCCTTTATGGCATTTTGAGCTGGAGCAGTGGGTCGTACATGAGCTTTGCAGATGTCATGGCCACTTTCTGCATTCAGTATCTAAAGTTTGTAATAGAATTGTCTTAGTTTACAGAGTGATGTCGACCGAAGCCAATCACAAACAAACTAATCTGTATGAATTTGTCTACAATAATGAGCGTTGGCCTGGTCAAAGAAAAGGTTTCACACTAATCGCAAGTCTGGAGGTCAGTTCTCAGCCTTTCAGTTCATGTTAACCCTTCCTGAGCACCCATTGGCTATAGTGTAGCTTGCTTACTTTTACACAAGAAACGTCTTGATATGCTGAAAAAGACTAGATAATATAGATGCATTAGGTCTAGTTCAATTTTTGTAGGGAAACCTGAAAAGATGCCTGGAGGCAAAAACGAATGGTTGGGAAAAAAAACCTATGTACTAAAATGCAAATGGTTAGCCTGTTAGCTTCTTGTTAGTTCAATTGGAAAAACAACTGCAACATTTTTATCTGTTCTAGGATATGTCCAGTAGTTATGACACATTGAATAGTTTCCTAATAAGATTGATGAAGTCTGTGTTGTGTCAGAGAACAGATAACCATGTAGCAGTGATGATCCAGAGGTTTGGGTTTTTCTTGCCCAGCCACTGGACTGAAAACCTTTCAGTTCCCAGCCCACAGCTTAAACTAATAATAAAACTAAAACTCCACAGCTCTTTTATCTGTTGTCTTTAAGTTGCCTTGCCTTGGTTTTCTGCTCGCTAAGGTTTCAAACCTTTAAGCATCAAGTTTAACATCAGTTCTGATTTGGATTTAATCTGGTCCACATGCAGCCCAGTGGCAGGGAAGCAAGTCTGCAAGGAACCATACCAGAGAGCATCAGTTTTTATCTCTATCATGAGTGGAGCAGCAGCGTTACAGACAGTTACCAGAGCGCCTGTCAGTCCTTTAAACAATGAAGGTCAGCAGACACGGAGGATGTCTTTTAGCTGCTTTAGATGGCATTACCAGCACCAGGTTATCTTCACATGTAGCTGTCCAATCATGTCAAATTGGCCTATAGTTCCGAACCTGTGGGCATCTGAAGGCATCTACACATTTTGTGTGGTGTTCTACCCTACTGGTTTAGCTGGGTCTCACCCTCGTCTGTATTTATAGACTGGGACTTGAAAATAATTTTGAAAAGCTGTCTAACACATTTGTATAACTGACCTAAATATTTGCATCAGATGTGCCGTCCTCTCCAAAGGCATCCTCTCCTCCTGGTCAAGCTCAGAAGCCCAACAGTTTCCTGTTTCGCACCTCCTCTCGGAGCAATGTCAAACCCACAGGTAAACACAAACACACACATATACATTCCAGCTCTGCTCCCTGCTGCAGTCTCAGTAAACTCAGCTTGCTCTGATTTGTCAGGGAACATTTTCACTCTGGGTGATTCTGGTAGGTGTGAATCTCGCACCACTCTGCGTTCGCCAAAAGAGGAGAGAAGAGACATTACACAACTACGCAAGGTAAACCACACCAGTACCACTTCTACTGCTTTTTAATGGTTTTATCTCAGACAGGTGGGTTGTTGAGGATTTCTTCATGGCTGCACATAGAAGCAAGGCATGGGCCAGTATGAGATTCACACAGTATGGAAATCCTGATAGGAATAGGGTCCCCATTCCTGGTACTAACCTGAGTCATTTTAAGATCAGGCACTTGCAGATACAAGTTCCAGTCTGCTACTTCATTAAAGTTGATCAAATGAATGCCATGTATATGCTTGAAAACCCCCTAGCTTTAAAAATCATTAACATACTACACTACATAAAATAACACACCTCTGGATGCTACAGTTTCTCTGATCCATTTGTCTTGACTGGAAATATTGTCCCAGCTCTGCAGGAGAACATTAATATGCTGCTTCAACATGGCTTCAGAAAGCAGCTATAACACACCACCTAAAACGTACAGAGGTATCATTTGTTTCTAAAGATATATCTGACTCAATGGCTGCAGTCCAGTGCCTGGCTTCAGCTGAAGATGTTTTAATATGCAGCAGTTTTCTTTAGTTTTACTCTAAGGTGTTTGAATAAATACTTTCAATTAAAATCCCTTCATTTAATTATTGCCAATTCACAACAAATGTCGTCTCAAGGCCACCAATCAGTAATTGAGACCAAATGTAATTGACTTAGAGCAGGTTCCAAATCAATTGCACACGTTCCAAATTAGGTTTGTCAAAATAATTAAAATATCAACGTAATCGATGCTAAAAAATTAATATTTAAAAACTGTCATTTGCGTCAAAATTGATCTAAACTGACCCATTCTCATTTGTCCAAATTGTTGTATTTCGTCCAGCAGCAACGCTGCAATAACAGAGACACTTAGCCCCTCCCCTCTCCAAACTGCTCTGGAGTTTTTAACTCTGCTAACATGGCGAGTACAGATGGAAGATAAAACATATGCCAACCTCTTTAGCTGACAAGGCAAACACAAAGATGTTGTTTGGAGGCACTTTAAGAAGAACAACAAAAATTCCACGTGATTTCCATAATTGTTTCCTCACAATTCGCTGATTCCATGATTTTTTCCCTCTGCTTAAGTTAAAACTTTAACTGTTACTGACTACCACAATGTTTTATCCTGATTCTTTTAGTGTTTCTTAAAGCCAGAAAGTTGCCACTTAGAATGACTGTAGTTTAGTGTCATGTCTGTGATTAGCTTTTTTTCGACAAAATTAAGCAACTGAAAGTACATCCTCTGGGACTGGTGATTCCATCATTTTTGTCAGGGGTTGTAGTTGTTAGTTGGATAGAACCTATAAAGCATTTTAAAAGGAACTTTCATTACTTTCTTGGTCAAAAATAACTTTTTGTGATAAAAGCCAGACTTTGTTGTAGCAGATATTTTCCACCAAGCTGGACGTAACACTCCATTGTACTGCGGTATGAATTATTGCTGGAAAATGTTAATCAGCTGACACCTACTAAATAGTGAAGCAACAAAAAAAAAAACAGTGGGCCCCCTCCATAACTCGTCAGGTTTCTAATTCAGTTCAGTTTATTATTCAAATCGGTTTGAAGTTTTTCTATAAGGAAACCCAGCAGATTGCATCCAGTCAGTGACTTGCAGCATTCACTCCTCCTGGATGAACATGTAGAGACAGTGGACAGTCACTGGTGTTGACTTTGCAGCAATCCCTCATACTGAGCATGCATGTAGTGACAGTGGAGAGGAAAAACTCCCTTTTAACAGGAAGAAACCTCCAGCAGAACCAGGCTCAGTGTGAGCGGCCATCTGCCACGACCGACTGGGGGTTTGAGAGAACAGAGCAGAGACACAAAAAGAACACAGAAGCACTGATCCAGGAGTACTTTCTATTTGAAAAAAAGTAAAATGTTTAAACGTAGTTGGAGCTCCTTTAGTGGCTTCATCTAGGAGAGAAAAACAGCTAAGCAGATAAACTGTAAGTACGTTTTTAATTCTAGAGGATTAAAGAGAGCACATACAGTTAGTCATAGTAAAAGCTCAACCTGCAGCAATGTTAGGAGAGACTGGGTTAGACACTGAAAGAATGCATACAAATTAGCCTCTGAAAAATCTGATCATCTCATATAAAGAATGAAAAGCAAGCAGGCATTAAACGGCAGGAACAACATGCAGATGCTTCAGCTAGTTGTAATAAACCAGCCTTGCCTCCAAACACACAGGCATTTGGTAACTGCTTTTAACCCAACCTCTCAGACTACAAAGTTTCAGGGCATCCTTGCTGCACAGTAAGCAGTCATGGAGAGCCTGGCTGCAACCGTACAGCAGGCCGCAGAGCATTAGTCACGTTGGCTCAGTGGAAAGCTCAGGGCCACAATATGAGAATAAAATGCTATGGTCCCAGCTGCTAGATTTAGAAGTGCAAAATGGGCAATGTACAAAAAGGATCATAGTCAGGCATCTTCTTCACAGATTTACATTGTATTAGTGAACGTTTTAGGGAGTTTTACTCAGAAATGCATTCTATAAAATCATCTGCCAAGCAAGATTTATTTTTTGTTCTCTCTCTCCCACCAATAAATTCAGCATTTAGGGATTTAATTTCTGAAGTTTCTTTATCTGGCAGGTCGGACTGCTTGGATCTGAAGTTTTATTAGGGTACCCTGCCGACCCCCCCTCCTGTTAAGAATGATTTCTGACAGTTGGGAATACATTTCTTCCACCTTCTCTTAATGATGCCACTATCTGCCTATTCAGGGATGAAACACAACCAGGAAGTTATGGTCTAGTTGCTCTGTTGAACTATGATCTCAACATTATTACAGAAGTGTTGGCATCAGTATTAGGAAAGCATATAGCTGATATAACTCATCCTGACCAAACAGGATTTGTCTCAGGTAGATATTCTTTTTGCAGTGTGTGAAAAATTCTTCATGTTTTAAGACGATAACTTCTGTCTTGTCTGAATTTAGAACGGAAAATTTAAAGTCATCCAAGTTATGTCCTCAAGACATGCCTGTAGTCTATCTAACTGGTTGGACTCATCAGGATTTATAGAATAAATAAAGCTGAGTATCATCAGCCTAACAGTGAAAATGTATCAAATACTCCCTGATAATACTACCTATTGGAAGCATATATATCCATGATCCCTTATATGTGATAAAGAGGCCTGACACCCTAGGAAGAGAACCATCCCTGTTCATGACTCAACCACCATGCTCCACTGTCTTCAGAACGGTCTGTGGTTTCAGTTTAGTGTTTGAGGTCGTCTGACAACTCAAGAGGAACAATCTTGCTTTCATTAGTCCACAAAATGTTTCTTCATGTCTCTTGAGGCCAGGCGATGTATTCTTTGGCAGATTGTATCCTCTTCGTTACGTCTTTGACCTCAATAACTGAATTCCATGCAGCTGTTATTTTGAACACATCTATTTTAA
Source organism: Girardinichthys multiradiatus (assembly GCF_021462225.1). Taxonomy (NCBI): domain Eukaryota; kingdom Metazoa; phylum Chordata; class Actinopteri; order Cyprinodontiformes; family Goodeidae; genus Girardinichthys; species Girardinichthys multiradiatus. The sequence continues at coordinate 43,540,842 of NC_061807.1, forward strand.
TCAGTTATTCAATGACACAGACTAAGGAGCATTCGTGTAATGAATCCTGGTTTTCTATAACTCTACAACACCTACCAGTAAATTATTTACCTGGTGGTAATATGATTTCTACCAAGAACAGTGACTGATCTGGTTGGACTGCTGTTATTTTGAACAGAAATGTTTACAGATCCCAGTAAGAGGGTTGGAGCATCAATATTCTTGCTGGGTGGCTAAAGCACCGGATATTATAGAATAGCTCTTCACAAATCTGGATTGTAGGATACTGTGTGCACATCCACAGTCTTCCATACTTACAAATGCAAAGAAATCTAAACCAATCTTCCATAAGAATGGAGTTCGTCAAGGTGGTCCCTTGTCTACAATGCTCTACAATTTAGCTTTGACAACTGGTATCAGGGAGCAACCAAAAATGAAAAGAATTGCAGTTGGTGGAGTAAGGTGGAGCTTCATGTGACTCTATGCAGATACCCTTCTAATGTGCCTGGACGAGACACAGATTTCTGTCCCTGCTCTCCTAGAAATGTAAACTTGTTTGGAAGTTTTTTGGCTACAGAATAAAGTAGGGAAAATGCAAACGTAGGCTACCATTGGCCAGTCTAACAGATGACTTCCTAAAGACTTTGACTAGTGACTATTTCTCATATTTGGGCCTCAAAGTAACCAGGAATCCTGATAATCTTTATAAGTTATAAAACGACTATTATTTCTTCCAAATAGACTACAGGTTAGTGAGATAAGTTGCTAATTTCATTATTTACTATTTGGTTTCTTTCAAATAAAGATATTTTAAAGATCAAGAAAAAAAAATTGAATTCCGTCGCAAGTAGAGATGAAACTAGAGCACAACTAGAAATATAACAAACCCATATTAGTCAGGCTATCTGCTCAGCTGCTTTACAGATATGCTCCATGACAGCTGGCTTCAATTTCTTGTAAGTAAAGGAGAATATAGGAGTGACCAGCAGTGTGCAGCAACAGGTGGGGGAAGGAAGTACACTATGCCTAATACAGCCATCTCTCTTTTAGACGAAACGACTGAAGGAGCTACATCCATTAACATTTACTTTTCCTTCCCATAGAAAGTACTCCTGGATCGGTGCTTCTGTGTTTTTTTCCTTCTCTGCTCTGTTCTCTCAAACCCCCAGTCGGTCGTGACAGATGGCCGCTCACACTGAGCCTGGTTCTGGTTCTGCTGGAGGTTTCTTCCTGTTAAAAGGGAGTTTTTCCTCTCCACTGTCGCTACATGCATGCTCAGTATGAGGGATTGCTGCAAAGTCAACACCAGTGACTGTCCACTGTCTTCTACATGCTCATCCAGGAGGAGTGAATGCTGCAAGTCACTGACTGGATGCAATCTGCTGGGTTTCCTTAGACAGAAAAACCTTTTATCCAATTAGAATAAATAACTGAATCTGACTGAACTGTTTGATAGTTAGGATTAATTGGAATGTATGAACCTGACTTTGTGAAGTGTCTTGAGACGACATGTTGTGAATTGACACCATAGAAATAAACTGAATTGAATTGAAACTGAATCTCTCTGACACTTTCTCTAGTATTTCACACTGTGGGAACAGACGTACAGTTTTCAGTGGTTTGAGACTTTAACTTTTGAAACCTTTGTGCATAATTTTACTGGAAACTGGCCCAGGTCTTCCAGACCTTGCTACCTTGTTTCTGTACAGGGTGTAACCTGTTCTTCTCTCAGTAATCCTGGTTTAATATAAACATGAAGCCTAACTGTGTCTTGCTCCCCAGACCTTGGAATCTCGGCTGAAGATTTCTCTGCCGGAGGACCTGACTGAGGCTCTGTCCAACGGAACCATCCTCTGCCAGCTGGTCAATCAGATCCGACCGCGCTCTGTGTCAATCATCCACATTCCCTCCCCTGCAGTGGTGAGTGGAAGATCTGTACAGAAACAAGCCATGAACAGCTTTTTGTTGCTTCCTTGGAAAATCCCACATGACACTGAACCTCCTCTGAACTGACTGGAAGGTTTCAGAAGTGCAATCTGCCCGTTTATTTCTCTGAAATATGGTGTTCTGTCTCCTTTTTAGCCAAAACTGAGCTCAGCAAAATCCCGACTTAACGTTGAAAACTTCATCGCTGCTTGTCGCAAGCTGGGAGTCCCTGAGGTAAAAAGCCTGCACCGTGCTGGGATGAGTGTTTTACGTTCCTGAAACAAATCCAGAGCGATGATCTATGTGCTGACAGCCAAACTGTTATTGTATGCGTGTATATTCTCAGGTCTGGACTGATGCTGAACTGATTTTCAGACGTTCCAATCCGTCCACACCTGACCGCTTTCTTCAGTGTGCACTGTGGTTTCGTCTTGGTTCTAACCATGTTTTCCTTTGTGTGTGTGTGTGTGTGTGTGTGTGTGTGTGTGTCCAGCCTGAAATGTGTGTGTGCTCTGATGTGCTTCTATGTAAGCTGCCTGCTATGCTGCGCTGTGTGGCGGCCTTGGTGGCCGTGGAAGCGGGGGAGCCTGAAGAGGACCGCTCCCCTTACTGTGCGTCACCTGCGTCTTCGTCGCCCTCCTCTTCCTCCTCACTGCTGTCGGCAGACTTCCTGTTCTTTTACTGCTCTGCCATGGCGCTTCTCTACGTCATCTACTGCTATCTGTTCACCTAAAGCAGCTGCACAGAACCCTTCCAGACTCCATGTTGAGCTGTTCTACAGAACGTCCAGCTGTCACTGAAACAATGTGAACAGTGTGTGTTGAGAACACACTGACTGTAGATCAGGTGTCTTAAGCTGTCAGCTGCTCTGGCTGGATGTTGGAGGCATAAAGAATACTAAATGATGATGATATGAGAGAGGATGAACAGGGAGATGCCTTAACTTGATCTAGCTTTGATTCTATAAAGCACCGCATGTTTGGAAAAGGTGGGAGGCATGTCTGGAACTGAGCTGCTTGGTGGCACAAAGTGTGTCTTTGGCTGAGATGTTTGGGTGGAACAGAGGAACCAAATCTGTTACATAACAGATCTGCAGTCTTTAAAAAAAACCTAAACATTGGAGCTTTTAGGAAAGGTTGTTGTATAGTTTATTTTCAATATATATATCTGTACTAACTGCATGTGCTTCCATCAAAAGTCTACATGTGCTCTGGTTTGCTAGGACGGTTATTTAAATGGTTTAGATCCAGGTAGAAGCCAGTCCTGGAGATGTGATTTATTTTTCATCCTGCCTTATAAGAGGCCAGACATGTCTGGGATTGTTTTTTATTGGAATTATAATGAAAGCAGGATCAGCCTTAAGGCTGTTTGTCTTTTGCTTTAGTGCAATAGCGATAAAACACACACTGCGCACCCAGCGTGTTCTTGTTTGTTGCTATATTTACTCATCCACCTAAACTTCTTGGAGCAAACGTATGGTATGGATGAGGATCAGTTTGTTGCCCCTCTGGTAGAAATGTGTAAAAGCATTAGAATAAATGTATCTTTGATTGCAGCAGTATAACCTGACTGAACATTTTAGAAAAATTCAACGTTTAATTTGAGTACATTTATTAATTTATTCATTGTCTTCAGCAAAAACAACAGCAAGCAAGTTATTGGTACCTCTGCTGTTAATACTTCCTTTTGACCCTTTTGCCTACAAAACAGAACCAAGTCTTCTCCAACAACCTAACCTTCAACAGAAAGACAGGTCTCTGATCAGTTCTTTTTGCACAATCTCTCTAGATGGTCCAGAGTCTGATACCCTCTTCTCTTCTCTTTTCTCTTCTCTTCTCTTCTCTTCTCTTTTCTCTTCTCTTCTCTTCTCTTCTCTTCTCTTCTCTTCAGCTCAGCCCATAGTTTTTCCACAGGATTTAGGTCTGGGTGCTGAGGTGGCTGTGGAAGACAGTTGATTTAGTGTCTGCTGAACCATTTCTTTGTCAGTATGGTCTCTTATCCTGTTGAAATAACAACCTATTTTCTTTTTTCAGCTACACTCTATCAAGTTTGTTTAAATTCAAATGATCTGTTATTTCAAATAACTCACAATGTTATGTACTCTCATGGAGTTCTCAGGGGCTCTGAAACACAGACAGACCCAGAGCATCACAGGTCCTCCACCACTCTTAACAGTTTGCCTGTGGTGCTTTTTCACATGATCAGCTTTGGTTTTACAGCAAACCCACCTGGAGTGTTTGTTCCAGACGGTTCCAGTTCATATCCCTGCAGCGTGTGGCAAACTCCACATATTTACGTTTGTGTTGGTTGGATAGAAAGGGCATCACTCCAAACCAACCAATTGACCTTTAGATGGAGACTTGGTGACTCCAAGCTACCACTCTGTGCTGCATTTCTCTAACAGTGAGCTTTGGAGATATTTTTACTTCCATCACCATCCTGCTCACTGTGTGGTGACAAGATAAATTTGGGTCCTTATCCCAAACTGAAATGGACCTCTGTGTCACATCATATGTATACCCCAGGAAAACAGGAAGTCACAGATTACTAGTTAGAAGTTTCTATAAGCTCTGATTAGCTTATAGAAAACGCTACAGGTACATTTTTTTAAAAAGGATTATCAGAGGTACCAATAACTGTGTTTCTGTTAACACATTAGTTTTTTTCCTAATTGAATAAATGTACTGATGTTAAAGCATTGATTTTTTTCCTACATTTTAATGTGTGAAATTCTGCTGCTGCAATTAAAGATTAATTTATTTTAGAGCTTTTTCCACATCAGGGCCAATAAATTTGTCAAGTATTTTTGGATTGTGCAGATTCTCTGAACATTGCTGTGAAAAAAGTCCCAGTTTTTTATCTGACTTGAGAGGACTTCTTTGCACTCATTTTTCAATGCAGAGCAATATTTAAACATTTAACCTTATTCTAAACAAGACAGTTATTCTGTTTGACCTACAGGTACATATTCTTGTTAATATATTTAAACTTTTCCAAATAGGAGCCCTCAAACCGTGTAACTGCAGTTTACAGCCAGAAAATATTGCATAGTATTTATGTAATACACCTTGAAGCTACATAATCTGCATACCCTCTATATTATATGTGCATTAAGGTTTACACTGTGGTGGTATATTTTACAGTCAGATTAACATGTAAAGCTAAAGCAGGACGTCAGTTAAAGGCATGAATATAAGCAGGGGTACACTGTCCTGCAGGTGGGTCAAGTGACTTCCAGGAACATCATCACATAGTACAAAAACCTCACATAATATTGATCAGCAGTCCCAGTTCAATTTCTGAACTTCTAACAGTGGGAAAACCACAAACTCCCATCAGCATCACCTAAATGATGGGAATGTTAATCCCTTTAACTCCAGGAAACATCTCTAAACTGGTTTCCTCCAGCCTGTGACACTCTAACTCTCAACCAGTAAAAACTATTTGTGCCTCCAGAGGAACTCTGATGTTTTATCGTAAGACTTTCCAGAGACTGAACTATGAATGGGATTTTTAGCCCTGAGACAAATGTAAGTTCATTAAATATGGAATTTGGATGTGAAGCGTTGATGTTTGCCACTGAATAAAGTGACAGGCAGAAAGCTGAAAGTGCCTGTTGCTCAACACTGACCTTGTCTAAAATGCATGCTGTGTTACCTGGTAGCAGCAGAGGGCGATGTTGCTTCATCAGCCACTTAATCAACGGTACAAACCCCTTCCAGGAGGTGGTGTGTGAAGCCCTGTTTGTCGTTGGCACTGGTCTATTTGACCTGTTGACTTTACTTGTATAAATGTAAACAGGTTATTAAATTATTGCTTTTATTTATTTTTATTTTGTTCTAATTTTGTTTTTGTGGGGAAACAGCAGAAGCTCTCCAAGGTTTGGGAAATTAGTGCAGAAACTTTAAATAACAGCAGATCAATATTTAATTATTATGAGTTAAACTAACAGTGGAGCTTGAATTTTCTCTTGGCTACACATCTAACAAACCATTAGACAGCCTCTGCACTTTCCACCACACATTATCCTTTGTGTCTTTCTGCTCATAGAAGGTCAGTGACTGCAGATAAACTCAATTTAAAAACTCGTTATCAGGTTCATATAACTTATGTGGAGCTTCAAAGCCAAAATGTATAGCAGGATTCCACAACAGTTTGAACTGCCCTAAACATGAAAAAACTCTAGAAATGATAGAACGGGTTGGAACAAATTGAATGAATTAATAGAAGAAAAGAGTAAAATAAGAAGATACATTGAATATTCTTAAAAATCTATTCTTAAAATGGGAAGTCTCAAATTACCAGGAATGTTGTGAACCATGATTCAGTGAAGAGGTTATGAGCAATCAATATCTTACCTGCAGTACATAACTCTTTTCTATGATACTCTTTCTGGTCAGGTGCGCCAGACTTTAGTTATCTAGACTGAGGTCCACATGTTTACTGCAGGTAAGATGCTCTTCATAACCACAACTTCACAAAATCCAACATTTCCTTAAAGCTGAGCAAATAAAGTCATGAAGAAATGGTAGAAGACCATTTTACATCACTATCAAGAGTCAACCCCTTAATACTTCTTGAGAAAGGTTTCATGTTTCTTCTCCTTCATACAACTAAAGTTAGTTTATTTCTTCATCTCGTCAGACTTCTTTAAGCAGCTTCAAGCATCTGCTGTCATAGTCAGTCAGTTAGCTCCAGGCTACAGCTTGGATATGAACGTTTCATTCAACAGTCCAGGTGTTGCTACCAGTGCTACTCTGCGTGCCTCTGGTTGTTCTTGGCTTAGTCTGTGCAGTGGCCACCAACTGGGGTTCATCTCCCATACTACAAAATAAACTCCATGTCCACTCAGTACAGATGCTGCCATCTCCACTCAGACCATCTACAGCTTTGCTAAGGCTGGCTGCTGCTGCTAGTAACGATGGGCTCTATTTGTATTCAGATGATGTCATTTTTGTGGAAAAACTAAGTGAACTGAGATGCTCCAAAAAACTGAAATACAAATGGGAACCAAAAAAATAGCTTTTTGTGAAAAGATAAATGATCAATTAGAAACAAAAAGAGTTCTTGCCTCCTTAAATGAAAGGCGAAACATTTCCTAAACTTGGTGGTTGATTTTGTTCTATTTTCCAAAGCAGGATTTAGGTCGGTCTATCTTCAATATGTTCGCTTTCTGTACATGTTTTAATGAATGGGTTCTTTGGACACCCCTGGAGTACAGCCTCTGTTTGTGAACATGTTGCAACAGTGTCTGGATTCAGTTTCTCTAACTTGAAACAGAATTTAAAATCTAGATTCCAAGCCAGAAAAACGCATCGGTATATCACCTGAATTCAAAATCCTATTTGGGGAAGCTGCAAGTTTCTCACCAACCCAACCTCAATATCCAACATTAGTCCTAGAGAAACAAATGTTCCACAGGTTGCTAACAGTAGTTAGCCTCGCCCCTGAGGACAACCATTTTCAGATCTGATCCTCAACCTTAAAGTCAAATATATGGTGTTGTATCTTGTGTTTTTTAACCTGCAGCATCATCTTAAATAATGATTTGATGTTGATTTTGCATCTTCCGAGCCAGCGGAAGCAAACAGGTCTTTCTGTAGTTCCTAAGCATGTTAGCCAACCATTAGAAAATTTGGAGAAAAAAAAAACTTGATGAGAACTGGAAAACACCCATCATGTATATTAATGGAGGAGACTGTTTCTATGCTCAATACCATTCTGATATAAAAAAAAACAACACATTTTTACACTATCGTTTCATTTTTAATTTCTATGTTGTTTATCGGACACTTTAAGCGCTTCAACTCGGGTATAGCAGCAGACGGTTACATTAGGTCATAGAATGGACTGTGCAAAGCTTTATCACACAGTTCAGTTATACAAAGGTCAGAACATCTGCTGTAAAAACACCCCTTATTTCTTTTTGTTAAACTGCTGTTATTATGGAAATTATTTCAGTTCAATGTATATTTTGAGTGAAACTGGATTAGCAACATGCAATAAATTCATTCATTGGCTTAGAGCAAGCTATATTCCTACACGTTAGTGGAACAGAAATACTGTTGTATTTTATATTTATATAATACTCTTTTTGACTTCATATGAATTTATATGGTTGTTTTTCTTCCTGTTGTAAAGAAATGATTAAAAATGAAACTTTGACCTTGTGCTTTTTTTGTGCCAGCTTACTGTTGTGCCTTTGCTTAATCAGCAAAGACGTTTGTGTATTCGGGGTATCTGCAGTCACCTCAGCATCTTGTTCAGCAAACGCAGTGACCTCGAGGTCTTTTTATTAGCTTTCAGTGGCCTTCATCAGCAGATCTACAGCATGTCATTGGGTGAGGCAATGTCCAATGAGCTAAGAAACAAATTAGGTTACCATTTCTTCATTTCAGGTCACGACAAATTTGAAAAGGTGGCTGGGTGTATTTTTTCATTTATTGAAACCCAACCCAACAGTGAAATAAATCTGAGCCCGTAGTTTGTTTCCTCATTGTGCTGCTGTCCTTAGTGTCCTGTGGCTGAGTGCAGTAATTGGGTCAGCCTGATGGAGTAAGGGTTAGTTTAAGACAATGGGGAAAAACTTGGCTCTCTCACAGAATTGGCTCCACAGCTGAAATACCCTTTAAAGTTGTGTGATGAGGTGGAGGTGCGAGGGAACGAGCAGATACCCTGAAGTAAATCCTGTCTGCTCTGTGCTTTAACTCCTTTTAAAAGCTTCTGTGTGCTCTCCAAACAGTAGGTTTACCATCTCGCCCTCCTGCTGGCCAGTGTTTGAGCAGGTGAGTGTGCTGGGTCAAGGTCAGAGGAAAGGTGGAAATCAGCCTGGAGGTTTGTACTGCACTGGTCATGACCTTTGCAGTAAATTGTGCTGCTGTCTCTGCATCTGCCTGCTTCACACATCACTGCACAGGCAGGGGCTCCTGTCCAGCTAACCACTACAAGCATCTCTGTTTAAAAAAACAAAACAAGATAAAGCCTTACCATCCATGCAGTACATCAGTTCAACAGTAACTACATCCATTCAGTTTCACAAATACAGTTGGATCAAAGCACCAACCAAAATAACCTCATGGTACAAATGTGTCCTGGCCTCATTATATAATGTACCTCGCAGGTGTCTTCCATAAGAATAGTCTTTGTGCAGAAAACAGGAAGTTAAAACACAGATCAAAGCCTGTATTGTCCTGAGTGGGGAAATTTAGTTGTTACAGCAGCTAAGTGGCACAGTAAGGTCAAATTTACATTGTCAAAAAATCACAGTTTTTATTTTGGAAAATGGCATTTACTGGGCGGGGGGGCGAGTATTGTCCAATAGAGATTTTAGTTCCGGTAAAGTTCTTCATCTCCCACTACCTGCACTGGACTTAAGGACATCCTAGAACTATCCTTCCTGATGAGCTTATCCAACTCTCAGCTGGGAATAAGCTCCTGCTCCAACATAGAAGAAGGCTGATGCCATTACAGAGTCAAGAGACATCTTCAGTAGCGCCCCCTGCACTCACAAAAGATCAGTCTCCTTAGCAGGTGTAGTTTGCTGTGACCCTTCTCGTAAAGAGCTTCAGTTTATTGTTCAGGTGAACACCCAGAGTCCACCATCACCCTGGATGTTCACCGCTGCTAGTGTGGTGAGTCTCCAGAAATCCATCACCAGCTCCTTGGTTTTTCCAAGTTCTGTATTATAGCATAGATGACCATCATGTGCACTAAAAGCAGCACAGAGAGGAGAGGACCAATCCTATCAATGTTGTAGGGAAATTATGGTTTCATTTCTGTCAGCGTGGTTTGGGGAGCTAGAGGCCGTGACTGCAGGTCAGCTCTGGTAGTCATTAAGGAGACCCTGAAGATAAAGCACTCTTCTACATCCTTGCCTGCATGTCTAAGCAAACCGGACGCCGCACCCTGGTACAGTCCAAATGGCTTCTGTATCTGTAGGTTGTCTGAAACATGTTGAGATCCTAACTGTGGCCAGCCAGGTTCCCCGATAAAACAAGGGTGGGATCAACTGAAGTTGTGCATTCTTACAGCCAATCTGTCCATGTGATCTGAAGCCTGCATCATCGCAGTGAAGTCACATGAACTTTCAACACATACACTTTCATTTCTTTTCCTCACACCATCTTAATGCTTCACTTTTGTTTTGCAGCTGTAAAAGCACCTTCAAAATGATCTTTTCCACTGTTAATGGTTCTGAACACAACTTTGCTTTAACACCAACCTATACTGTACAGACAGCAGATACCCTACTATTTTACATTTACTGGAAAGTACTTTTAGCCATTAACAACTGCCTCTAAATCTAATGACAGGATTTAAGCTCAAAGTATTTGTTTCTGGTGGTCCAATCAGAATGCAATACAAATGTTGCTGCTACTGATTATACCAGATCCAAGATTATGAAATGTTCCTTTTGGGGGTCAGGGTAATTAAATATGAAATCTGGACAGATCTCAGGGGAGACACGTCCTCATTAGCCTTCATCGATTACATTGGTAACATAAAAACACTACAGATAGCTGGAATGTCTGCTTTTAGTGAGAAAACACCTTAATTAGAGGGCCAACCAGAAAGTTGCATTTCTCATCCGAGTTTTTCTGTTTTACCACCTAGCTGAGTGAGCATGTTGTTTTTCCTTCCATCTGCCTGGCTGTTGGTTTCAGAGGGGAGTGGGAGTAAGATTCATTTAGTGGGTTTTCATGTCAGGCCTGCAGGCGATAACCACATTTGACAGCTTGTGCGGATGCCTTTGGTATCCAGTGTGTACTAGATTGAAATGACATAATTTGATACAAATTGCCACAGAGTTTTTTTGGGGGTTTTTTATGCGCCAACTTCCCCATGCTCTTTATATCTAAACCTCAACAAGATTCCTCATGTATCTCAGACTACAGAGTAGTTCAACACCAATCAGAGGTGATTAAAATGAGTCCAGGGCCTGATGCAGAGTGATGCTCAGCAAACATGTTTCGTTCCACCATACACTGGCATTTGTGAAGGCAGAACGTAAACTGAGATGTTTGTCCCACATGTTCTTTATCTAAGCACGTTTTTTGGAACCAAGTTTGCATAAATAAAGAAAATCTTGCTCGGTAGCATTGAAAGGGATTTACCGCTTTTATAATAAACTCAGCTGAGGATGCCTGCTGTAGCAATGTTACCACATTACCACATCTGATTTACATAAAAGCATATAACATCAAATCAGTTTATCAAATAGGCAGATAATGTTTATTTGACCTAAAGTGCCAATGTTTTGGCACCAGATGCGAAAAACATTGCTTGTTAAGTCCAGGGTACAGGAATCATTTTCATTTCAAATTAAACTGAATAAACTCCAGAAATGTATTTACTTCTCCATAATTATCAAGACCTCTAAACCTAAGTCAAGTTCCAGATCGTTCCGTCCAGGTTGGAATTCTGTCCGTCACTAACAGTTGAAAACTATGTCGTTACATTTTTGTAGATAACCATGACCATGGCCATCCAGTATGAAACTTAGTGGAAAATAAAACCCCTTTGCACTAGGTTCAGTATCTGAAACCTTACTGCAGTTTCAGGGTTTATGACACAGGGTTAGCCCTAAAACTACTCTGTGTCATAAAAGTGACAAGTTCTCTGCTGCAGGTAAGATATTGATTGCTCATAATAACTGAACAGAACCCCACTTCAAAAAAATGTGAACTGTCATTTTAAATATTTAATTATAGCTATTTGTTTGGTGAACACATAACTAGATGATTAGGGATTAGGTAAATCATTTGGGATATATTGTAATAACTACAGGAGGAATAATTTACTTGGAACTTGAGATCTGTAAGACAGCAACTCAGGCTGCGGTGGTCCAAGCCTCCCCTCCCAGCCATGATTCTCTGTAACACGCTCTGGACCAATTTATAGTACATATTAATCTGTTGCTGTGTTTCACCACATAACAAGCTGTTTTCAGTGACACACATGGGCCCTAATCAGGCACATTATATATACTGAAACTGAAGGAAAAAAAAAAGTCAAACAAGGCCTGTGTTAATACTTAGTGGACTGACTGACTGTCAACATTTAGATTAGACAAAGTCAGTACCAAGAACACATCAGTTGCTCTAATTCTGCTGCGATTTTTTTTAAAAACCTTTTTACCAATTTCCTCCTTTTAAAATATATTTTGGAAAACAGAGCAAAAAGCCCCGGAGATTTATTTGAGATGTTTTTCAGTCCTTAGCGATCTGACTTCCAGGTTGCTCATGTTGTCAGCATGTTGACAGCCATGTCAGTCAAATCTGATCAAACCCACACAGTCCCACAGGAGCAGATTGATGTACATTCTAACAGTTGAACTATTAATAAATAATAAGTATGGATGTTTACTTCAAAGCTTTGATGTTGATAATTAAATCAGGAATAAAGAATTTCACTGATAAGCTGGAGAATCCAGTAATGCAGCAGCTTTCAACATCAAGCTGACCCAGGAAATGAACACACACTGCCTGTTTCTTACTTGTGTCTACTAATGTATCCTCGGCAGGACTCCTTGTGTTCCCCGCAGCTCATCATGGAGGATGAAGGCCTGAGCCGGCTGGCCCAGACTATCCAGGTGTTGGTTGAACTGGCAGATGGCTCCCAGAAGGGCCCTAAACAGGAAACATTTGCCACCGCTGGCTCCACACGGAGCTAGTAGAAACCTTCATGAAGATTGATGTCATCTCTCTGCCAGTGATTGTTCTAAATGTGCTTCATCTTAAAACTTTCAAACATTCCAGTCCTTTATTGTCAGGGATACATCCATCTGCAAACACACAATGAACTATGAAATAAATCTCTGAACAGCTCAAAGTGTTGTGTCTTCTTTCATGGATTAGAGAAAAGGAAACAGGAGCCAAAGTCCCAATGTTGTCCTGATTTATATGTCTATATTGTAATGTGGGGTGTTCGCCAGAACACGATTCTTAGTTTTCCCTCTTGATGTCTATGTAAATTGATAATTCTTTTTTCACATAAGTATACTAACTGGGTCCAAATCCAACAATCACTTGTTTCCTTCTAACTTAGTTTTATATCATGCTTGCTCTAAATGACCACATGCAACAACCAGAGATGTGGAGATAACTCTCATTGCCATGTTGGCCTAAAAAACTCAACTTGTTTTCATGCTGGGTTGAATATGCTGAATTTTCCTTGGATCGATTTGCTGTGTTTGAAACTGATCTCTGTAACTCGCCCAAATGTTTCAGGTCTGATCAAACCTTTTAGAACATCCGCTGCCTCAGTAAATACCAAGACTTCCTATGCTACTCTACTGAAAGTCATTTAGAGTTAGAGCATCAGACTCCTGTTGATGACAAATTGAAGAGAAAAATACCATTCTTACCCACTGGCACCACATGTTTGGTTTTAAGCTGCAGTTTAATTGTGAACTCAGCTTTTACTCTAGGTTGGGAAAACAATCAGGAAGTGCTCTGAGTTCTAAATTTGGAGTAGGAAAGTCTGGGGTTCTCACCAACTTTGACCTCAATATCCAATATAGGTGTTGTGTGATTAAAGTGACTGACTGATATAAACAGTTTATTCCAGGATAACAAACAACAAAAAACAGTAAAAGTTTTAATGACACACACGCATTACTCAAAACAAATAGTAAAATTAAAATAAAATTGCAGTTATCTAAGATGCACAGTTCTGGAGGCTAGCAAAAAGTCTGACAGCTTTAGGCAGAAAAGATGTGTTGTAACACTCCTTAACACATCGGAGCTGCAGTAATCTGGACACTCTTTAGGCTGTCTACAGTACTGTAACATTGTTCAGAGGAATGGTTCAAAATGGCTTTGATCATCCCCAACATCCTGTCTTCTCCACTTTTTTGTGTTCGCAAGAAATGTGCAGCCCTACGATTGTGCATTTATTACTAAATAGAACTAAATAAGAAAACAGTTCCAGACCGCCAACCCATTCCCAAATTGCAAGACATCATGAATGATTTAGGAGACATTTCCTGCAGTTTTCCTTCTTGGACCAGGGAAAAGCTTATAATCTAGGTTTCATGGAGAGAGTAGTAGACATTTGACCCCGTGGAGTCTGTATGACTTGTTCAGAAAATCATTTACAGACCATGTTGAAGATCTGGGAGCAGTACTCAGGCGGCTTAGGCAACATGGCATGAAACCTAAGCTCAGCATATGCGAGCTGTTTAAGCGAAAAGTACGCTATTTAGGACGCATTGTGTCAGCAGAAGGTAGTAAGATACCCTGACAGCTACAGTGAGAACTTTGAAAGAAAATAAACCAAAAAACGTAGTAGAGTTGACTATAATATGCCTCTTAAGCTACTATAGCCAATATATCAGGAATTTTTCATGCATTGCTGACCCTTTGTATTATGTCCTAAAAGCCTCTTTAAACACCCAAACATCAACACTTATCACACAAAGACAAGACAGAGAGAAGCAAAATTTAAAGGCATTTCTTCCAACCAACCTAATATCTGAACAGAGGAACATTAGTATTGTAGAAACTGATTAACTGTTTGGTTGAGCCACCCATCCTTGCATTCCCAGACTTCATTAAACCTTTCATTCTCAAGAACAGGCAGGGAAAATGCAAGTGAAATAGGCAGACACTGAAAATTGTAGAGATAATTCAATCAGCTCCTCTTGCACCATATACACTGACAGTAACCGACTCACATGTGTTGTCAACAGGCAAACTTAATGAAACAGAGCAAGATGGGTAGCTGATTTGTCGGATTTTCACCTCACAATTAAATATCAACCAGGAAAACAAAAAAATATTGATGATGACATGCTTCCCAGAATGTTTATTGACACTATTCAAACTCTGATGAAAGAATGCACCAATGAACTGTCATCTTCAGCAGTGCAAGCCGCAGTACTTCAAAAATCACACCCATGTCCCTTGAGGACTTCTGTGCTACACAAAAGGTGGAATAGTGCATTGATTGTTTAATTACGTACTTGCAGTCAAGCACAAAACCTTCAAGCCAACAACTTAAATCTTTGGACATGCAGACAAGTTGGCTGTTGCAAGAATGGGATCGTCTGACACTAGATGGTGATAGAATTTTGAGACGAAGACTGCAGATAATACTCAACTTGTCTTCCCTACAAAATACGAGAAAACTGTTCTGACAGCATTACATGATGTTATGGGGCATCAGAGAACAGACCAAACAACTTTACAAAGGACAGAAATATTCTTCTGGCCACAAATGCAAATGTTTCCTTTTCTCCTTGGAGAGAGACCAGAACAGTAATGCAAGTATAGTTATGACTCTTAAATTTAAACTGGTCTCCATTAATTTCCTGCATGTGGACAAATGCCCAGGACAATATAAGTATATCTTGGTGATCTTATGTCACAATGTCAAATTCAGCTAAGACAGTAGCTGACAAGTTATTTTGTAACTATGCTTTGATGTTTGGATTTCCTCCAGGGGCGGTTTTAGGGTCTTGAAACATTGGGGGCTTAGCCTAGACCCAAAATATTTGACTTTTCATAAGACAGCAGCCAAAACATATGACATGTTGTACCAGTTCTCTGTCTAGGCCAGTTTTGATTGAATGTAAATTATTGTGAATCAAACAAAGAAGGTTTACAATAATTTTACTAGGTTTTTATTTTTTGTTAGAAGCTGAATGAAGGAGAAACAGTTTCGGATTGATTAAATATATTTTGCTGCAGCAGATAATTACACATTTTGTTGTATTTAGAAAAAAAAACCTAATCTAAATTTTTGCTGACAAAATGTGTTCTTAAACTCAGAGATATTTACTATGGGCCAAATAAATGTGCTTATTTTCTCATCTACGTAAATGACCTTTTTAAACATTACACTCTCAACCAAATGTTTCACTCCTGAGGCTCCATGGTCTTCAAAAGAGGAAACTGGTATAAAGTTCATTTATTCAAAGCTTATGTTATGATTTGGGGTTGTTTGGTTTTTGGTTGTGGGTTTTTCCTCATATGTTTCTCACAGTTAAGGTTTTGAATCATGCTTCTGTTTATTATTTTCCAGGCCATGCTTTAGTTTTTGTATTCTAGAACATGTTTTGTCAAGTTAGGTTTTGGATCTGGTTATGCTCTAGTTTCATGTTTTTTCTAGTTTTGTTTCTATTAGTTTGTCTCCTTGAATTTCTGTTTTGCTCCAGTTTTGTTGTGTTCTGTCCTGTCTGTTAACTTTATTCGGTTCACCTGCACTAAGAAAATCAGTCTCCTCGTTTCACCTGGTTCTTGTTCTATATATACACACATCTGTTCTGTTTAGTCCTCGCGGAAACATTTTGGATCACTATCTCTATTCATGTACTGCCCTTCGCTCATGCCAAGCCTGTCTTGCCAGCCTGTCCATGTTTCTAATCAAACCAGTACACCGGCTGCTCCACTCTCAAACCCAGTGCCCCAGCCTCAGGTCACTCATGACAAACCTTGGGCCATTTATCTTTGTAATGCGTGTTTCTCGTAGTGGTAAGGGGTTGCTAGCTTGGTGTTAGCTTTAGCTCCACCATGGCTACTCATTCTGTTGTTTCTCTTTCTCTCTCTGAGTCTCCTCCTCTTTACTGCACTCTGTGTCAGATGTTTGGTTACTCCTCTGCCTCCTTTAGTGATAATGGTATGTGTAATAAATGTAGCATTTTTGTAGCTTTGGAGACGAGGGTGTCGGAATTGGAGGCCCGGCGATGGCAGCTCCATAGTCAAATGTTTGCCAGGGGCCAGAATGAGCGACATCAAATCCTACATGGAACTGGATAATCATAAATACAGTAAGATTGTTATTCACGCTGGCAGTATTGACACCCGGTTACGTCAATCCGCAATCACCAAAGTTAGTGTTGCTTCAGTGTGTGTTTGCCAAAACAATATCGGACGCCTAATTTTCTCTGGTCTCCTTCCTGATCTGACAAGTGACGACATGTTTAGCCGCAAGTTGTCATTTAACCGCTGACTGTCTGGGTGTCGTTCTGAAAACAATGTGGGCCACGTTTATAATTGGCGAACATTTTGGGGAAAACCAAGTCAGATCTGGAGAGACGGCATCCATGCCACCTGGGATGGAGCAGCTCTTCTTTCTAGGAATCTGGCTAAATTGATTAGTTCTCCAAAACCCAGGGTTCAGACCAGGAAGCAGTGTTGTAGTTTAACACTCCTCTCTGCAGCTTATGTACTGTTATCCATCCATTACCCTATTAAGACAGTGTCTTACCCACAGCCAAAATTAAATTGGTTAAAAAACATGAATATCTCATAAAAATAAATAAAACTCTGATAGGGAGGGTTTAACATTCATGTTGACACAAAGTGATGGCCTAACTATAGCCTTTAATGCTATCTTAGACTCAATTAGCTTAGCAAGAGGTTTTGCTCAAAACATTAACAAACCTACCCACGTTTGCCTTTCTTCTTTAGACCTTGTGCTGACATATGGCATTGAGTGTAAAAAAATAACAATATTTCCTCATAGCCCTGTTCTGTCTGGCCTTTTTTAATAACCACTTCACACCTGAAAGAAATGCTATAACAACCTTTTAAGAATCTTTTCCATTTTTTATTTCCCCATTATCACAGAAAAACACAGATGAGGACAATAATTTTGTTTCTTCCCCTTCACAAATTGATTGTCTTGTTCACATTGTTACTTTCTGTGGCAGTGGCAGCGTCGTCGGTACAGAGAAACGTGTGGGTTCGGAGTCGAAGCCAGCAGTGGTGGGATAGTGATGTGAGCGGCTTTAATGATACGGACTTCATTCAACATTTTTGAATAACAAAGGCAACCTTTATGTGCATCAGTGCATATTTTTCTTCCCGCTTCCGCGTAGCAGGACCCAGAATTGTGACGTTTGTTGAGTATCAATGACATACAGGTTGGATGAATGCGACCTGGCCATACAGGCACAGGTCGCATTTGAAAAGATCAGATACGTTTCGGATTTAGGACCACATATCCAAGTGGCGTGGGTCGCATTTGAAAAAATCGGATATGTGTTGTTCAGACTGTCATGAAAAGTTTGGATACAGGTCGCATACGGGCAAAAAAAATCGGATTTCCGACACTTCAAGCTGCAGTGTGAACATAGCCTATGTGCAGAGGCTATAGTCCTCGATGCAGCTGACCTGGGTTCAAGTCCTTGACCCAGCAACCTTTGCTGAAAGTCTCCCCCCCCTCTTTCCTGTCTACCTACTGTTGAAAATTTTTAAATAAAGGCTTCTAGTGTTATGCTTCTGGCACGTCTGCTCTACCCTGTCTCCCTGGCTGCAATCAGCAGATTAGATGCCCCTGGTGGCTGCTGCAGTGTAGTGCAATCTGTGGAATGCCAAGCACCTGTTTCTTCCCTGATATATACTGACTCTGACAAGCAGACGGTGCCAGATTTTTGAAAGTCATTGTGTGAGTAGATATCCAGCGTTCCTTCCTGTCTGATTATTGTTTTTGACCTTGCCTTGCCTTTTGGATTTATGCCTCTACCTGCCCCTTGCCTGACGCCTCTTGTTCCGATTGTTCTTGACCCTCTTTCTGTCCTTGGATTATTGAGCCAGCCTAGCCCTCGGATTATTCAGCCTGGAGTCACTTCTTACCTGTGCTGTGGAGATCACCGCCTGCCGCCCACTGAGGTTTCCCCTCTGGGTTACAACTTCCACACAAGACAAAAGCAGGTTAGTGGCTTTTCTGATTCCTGCAAAATCTGGAGAGACTACAAGTCACTAATCCCTCTTTCTGCCTCAGTGATTCCTGGAAGCTGTGAGGAGTGTTACCTGTGTGACGTTTTCCTGTGGCCGAACAAACCTTTTAAACTTTCAGTACTGTGTCTGGCTGAATCTTGGGTCCGCCTTTTTCTGATTCATAGCAGAAAAATCTGGCACTGTCTGCTTGTCAGAGTCAGTACATATCAGGGAAGAAACAGGTGCTTGGCATTCCACAGATTGCACTGCACTGCAGCAGCCACCAGGTGCATCTAATCTGCTGATTACAGCCAGGGAGACAGGGTAGAGCAGACGTGCCAGAAGCATAACATCTAGTGCTGCAAAAATAGTCACCCTTTCCTCTGATTACTGCTTTACACCCTTAGCATTCTCTCCATGAGCTTCATGAGGTGGTCACCTGAAGTGGTTTTTCAAAGTCTTGAAAGAACTTCCAAGAGGTTTATTGAGAGATGGCCAAAGGTTAACATTTCAGTCATCACAGCAAAGGGCGGCTACTTTAAGGAATCCAATCTGTGAAAATATTTAAAGTTACTTTTTTATTTTTTGCTACATGATTCCATATCTGTTCATTCACAGTTTTGAGGCTTTCAGTGTAAATCTAGGTACAATGTAAATTGTCATGAAAATAACGAAAACCAGTAAATGAGAAAGTGTGTCGAACATTTGACTGGTACTGTATATTCTTCCAATAGGTAAAATTATAAGGCTGCATAGGTTAAATGTCCGCTGTTATGCTGATGATACTCTAATAATAGTAAAATAGTAATAGCTATATTTATTCATAAGTCCTAAAGAACCCAACCAGTCAGATAGACTACAGGCATTTTTCAAAGATATAAAAACCTGGATAACTCTAAATGGGAACTTTTCATGCTTTTAAATACTTCCTTTTCACACTTAAATCATTCGGTTGTGGTCTATATAAAGTGGAACTGCAATGCGTTGGTCTGAATTCCTTGTTATTGTAGCTCCACAGGCGTGTCTTTCAACCCTGTTCTGAGGTGCGTTGGAGAGCAACTTGTTCTGGTATTGTCTCTTTAAATGCTATTGAGGCACTTTCTACCCTGCCCCCCTCCAGGTTAAAGAGCGGTCCACTTTAACCCGTTCGGCCATTTTTGTAGTTTGATAACAGAAATACAATTATCTAGTGGCACAGAAACAAGACTAAAACACCAAAAACAATACAAAACTGTGTGTAATAATACTATTCAAAACATGCAGTACGGTTCTGTCCTCAAGGAGCTAAAAGCAGCACACAGCACTAACATAAGCTGGAGGCACAATGCAACTGCTATCAGAACAATGGCCAGCACGTCATATCAACTCCCAATAAATTCATGTCTGAAATAAAGTTTGTTGTCATTTCAGGGTTATTTGCAGCTGTGCCTTCATTTGGGCACATTTCCATTAAAAAAAATGTAATTTAACCAGCCACTTTGAAGAGGTTCTGATGCTGGGGGACTTTGTACATTAAATGTGTGGGTTAAAACAACCAACAATTGAACATTTAGACGTCCTCTTCCACCTTCAGTGTATTTGAGCTTGGACTACAAAATCGCAGCGAGAAAGAATAATGGTGGATATGCAAAATTGGTAGCCGGAAGTGCATGACCTTGTTCAGCTGTTCTGCAGCAAATTCTGTGACATAACAGTTCAAAAACGTAACAGATGATAGAGAAAACTGAACAGATTAAAAAATATGACCCATTCTAAAAGTAGAATGGGAGGCAGATCCTTTAGTAATCAGGCTCATCTCCTGTGGAACCAACTTCCAGTTTTAGTTAGCTCTTTAAAAGGTGTATAAATCATCAAATTTGCCTTTCAGTAACACTAAAATGTTTGGATTATATTACTATATTTAATGGCTAGCAGAAACATACAAAAAACATGGAGTAACTTGCAGGTGATAAGCATCTACACAGCTCCTCATATGATATGTTAGCCTTTTAGCTGTGGGCTATTTTAAATACTGCATACTTTTGTTAAAACAAGACATTAAAAGACAAATCAAATAAAACAAAAAGACAATTTCATTGCAGAAATTAAAAGCTGCTGACTGTTGAGTTAACTAGGTAACAATGTGAAACAAGGGCTGTCCTTATGTTAACCTCAATGGATCATGCGACATAGGCTGTCTGTCCCACAGTTAGAATAGATGAATAAATCTTCACTTTATTAATCTACATTGCCTTTAATCACAAGCCAATTAGCAGCACAGGTTTAGTCCGTGGGCTCATCATCTTAATTGTACTATTACACTTTGCCTTGGAGGACCATCTGCTGATAAGACACTTAATGGATGCTCACAGTTGTGCATGAAGATGGAGTTTGGTTCATTCTGCTCACGTTTACATGGACGTTGAGGGAGGCTGAGCAGAGACTGAAGAGGTAGTCTGTCAATTGTAAGATGTAACTGAAACTGGGTATGAAACCCCATGCTCCACCTCAGATATGAGCTAGATGATATGCTGTCCTGCTTCATTATTCTGCATGTTGTACGAAGCCGAGAGGATTTCTACAGCAGCAGCAAATATGATGCTGTGATTCTGTTTTATAAAGTCTGGCACTGTGAGCGAGCTTTTAACAGTGTCGCTGGTCATTTCACAGTAATGCATCAGATCAGGTTGGAACAACACTGAAATAATATTACATAGCATTTCTTGAATTTTAACTGTTAAGCCTCATGCAGTCATTCAACTGTTGGTAATCTAGGTGGTGTCCAGAAAACAATGTGGCTATCAGCTACACTGATAACTGGTGAACATTTTGGGTAAACCTGTTCTGATCCACAGAGACGGAATCCATCCCACTTTGGAAGTAGCTCCTCTTTCTAGGAATGTTGCAGAATTTATCATTCAAATTATATTAATAACTTTTAAGTCCTCATATACAGTGACAACCTAGGGTCCAGATGAAGTAGCAAAGTTATAGTTCAACACACCATACAGCTTCTGTACTGTTATTCACACATTACCCCATTGAGACAATGTCTTGCCCACTGTTAAATCGTATAGATTAAAAACTAATCTAAACAGAGGAACCCATGAAGACCTCATAAAAATAAACAGAACTTCAACTGAACAGAAAAAATAAAACAAATGTGGCTTATTGAATGTTATATTTTTCTTTAAAGAATTTGTTAGTTAATAACTGGATTTGTAATAATCGGATTTATTTTGTCTCAGAAGCCTGCTTGCAATAGTATTAAGTTAGTATAAATGAGTCAACCCCTTCTAATTGTTTTCATTTTCATATTCTCGAAATAATGGGTGAGGAGGAGGAGTAGCAACCATCTTTCAGTAAATTAATTAAATGATCTATGCCAAATAATAGCTACAATTTGTTTGTATATCTATCTTTGTCTTTCAAAGTGTAAAGCAAGAAAATCAGTTCCGTTTCTAGTTTTTAAGCATCCACCAGGCCCTTACTGTCAATCTTTAGATCTTGATAGAATTTCTGATTTAGTGTTACATACTCATAAGTGGGGGAATTCTAACATTCATATTGACATTGAAAACAATTGTAGTCTTCTATACCATTATATATTCAATTGGCTTTACTCAAAACATTCACTGAACCATCCACTCCTGTATTCACACTCTGGATCTTGAGTGTGAACAATGCCATATGTATTTCTGACCATTTTTAATAGCCTCTGAGTTTAATTTAACTGAGAACTCTGGCCATGAGAGAACATTTCATTATAGAACTTGATCAGGCAATGCTGTTACAACTTTGAAAGAATCCGTTCAATTACTGTATTTCCTCGGTTATAGAAAACACACAGCAGACCTAATTTCTACACCCTCAAAAATGGATTTTCTTGTTCGTGTTACAACCTCACTGCTTTTTACATTAGACAATGTAGCCCTCTTTGAAAGGGAAGGTCATCAGTCATCAGAGGCTGGCTCTCTCATTTATTTCAGAGCTGCATACATGAAGACATTAGACAGAAAATGGTGCTTTACACATCTAGAGACGTCATACTTAATCTGGAAAAATAATAAATAAAACCTGTCAGCAAGCTGCAGCAGCATATTTTTCATCATTATTTGAGGAGGTTTCTTATAGATAGATAGATAGATAGATAGATAGATAGATAGATAGATAGATAGATAGATAGATAGATAGATAGATAGATAGATAGATAGATAGATAGATAGATAGATAGATAGATAGATAGATAGATAGATAGATAGATAGATAGATAGATAGATAGATAGATAGATAGATAGATAGATAGATAGATAGATAGATAGATAGATAGATAGATAGATAGATAGATAGATAGATAGATAGATAGATAGATAGATAGATCCATCGATCCCACACTCCCGGTAGAGTCCCACAGGGTTCAGTGATTGGGGCAATTCTTATCACTATATATATGCATCCACACGATAAAATTATCAGAAAGAATGGGATTAATAACCACTGTTATGCTGATGACGCTGGGCTATATTCATCCATCAATCCTGATTAATTTAATCTTTTATGTAGACTACAGACATTGTCTTGAAGACATAAAAACCTGGAAGACTGAAGTTGTCATATTTGGACCATAGTCTTTAAAAAAGAAACTTAGTCATGTAATCTGGATGACATTAAATTGACCTCCGGTAAGTAGCAGTAAACTTCAAATTTCAAAAGTCCATGCAAAGTAAAAAACCTTGGTGTTGTATTTGTCACTGAATTCCCATATTAAACAGGTTTCTAGGATTTCCTTCTTTCACCTCTGGAATATTGCCGAAATTAGAAATAACCCGTCAGGGAGTGACGCTGAAAACTAGTCCATGCATTTGTTACTTCAAGACTGGACTATTGTAATTCGTTACTATCAGGATGTCCACAAAATGCAGTTAAAAGCCTCCAGCTGATTCAAAATGCTGCAGCAAGAGATCTGATGAAAAATAAAAAGAGAGATCATGTTCCTCCTATTGTAGCTTCCCTTCATTGGCTCCCTGTTAAATCCAGATTATAATTCAAAATTCTCCTCCTCACATATAAAGCCCTTAATGATCTACCTCCATCATACATCAGAGATCTGATTGTTCCATATGTTTCTAACACAATGCTTCGCTCTTATGCCCCTTGAATCGCAGACTGGATGTGATCCTTACACAGGATCGCAGGCAGGTTGCGGTTCCTGGACTCAGGGGTGAAATGGGATAAATCTTGGAGAAAGTTGTTCGCTTGGATCGGGCAAAAGACCAGGAATTTGGCTGTTTGGATTCGCCATTGAGAAGCACCAGCAAGACTCTCAAGGCTGACGGAAAATTAAGAGTCAGCCTAACCCAAATTATTATTGTTTTTCTGAATCTGGCTCCCCTGCACGGCCTTGATGGCTGGTTATCTTCAACTTCTCCTGGAAGTTATGTAAACATGACGCTCTGCCCCCTCCCTTCCCTGAGGACATCTGTGGACCTGCTCAGAACTTTGTGGCCGGTTGATGAACTTTACATCGTACCATCAAGGACAATGGCCTCTGACAGTGCTTCATGGACTTACTTGCACACACTCACTTGTACACACACACACATGCTCAAGATAAACATATGCACCCCCTCACACCACCTTCACCGTTCCCGGCATGATATTGTTTTGTAAACTTGTTGCTTCTTTGTGCTGAGGTTTTTTGCAGTCTCAAACTGTATCCTGCTAAGGATAAAGTGTGAAATATGATTTTTCCCTCTACTTACCTAATGTGGCCTCTTTTCTCATCTAGCAAGGACAGCGCCTGTGAGTGGGCAGCAAAGCCTCGGTGACCCGTCCCCCCTTGTCTTGTGTCATGATGTATGTTTGGATGGGTTGTACTGGAATTCTAATTTCCCCTCGGGGATCAATAAAGTATCTTTGAATTGAATTGAATTTTCCACTGGCTCAATTTGGCCCTACTCAACTCCACTCAGCTCGCTTTGCAAGCGTTTCCAGTACTGTTTTTTTCTGTACCGTTACCTTCTTTTTTGGTCCCTGCTCCTGAGCAGGTATGACCGGGGCTGAGTAGGGGATACATGTGATGTGAACAGACTGCTGTTCACTGATTGGCTGTGGGAGGAGGAGAAATGAGAAGGTTTTGTTGAGACAGTACAGGGAAAAGTTAATAAAACTCAAGAGCAACTACAATAATTTTAAGGACCATGTGGTCGGAGCAGGTCTTACAAGTAATTTTACTATTTACAGATCATAAACTATGCCTGAAGAAAAAGGACACATCAGCTTTCTGAATTACAAACAGGGAGTGCGCTGTATTTAATAACATCCTAAACCAGCTGATCACACATAAAATCAGTTGTTCAGAGGCACAAACATTTCCCCCAAAACACAACTACCATGAAACGTTTAGTTCGGACATATATTGCTGGTCCTTTAGCAAACCAGCATCTGCAGGAGGAGGGAGCAGGCAGAGAGCAGCTGGCTGTAATCAGACTGCCTGCATCGGGGCAAATGGGAGGACAAGCCCGCTGAATCATCTATGAAATCTTACAGGGGTTGGACAATGAAACTGAAACACCTGGTTTTAGACCACAATAATTTATTAGTATGGTGTAGAGCCTCCTTTTGCGGCCAATACAGCGTCAATTCGTCTTGGGAATGACATATACAAGTCCTGCACAGTGGTCAGAGGGATTTTAAGCCATTCTTCTTGCAGGATAGTGGCCAGGTCACTACGTGACACTGGTGGAGGAAAACGTTTCATGACTCGCTCCTCCAAAACACCCCAAAGTGGCTCAATAATATTTAGATCTGGTGACTGTGCAGGCCATGGGAGATGTTCAACTTGACTTTCATGTTCATCAAACCAATCTTTCACCGGTCTTGCTGTGTGTATTGGTGCATTGTCATCCTGATACACGGCACCGCCTTCAGGATAAAATGTTTGAACCATTGGATGCACATGGTCCTCAAGAATGGTTCAGTAGTCCATGGCAGTGAGGCCCCCATCTAGCACAAGTATTGGGACAAGGGAATGCCATGATATGGGAGCCCAAACCATCACTGATCCACCCCCATGCTTCACTCTGGGCATGCAACAGTCTGGGTGGTACGCTTCTTTGGGGCTTCTCCACACCGTAACTCTCCTGGATGTGGGGAAAACAGTAAAGGTGGACTCATCAGAGAACAATACATGTTTCACATTGTCCACAGCCCAAGATTTGTGCTCCTTGCACCATTGAAACCGACGTTTGGCATTGGCATGAGTGACCAAAGGTTTGGCTATAGCAGCCCGGCCGTGTATATTGACCCTAGGGAGCTCCCGACGGACAGTTCCGGTGGAAACAGGAGAGTTGAGGTGCACATTTAATTCTGCTGTGATTTGGGCAGCCGTGGTTTTATGTTTTTTGGATACAATCCAGGTTAGCACCCGAACATCCCTTTCAGACAGCTGCCTCTTGCGTCCACCGTTAATCCTGTTGGATGTGGTTCGTCCTTCTTGGTGGTATGCTGACATTACCCTGGATACCGTGGCTCTTGATACATCACAAAGACTTGCTGTCTTGGTCACAGATGCGCCAGCAAGACGTGCACCAACAATTTGTCATCTTTTGAACTCTGGTATGTCACCCATAATGTTGTGTGCATGTCAATATTTTGAGCAAAACTGTGCTCTTACCCTGCTAATTGAACCTTCACACTCTGCTCTTACTGGTGCAATGTGCAATCAATGAAGACTGGCTACCAGGCTGGTCCAATTTAGCCATGAAACCTCCCACACTAAAATGACAGGAGTTTCAGTTTCATTGTACAAACCCTGTACATAGTTTAAAAGAGCATAAAATCAAAGAAAACCAAATTCATGGTTTTCATTCATTACCAAATTTATTTACACAGCAGCATGTAACAGACTTTGTAATTACAACATAAACATAGTTACAATGTGTTTATGTTGTAACTGCAATTACAATAAACTTGTTATTGCAACATATCAGAATTATGTAGAAAAAGACAATTGGACAAAAATTGGCTATTTTTCCTTATTTAGCTAGCAATAGTTTCCAAGCAGCATCTTACCAGGTTAAGTACCAGGCCAGTGTTTCCCCAAGAAATGTAATTTTAAATGACACATGATTGTTGTGTTTTTTTTTAAGAACAAAAAACAACTATTGACTGCTTTAATCAATCATAAATACAACAATGTACATAGATGCAGTATAATTTAGCAATTATAATAAATTTTGTTATCTACAAAGTGTGCAGCTTTTGTTGCTGCAATGCATCTTTCTGGGCTTCCAGAAGAACATTTCCAGAGCCCTTGCATACAAACCATGAGACATCTGTTCCATTTATTGAAAGCTGCATGCAGGGTATAAGATGGTCTCCCTTGTCTGTTGCTAATGTTTGTCTTGATCTGCAAATTCATTAAATGCTAGGCTTTAAAAATGGTAGCTAATAACTTCAAATAATGCTAATTTAAAACAGCAAATATCATTGTTAACATTGATAATTACACTGTTCATACTATCCTCACATTTGACACTGTAAATTGGGACTATGAGAGCTATGGCAGCCATCAGGTTAAGAGTTGGCTGGGGTACATTTTGACACAATTTCACTTTCCTGGGTCCATGGATAAAAGTGCCTAACCTGGGGTAGGATTTTTTATATTACCCTGGGATCGCTAAGGGTCGGGGTTGTGTGCATCAAAAGTGCATCCACAATACATTCCGCCACCAGTAGCAGTAAATGGAGATGGTGAATGTAGAAATGTATTGTTTTTATATCAATATGTCACAAAACGTATTGACAAAAAGTTAATCAAGAAAGAATGTGCCCACATTAAAATGGAGCAGTTTTTTGGAGCAGCAGAGCTCCGCTCTGACCTCATGCATAGCAAGTGGTTGGAGTGTGTTTTCCACTCTATTTGCACCCTGATCACGGCCAGTCACACTTTCATTTTTCGCTCCCTGCTACCTGTTTGTGGCGGCTGAAAGTGGATATTAAGCGTTTAGTATTGTCCGAGCTACCGCACCCTGTTGGCGGTTAGACATCTCGGAGCTCCTCCGGTCCTTGGTTCCCAGAAGCAATCACACACCATCTAAAGACTCTTAAAGGAACGACTCTCAAACAGTTTCTAACTTTTAGCTCCTTTAATCTAAATTAGGCAGAGGAATGATTACAGAGATCAGCGCTGAGGCTCCCGTCTCAAACCGTTGCCGTCTGTGTAAAGATGACGAAGAGCCTCCATAGAAGGTCACATGTAGTTTTATATCTGGCACTCCAATGCAATGGATGTGCACTCCCTCAGTGATTATCAGTAGACTATGTGTCACCATTGTGGTGTCTATCTGGTAGGTTGTGTAGTAGCGAGTGTCCATACTTAATCTAAGTGTGGCTTTCTAATCAAACCAGTTATACCAGCTGCTCCACCATCAAACCCAGTGCCCCAGCCTCAGGTCGTTCATGACAACCCTTGGGCCATTTATCCTTGTAATGTGTGTCGATGAGCATTCTTATCCTATTCTAACAAAAGGGAAACATTAGAACTTATGTTTTATATCACTATGGTATAAATGGGAAAAAGAGCTATGAGTCATATTAATAAAGGTCATTCCTAACAGTATACATGATGAATAATTACAAGAATGTTTGATCTCGTGGATCCAGGGCAAAGTTAAGGAATAATGGAAGGAATTAATCAACTATATAACTCTGAAGCTGATCATCATCTACTATTATTTGTCAGCTGAGAGGAAGAAATAATTTATACACAAATAAAGTTTTGAAGGGAGTAAAGGAGTAAAACCAGTCGTGCATTCTTCATTTTGTTTTGTGAACAAATGACGGGGTAAAATAGAGCTAAATACATTTAGAAAGGCTGGACAGCGTATACTGGAGGACGGCCAGAAAGGGCATTTGTGAGGAGCAGTGGCTGATCATGTCATCGTTTTCTTTAAAGCCGACTTGACACACATGCAGAGAGAACACTCAAACAGAGAAGCGTGGATTTGATTATTTATTTACACAATTTTCAGAGAATTCATTCAGAGAGTGGGGTGGCCTGAGGTCAGGCTGAAAAGGAAACGGCAGACGGTGAGTGGTGTCCAAGGTAAAAAAAAACAATTCAATGAGCTTAGCTCACAGTTCAGGCGGGGATGGATCCGCCCGGGGGAAGAGAGATGCGAGTCTGGGGCTGTCCTGCTGCGCAGGACGGCAACGTGGTCTGATGATCCAGAGGGGCCTCGTGGGAGAGCGGGCAGGTCGAACACGATCAGACTGGAGGGTACACAAGAGCGGCTGCCCGGCAAAGTGATCAAGGGAAAAAAATCCAGATTAGTTGTAGGAGGTTCCAAGAGAATCTCAAGCATGGAGCTCAGTATACAGGCCTAGGAATCAAGGAAAACAGAACAGACAATTAGTCAGAGAACTACTGTTCAGGATTACAAGGTAACGGCCAGGTGATCACTACCGCAGTGGTCAAAACACTCAGGCGTAGAAGTGCTGGGGAGCCGCCCTCATAACGTCCCGTGCGGACAGCCACACCTGCTGGCTCGGGCGGTAGGTCGATGCAGGGACACGCCGCCTGTCAGCATAACATTTATTCTGGACTGCTGTCCGGTGGAGAGCCCTTGACGTAGCGTTCCAGATGCGCCTGCTCCTAGAAGCAGGGGAGCTGGGGAGCCGCCATCATATAGTCCTCCAGCTGATGAGGCAACGATGTGCACCTGTCAGGAACTCGGGACCCGGCTCCTGCGCACTTAGTGGTGGAAGAAAGTAAACAGCAGGCAGGATGAAGAGCAGACTCTGACAGATCAGCCTTCTTTCCTGGCTGGTCTGGTGGATCTCTGGGTCCTGGACTGCCGGTGGTGGGCTTGCTTCTCTTGGCTGGCCCGGGTTCTCCCGGACTGCTCCCACTGGGATGGTGGCCTGCGTGGCTAAGGGTTGGGGGGCATTGTAACCTGCGTCTTGCTCTGTGCCTCTTTGACCTGGGGGCTGCTGCTCCTTTGCCTTGCTGGTGACCCACTTCTGTGCTGGGCGTATGTCTGACTTCCTGGGAATGCTGCGGCCTTCCGGAGCTGGGTCCACCTGCCCTTTGCTGCAATGAGGTGCTATTAATTGCAGGCCTTCTACCATTTTTGTCACACTTACAAATTAAACTACCAGGTGACAAACTCGCACTCACCTACCCACCAGTCAACAATTCCTCAAACGGTTGAAATTCATACAAACACAGGTTACTATAACATCAATGTGGCCTGCATACTGGATTGAATCCAGAATTAATAAAGTTAATCACCCAATTAGGATACTGTTTGAAATATCTTTTTTTTTTTCATAGGTAAAAAATTATTTAACCAATTTGAATAATAAACTGAATTTGACTGCATTGTTTGATAACTAGGATCAATTGGAATGTATGTACTGGATTTGGAATATTTATGATTTGACTGAATTGATTTTGTAAAATGCCTTGTGACTGCATGTGTTGTGAAATGACGCTATATAAATTGAAATGAAACTGAACAGAGCAAAACTTCCCTGGTACATGTTTGCCTGCTCCATATGCTATGCCTGAAACACTGCTACCGGACATATAAAAAAATATATATAAATAAATAAAAGCCTTCTTTCCGGTAATGGAAGGCTTTCCATTACCGGAAAAGCTACCTAATGCTAGCTTACAACTTTTTTCTGCTTCCACCTCTCTGCCTGCTCAGATGTTTTTCTCCTAAGCTCCCTGCTTGCTTGCATTCTTTTACTCCTAAGTTTTTATCTCTTAGCCAAAATTACGGAAATATTGGACTAAAACTATTTCTTACCAGTGACTCCCAAGGATTATTATTATTTAAAAATTCTTTTTAAAGGATTTTGATGTTTTTATAATCGAACTCGAAAGGACAAGTTGACGCCAGCTAATCAGCAGAAGATTCCTCTCTTCAACACAGAGGACTTTGGCAAACTTTTACTGAAATTGGATGTTTTGGAGATGAAAATCCATCGACTAGAAGTGAATGTGGAGGTGAATATGGGGTACAGCGATGATTCAACTCTTCCTGTGATCCCCAACAGTGACAGCCAGCTCAAAGACTCAATGACTGAGAATAAACCTACCAGCAGACCCCCCTGGCATGTTTTAGGTGTATGCCCAAAAAATCAAGGTAGACGACTCACTGGAAGATCTCAGCAATTAAATAAATTCAAATGGCCAGAATTACAGAGAAATGCCCCCGTATCCCCTGGGAAAAGGAGACTTCGACAGCGAGCTGCTGTCACAACAACTGATCGGAGTGAGAAAGCTGGAAATAATGGAATTCCCCTCCAAAACAGATTTGCCCCACTACAGAATGAAAACCAGGAAAACTATCCATCTTCTGAGATCAATAAAAGGTTTGAGAACAACCTTCATTCTAAACAGTCTTCTCCTAAATTGCCAAAGAAAAAGTACCCCACCAGACCAAGAACCCTAATAGTGGGCAACACAGCTGTGGATGGGATTAAAAACTTCTGCAACAAGAAAAACACAGAAGTTATGATTGGTACCAGTAATGTGGTGTCTGATATCTCAGAGAATATTCTTGCAATCACAGAAAAGCACTGTGGAGCCATGGATGACGTGGCTAAGAAAAAATTTGAAGGATTGAAGGAGGATTTCACTTGTCTCCTGAATATTGTTGGAGGTCTCAATATCAAGGTGTTTCTCAGTGGACCCTTTGCACCGATTTTCTGTGGAGATGAGATTTTTTCCAGACTTCTGATGATTAATAAGTGGTTGAAAAAAACATGTGCCACTACATCTGTGAACTTCATCGACAACTTTAATATTTTTTGGGAAAAAAGACAACTCTTCAAGCAAGATGGTTTCTGTTTGAACAAGCCAGGAGCCAGACGTCTTACATCTAATCTCTTCTATCCAGTAAATAATCCGCCAGCAGCTTTGACCTTCAGCAGAGAACATGGAGTATCAACAACAATGATAACGCTGCCTCCAACAGCTCCAGCAGAGACAACCGGCCAGTGGGCTGAGAAAGAGAGGTCATCACAAAAGGTCTCCCCGTCGCAATCCACAGGAGAGGTGGACCCCCCCGTTATAACCCCTCCCCCCAGGCCCGGACCCAGATCGACACCCCATTAAATCCCCCTCACCCCAGACCCCGACCCAGACCGCACAGAACTCTCCCATCTCCCCACTGAGCCCGCTTTTTGTTTTACTGAAGTCTGATAACATGAAAGGAGCTCTTAAGATCGGGACCCAAATGGCTCTGACATCTTCTCCATTCAACACCCCCGAGGCCGAGGCCCTGCTACTGAACCAACATCTTCCAAATGCCACAGAGCCCCACCACCTCCTACTCTATCTCCTCCTAATCAGGAGCTTCGAATCACTTCTCTGTGATACAGTCTGGGCCCCAGTGGTAACTCTATCAGAAATGAGCATGTCCAGGAAAACCTTGGGCCCCTAATAGGAGATAGTTGTAAAATCTCTGTACTTATAAGTGACAGAAAGAACAAAGCCAAAAAGATAAGAGACAGTAATAAGCCCGAACGAGAGACGCGAGGCCATCCCCCAGTGGGCCCACCACCTGCAGGGGGAACCGTGAGGGACCGGTGCAAAGAGGATTGGGTGGCGGACGAAGGTGGAGACCTCAACGGCCCGATCCCCGGATGCTTAGGCTGGCTCTAGGGACGTGAAATGTCACCTCGCTGGGGGGGAAGGAGCCTGAGCTTGTGCGGGAGGTCGAGAGATATCAACTAGAAATAGTCGGGCTCACCTCCACGCACAGCGTGGGCTCTGGAACCCATCTCCTTGAGAAGGGTTGGACTCTCTTCTACTCTGGAGTGGCCCACGGGGAGAGGCGGCGGGCTCGTGTGGGTTTGCTTGTTGCCCCCCAGCTCAGCCGTCTCGTGTTGGGGTTTACCCCAGTGGATGAGAGGGTCGCATCCCTGCGCCTTCGGGTTGGGGAGAGGTCTCTGACTATCATTTCAGCCTACAGGCCGAGTGGTAGTGCAGAGTACCCTGCCTTCTTGGCGTCCCTGTCGGGGGTGCTGGAAAGTGCCCCTCCCGGGGACTCCATTATTCTGCTGGGGGACTTCAACGCCCACGTGGGGAATGACAGTGACACCTGGAGAGGCGTGATCGGGAGGAATGGCCTCCCCGATCTGAATCCGAGTGGTGTTTTGTTATTGGACTTCTGTGCTAGTCACGGATTGTCCATAACGAACACCATGTTCAAACATAAGGGTGTCCATCAGTGCACTTGGCACCAGGACACCCTAGGCAGGAGGTCGATGATCGACTTTGTTGTCATATCATCAGACCTTCGGCCGCATGTTTTGGACACTCGGGTGAAGAGAGGGGCTGACCTGTCCACTGATCATCACCTAGTGGTGAGTTGGATCCGCTGGAGGAGGAGAAAGCCGGACAGACTCGGCAGGCCCAAGCGCATAGTGAGGGTCTGCTGGGAACGCCTGGCGGAGCCCTCGGCCAGGGATGTATTCAACTCCCACCTCCGGGAGAGCTTCGACCAGATCCCGCGGGATGTTGGAGACATAGAGTCTGAGTGGACCATGTTCTCTGCATCTATTGTCGATGCTGCTGCCCATAGCTGCGGCCGTAAGGTCTGCGGTGCCTGTCGTGGCGGCAATCCCAGAACCCGGTGGTGGACACCGGCAGTAAGGGATGCTGTCAAGCTGAAGAAGGAGTCCTATCGGCTGTGGTTGGCTTGTGGGACTCCTGAGGCGGCTGACGGGTACCGTGAGGCCAAGCGTGCTGCGGCCCGGGCTGTGGCAGAGGCAAAAACTCGGGCCTGGGAAGAGTTCGGTGAGGCCATGGAGAAGGACTACCAGTTGGCCTCGAAGCGATTCTGGCAAACCGTCCGGCGCCTCAGGAGGGGGAAGCAGTGCTTTGCCAACACTGTTTATAGTGGGGGCGGGAGACTGCTGACCTCGACTGAGGACATTATCGGGCGGTGGAAGGAGTACTTCGAGGATCTCCTCAATCCTGCCATCACGCATTCCGTGGTGGAAACAGAGGCTGGGGACTCGGGGTTGGACTCTTTCATCACCCAGGCTGAAGTCACCGAGGTGGTTAAAAAGCTCCGCGGTGGCAAGGCTTCGGGGGTGGATGAGATCCGCCCTGAGTACCTCAAGTGTCTGGATGTTGTAGGGCTGTCATGGTTGACACGCCTCTTCAACATTGCGTGGCGGTCAGGGACAGTGCCTCTGGACTGGCAGACTGGGGTGGTGGTCCCCCTTTATAAGAAGGGGGACCGGAGGGTGTGTTCCAACTACAGGGGGATCACACTCCTCAGCCTCCCTGGTAAGGCCTACGCCAGGGTATTGGAGAGGAGAGTCCAACCGATAGTCGAACCACGGCTTCAGGAGGAACAGTGTGGTTTTCGTCCCAGCCGTGGAACACTGGACCAGCTCTATACCCTCTACAAGGTGCTCGAGGGTTCATGGGAGTTTGCCCAACCGGTTCACATGTGTTTTGTGGACCTGGAGAAGGCATTCGACTGTGTCCCTCGTGATGCCCTGTGGGGGGTGCTCCAGGAGTATGGAATCGGGGGCCCTTTATTAGGGGCCATCCGGTCCCTGTACGAGCGGAGCAGGAGTTTGGTCCGCATTGCCGGCACTAAGTCGGACCTGTTCCCAGTGCATGTTGGACTCCGGCAGGGCTGCCCTTTGTCGCCGGTCCTGTTCATAACTTTTATGGACAGGATTTCTAGACGCAGCCAAGGGCCGGAGGGGGTCTGGTTTGGGCACCAGTGGATTTCGTCTCTTCTTTTTGCGGATGACGTGGTCCTGCTGGCCCCCTCTAGCCAAGACCTACAGCATGCGCTGTGGCGGTTCGCAGCCGAGTGTGAAGCGGCTGGGATGAGGATCAGCTCCTCCAAGTCCGAGGCCATGGTACTCGACCAGAAAAGGGTGGCTTGTCCTCTTCCGGTTGGAGGGGAGTTCCTGCCTCAAGTGGAGGAGTTTAAGTATCTTGGGGTCTTGTTCACGAGTGAGGGAAGAATGGAGCGGGAGATCGACAGACGGATTGGTGCAGCTGCCACAGTAATGGGGGCGCTGTGCCGGTCCATTGTGGTGAAGAGAGAGCTGAGCCGAAAAGCAAAGCTCTCAATTTACCGGTCGGTCTACGTTCCTATCCTCACCTATGGCCATGAACTTTGGGTCATGACCGAAAGAACGAGATCACGGATACAAGCGGCTGAAATGAGCTTCCTCCGTAGGGTGGCCGGGCACTCCCTTAGAGATAGGGTGAGGAGCTCGGCCATCCGGGAGGAGCTCGGAGTAGAGCCGCTGCTCCTCCACATTGAGAGGAGCCAGTTGAGGTGGCTCGGGCATCTATACCGGATGCCTCCTGGACGCCTTCCTCGGGAGGTGTTCCAGGCACGTCCCACCGGGAGGAGGCCCAGGGGACGGCCCAGGACACGCTGGAGGGACTATGTCTCTCGGCTGGCCTGGGAACGCCTTGGGCTCCCCCTGGAGGAGCTGGAGCAGGTGTCTGGAGAGAGGGACGTCTGGGCGTCTCTGCTGAGTCTGCTGCCCCCGCGACCCGGTCCTGGATAAGCGGAAGACGACGAACGAACAAACGAACAGTAATTTTTAATCAATGACTTCATTACTGACCACGATCTTGATGTTATGTTTTTAACAGAAACATGGTTACATGAATTTAATGAAGCTCCCATTCTGATAGAGGCGACACCTCTGAACTACAATTTTCTTTGTGAGAGCAGACAGCAAAGAAAAGGTGGAGGGGTGGCCACTTTGTTTAAATATTTATTAGAGTGTAATAAAGTATTTCTGGGCAAATTTGACTCTTTTGAATATTTGGCCCTCTGGGTAAAGAGCCCGGTCCGAACCATGTTCTTGAATATTTACAGGCCTCCTAAGTCCAAAACAAACATTATCAGTGATTTTAATGAGCTTTTATCTGTGATATCTGTTGATTATGACTGTTTAATTATTGTGGGAGACTTCAACATTCACATGGACAATCCTGAAGACAGAAGTACAATAGATCTATGTGACACTCTTAGAAATGTTGGTTTGACTCAACATGTTAAACAGCAAACGCACAAACAGAGACATATTTTGGACTTGATCATCACTAAGGGTCTAAACATTTCCAAGGTGTCTGTAACTGATGTTGCCCTATCTGACCACTTTTCTGTAACACTGTAGATGAGCTGGTAGATAACTTTCATTCTAAAATCTCAGACATCATTGATTCAATTGCTCCAATTAAAGTGAAAGTCGTTTCTGGGAAGAAAATGTCTCCATGGAGAAGTGCTCCACCAGTCAGAAGTGAAAAAAAGGGAGTGTCTAAAAGCTGAATGCAGGTGGTGAAAGACTGGACTCCTGTTTCACTATATAATCTATAAAGAGAGACTCTACAGATATAACCTAAAACTGAAAAATGCAAGGGAATCTTTCTTTTCTGAGATCATCAGCAAAAACATTAACAATGCTGGTGCATTATTTGCCACGATCGACAGGTTAACAAACCCTCCTGTAACTGTAGCATCTGAACTCCACTCTACCAGGGCCTGCAATGAATTTGCTAATTTCTTCACTGAAAAAACCCAAAAGATCAGAGGGGCAGTCAGTACATCCACATCAACTCCAATACCAATGTTGTCTCCAACTAGAACTGATTTTGACAAAATTTCCCAATTTCACCAAATAAATTACAAAAACTTTGAAGAAATCGTACAACATCTAAGCTCTTCTTCCTGCTCTCTGTTTTACCCACAACTTTCCTTAAGACAGCTTTGCCCATGATAACATCTGATTTAACACAAATAATAAACACGTCTCTTTTGTCAGGTGTTTTCCTCCAGGCCCTGAAAACAGCAATTATCAAACTTCTATTGAAAAAGAGCAACTTGGACAAGCTGCTACTACAGAACTACAGGCCTATATCAAACCTCCCCTTCATCAGTAAGATTATTGAAAAATCTGTTTCAGTAGTTAAACAACTTCCTAACAACGACCAACCGCTTTGATGTCTTCCAGTCAGGCTTCCGTGCTCACCACAGTACAGAGACTGCTCTTGTCAAGGTGTTCAATGACATCCGTATAAATGCAGACTGAGGCAGAACCATAGTGCTGGTATTATTGGACCTTAGTGCAGCATTCGACACTGTTGATCACTCCATTTTATTAGAGTGCCTGGAAAACTGGGTCGGCCTTTCTGGTACAGCACTCAACTAGTTTAAATCCTACTTGAAGGACAGGGACTTTTTTTTGTGTCAGTAGGTAACTTTACATCAGAGAGCACAAAAATCACATGTGGTGTTCCCCAAGGGTCCATCTTAGGGCCCCTCCTATTCAATATCTACATGCTCCCCCTAACTCAGATTTGAGTAAACAACAACGTAAGTTATCATAACTATGCAGACAACACACAGCTATACGTTACGATGTCACCAGATGACCAAGAACCCCTTCAAGCGCTGGGTAAATGCTTAGAAGAAATCAATGCATGGATGGGCCAAAATCTTCTTCAGCTGAATCAAAACAAAACTGAAGTAATAATCTTTGGACCAAAGGAAGAGCGTTTAAAAGTTAGCACACAGCTTCAGTTAATACAGCTAGAAACCACCAATCAGGCTCGAAACCTGGGTGTAGTGATGGACTCAGACCTGAACCTTCAGAGGTACATGAATTGAATTGACAAGATCAGCCTTCTATCACCTAAAGAACATCTCCAGGATTAAAGGACTAATGTCTCAGCAGGACCTTGAAAAACGAATTCATGCGTTCATCTTTAGTAGAATTGATTACTGCAACAGTGTCTTCACAGGTCTGCCTAAAAAGTCGATCAGACAGCTGCAGTTGATCCAGAACGCTGCTGCCCGCGTCCTCACTAGAACTAAGAAAGTGGAGCACATCACCCCGGTTCTAAAGTCCTTACACTGGCTCCCTGTAGCTCAGAGAATAGAGCTTAAAATACTTCTGTTAGTCTATAAATCACTGAATGGCTTAGCACCAAAATACATTAGACTTGTTGTCAGTGTATCAATCACCCAGACCTCTCAGGTCTTCTGGCTCAAATCTTCTCTGCATACCCAAAACCAGAACTAAACAAGGAGAAGCAGCTTTTATGCTCCACTAATCTGGAATAAACTGCCAGAAAACTGTAAAAGCGCCGAAACCCTAAGTTGCTTTAAATCAAGATTAAAAACTTATTTGTTTAGAGTGGGCTTTGACTGGGCCATCTAAACATTATTAGTTTAGTTTTCAGTCCAATTTTCCTTTCATTTTCTTATCCATCATTCTATTCTCTTTATTTTTTTTATTTACCTCTGTTGTTTGATTTTCTGTATCCTTGTAATGTTTTTCCTTATGTACAGCGCCTTGAGTGCCTTGATGCTGAAAATTGCTATTGTAATGGAAATTCTTTTATTAAGTGTTCCAAAGTGTGTGACCTTTGGGTTACCTCACTTCTGTGAACATCTGTGTTAGGGAGTAAGCTGTAAAAGCCATTATCAGACGTTTAATGGTTCAGACTCATCTTTTAGGACAATGTCAGGAAGGGCAGTTGGGTCTGTTCCTAGACAACCTTGTCACCTTTGAACTCAAGAAGGGTTTGGGTCATAAAACACAGACTCTTTGCAGTTGAGATAACACTGTCATGTTCTGGTATAAATACTGTGTGTAAATGCTGATCGGGGCTCTGTTTCACTGACTAACCTCAGTGACAGGGTCTTCAAACGCTGAATGCCTTTGAATAAAACTTATTAAGACAAAGTCCGGATTTTCTCTTGTTATGAGTCAACTTCTACCCACTTTGATAAGAAAATTCCACAACAATTTTGGCGTCACGAACAGGATCTAACGTGCCAGAGGAGACCGCAGGATGGGACACGGACTTCTGGCCAGCCTGAGAGTTGTTCTCAGTCCACCTCCATATTACGGTAGTGGAGTCCTCATGCCCGCCTGCGGCGTCTGGCTGATTAGATCCGAACAATTTGTCTTCAAATATATCTGGGTGAGAAGTTGCTCTGTATGATATAATGTATATTATTATTTTTATTACACATTAACCATCATCTCCTAACTAATTAATTAGGTTCCAGAGTTGCGAGAGGGAGGACATCAGCTGAGGGCCCGGTTACCCTGCAAAAGGAATTGCAGGGAGGTTCTTATTGGTAACAATAAGATAAAGCAAAATACAGGGTTTTGCGGGTGGTTTTTAGCAATTTTCTACACCTCATAAAGGAGAAAAGCCAGTGGGCAGACGTGCCGCTGAACAGGTAAAAAAAAAAAAAAAATGGTTCCGGAACCTTGAGGCATCAGGGGTGTCTCCTTCATTCTCTGATTTATAAAATAATGAAAGGAAAAAGTGGGGATGATTGTGTTAAATGTGCTTTAATTTGGAAGATAAGTTTGGTTTTTCACAGCGTGGAAGTTTGAGTGTAAATAAGTTAAATAGTTTAAAAAGTTTCAAGTAAAACAGTTGATGGAAAAATAAATAAAAAAACATAAGAAGAATATTAAAAAGCACAGAGTGCATCAATTAAGGGGTTAAAGAGTTAAAACTTTCCTGAAGGAAGTTTTGTTTGTCTTAAATATTGCGATCAGTCGGTAAAGAAGGTAAAAGTGAAAAGGGACATTAGAGATGCGAAAAGAAAGTTGTTTTAGAAAGGAGTATAGTGCATGTTGTGGAAGGAAGTGACAGGCAGGTGGACAACTGACTGACTGACTGATAATATGTATTTGTACAAAATCTGAACCTATACTCAACTTTTCTTCTGTCTCTCTCACACACAAATACACACATATATGGGATTTGAGTTCAACATCTGCGTTTTTGAGTCTGGATTTTAGAAACCTGCCCTTCTCCATGGCTACTACACCAGAGACGCTTCTCCAGCACGGCCTGAAAGAGAGAGATCTGCCTTCCTGCATGTTGAAAATCGCAGTGTGACTTTCTACAAGGAAAAAAAAAAAACTAAACTCAGAAGAAGTCTGGACCCTCTGAGATGGACAACGATCCATGCTGTTTGCAAGAGCCAGAAGAGCGATACACTGGATTTATATTGAAAGCATCTTATGCGGGCAGAAGAGAAACCGGAGCAAAGTTTCTTCTTTCTCCCTCCTAGAGAAGTTAAAGTGGACAAAGAATGAGTGAATGTCTCACCAACAGACCGGGGAAGGGCCTGGTTGTTTTTTGGACTGATAGAGGACTGTGTGCCATGACAGTCTGACTCTGGAGCGATTTAGAAACTGATGGGGGTAACGTACAAACACACACACATTTGCATAAATCTTTTCCTATTTTCTGCAATGAAGAACGCTTATTAACCGCTGCTCATGTGACGCTTGCTTGACGTTGACAGATATAGCGGGTTAAAATATTATTTTAGAGTTAGAAAACTATCTTTAAAAAGGTGATAACTTAGTTCATTTGATACTTTCCGGTTAATTCTTTCAGAGAAGCAAGTTCTCTTTCGTCGTGGAATATTCAGGGTCAATTATCCTAGTTATTAAAAATTATTAAAAGCAGAGGAAGTTACAACATCTCCAAAACTCAGCAGTAACCAAGTGTTTCTATGTTATTCTCAGGACAGATCTCATGAAGGAGCATTTTTAAAACCCAGCGAATGCGTAAAACCTGATGGGTTTCTCCTTCAGGTATTATTTTCTGTTGTCAGATTTTGTATTCCATAAATCTAATGGGTAGAGACCTCATTAAAACAGGCTTAGTTCTACTGCAGATGGTCTTCATACAGTCTCTGACACAGTATTTACAGTTTGGTGCAGTGCTAACTGACGCTTATGGAAAGTACAAATTCATTGTTTTTCACAGCAGCTGCTAGGAAGAGGTTATATTAGGTTTTTTTCTTCCCTCTTCTGATTGATGCAGCGTGTTGATTTACACTGTACCTTATATCAGGTCCTGACAAAAACTATGAAAGGTTTGGTTCTGCAGGTTCTTTTTTCTCCCTTTGGAGAAGGAAAGGACACCTGATCAGTTCTGTGTTGCATAGAAATATTAAAACACTTGTTGTTTTCTAAGATATCACCAGCTAAAAACTTTTAAAACTTTTGAGAGTAATTGGTTTTGTTAAACACATTTTCCTTGGTAAAACAAACCTTTAAAATGAGTATGAAAAAATTGGGTTATTTAGAAAGAATCTGATTGGACAGTGGTACCACACAAAAATTAAACTAATCTCATGCTTCCTAAAAGACTCTGCATGAAAAGGCCTTCAGAACCGTGGAGTTATTTTCCACCACAGTACCAAGTTTTTTAAGCATGCTTTTTCTTTATTTTAAAACAGATCTGGTTTTTGTTTTGTTTTTGTTTTTTTAGCATAATGTTTGTCTGAAGCTTCTTATGAACTGGGTTAGAAGCAAATATGATCTGAGGTAAATTAGGAGCTGTGAACTAATAATTTTAAATCTG
The DNA here is from genome assembly GCF_021462225.1 of Girardinichthys multiradiatus. Lineage (NCBI taxonomy): Eukaryota > Metazoa > Chordata > Actinopteri > Cyprinodontiformes > Goodeidae > Girardinichthys > Girardinichthys multiradiatus. The sequence goes on from NC_061807.1 coordinate 43,581,813, forward strand.
ATTATTGTCCAAGCAGAAATAATATATTTAGCCAATCCTTCAATCTCTGCAGAAAGTTAACACCATTGTTCAATGCAGTAGTACTCAACTTGTGGTTCCTGGACTCCTGAAGCCTGTAAGCCATACATTTTGGGTCCATGAAATTATAATACTTAATTAAAGGTAGGCTGATTACTTATTAAAATAGATCTAAGCCAATGATGAGTTCCAGTCATTTTGGTGACTTTGAAATGCAATAATACTCAAAATTTCTACTCTGGGGACACAGATTGGGGTTGAATTTGTTTTGGAACCAAGGTTAGGATTTTTATAACGGAATCAAGACAAGTAAAATCCTTTATTTTAGGAAAAGAAAAGAAATAAAGGCTCTCTTAACAGTAAGAGGATGGTCGGCTCAAACTCAAGTCTCCTTGTTTGATTTCTTAGGGTTTAAAGATTAAAAGAATACATATGAGTACAAAGGTACACAAGGTGATTTCAGATTACTAAGAGATAAAATATTGGAACATTTATCACCATTTGGATTATTAAAGAGGGGTTCTAGTAATAAGTTCTCCCCAACTCTCAAAATTTAAATAGCCAAATTAAAGAAAATGATGTTTGTTCTTTTTGAAACACTATGTGGGAAAAAGTCCAGTTTGGAGACAAGCTTCTTATCTTAATTTCTGATTAAGTCAAACACTGCAGTTTTGTTTAGTTTGGGTATAACATGAAAATGTCAACGCTGACTTCTCTAATTTCCCCTCGGGGATCAATAAAGTATCTTTGAATTTGAATTGAATTAAATTAAAAATACTTCTTTGCATTTAACTTGAAATTCTGCAATGCAGCTGTGATCAAATTGAGCCAAACAAAAAGAGAACTATAACAATAACTCTCAGGATTGTAGTTATTATTACAGAGTTACAGTACAAAGAATTAGCAAAAGGTTTCAGCATCAGTAAATTTGGATTCATATAAGAGAAAACTGTTGCTGTGCTTCTAAATACTTTGAGATCTCTTTGGACTATGTGCACTCATTTTTAAAAAGGATCCTGACGATTGTCATAACAAAATTTATCAATTATAGCATTAAAAGATATGGCTGAGAAAACATATTCTGAAAAGAGATTGTTAAAAATGTCTTTGAATTCTTGAAGCTTCAAATTTGGCCATTTGTCTGTCTTTGATGTTTTGTCTTTGTTTTGATGGAATTAATGTTTGATTATATGTTGCATGAAACAATAATCCATGTTTAGAATAATGTTTCTAAATCCCAGATTGATTAAACTTTGAGTTTTCAGGAGAGTTAAGAAGCAGTTTGTTTCTGAGGTAGGTGCATGTTAACAGTTTTGCAGTTTAAGTTACACTAATGTGGGATGGGATGAAGAAACTGTGGTTCCGCCCATAGGCTGTCAATCAGAAGTTAGTTCTGCCTGACTCCGCCCACCTACCAGGTTGGTTCATGCCTTTGTTGTCATGGTAACGCTTAGCACCTCCCTTCCTGAGTTTTAACACTGTTTAAGAGACAATAGAATCAAAATGCTTGTAGTGATTGTTGCCTTAATAACATGTTTTTTTTTGTATAATGATTAAGGATGTAGCATGACATTTAGATTTATGTGTTTTATTATTAAAAGGTTAATGAAATAGTTTAAACTAGTTTGAAGAATTAGTTTTGCATACAGAATCACTGGGGATTTATTAGATTGAAAGTTTCCCTGGTGCCATTAAGCTAGCTGACAATTCAAGATATGCCAAAAGTAAGGAATATATTTTTGATAAAGAATCAGAGTCATGCCTTTATACTTGGTGGGAATTATTTATTAGATTCAATTTGTAGGGTTTATTCATCCAAATTACATTGGATGTCCATTAATCTAATACTCATCTTTGTACAAGACAAATTAGGATGATATGTGACTAATTTCTAAGTGAGACATTGATGACGTGAATAACTAAAGTTTGTGTTTGGTTGTTAATGGAACTGAATTGCAGTTAAAAACATCTGGATTTTCTTTATGCTGCTTTCGTTAAATTCATAGTGACACATAGTTATGTCAGAATTCATTTCTTTGGTTCTAGGTTATGTGATCTTGGTTATTAAAACATTTTTGTACAAACGTTTTGCTGGATTGTCGCATGGGTTGGACCCTGCGCCAGAAGAGGGGAATGTCAGAATAAAGTAACATGGGGTTCCAAAAGGTGTAGCACTCATGGAAAAAAAAGGGTAGCTCATACCTCCAGTGAGGACTTAGTGACAATGCGAGAGAAACGTTGTACTTTGTTTATATAAATGGTGCATAGCTCCCTAAGACCACATTCTGAAAACCTCTCTGAAATTATGGTGTTGATTCTTTTGTGAAATTTTATATCTCTACAGATTAGACCATTTTTGAAATTCATTTTGGGTTTTCTGAAACTATGAAATATTGACCTGTAATCAGACCTTCCACAAACATCATGTCACATTTTTGATATTCAGAATATTTAGCTGATGGTTACTGCTAGTATATCAGGTGAAGTCTGAAGATCAATTCTTTGGATTTTGTTGGATGTTTTGATGAAGTTCATGTAGTTAAGCACTTAGGTTTGAGAATGGGACTTTGAATTGTAAATTAGCCAAGCGTTGTGAAGGCCCTGTTCTCACTTATATAAGATTGAGACAAAGGACACAGGCAAATCTCAGTCCTTTTGAAGTGCTGTGTGGCAGGTCTCCTAATTTGGACATGGGGATATTGCCAAGATTATTTTCTTCCACATCTTTGTGTGAAGATAGGATGTTGTTTTACTGTCAAAACCTGTCCACTGTGTTTTCTCAAGTTTCACAGACGGTGAAGGCTGCATTACCAGAAACAGCCACTTCCACCCTCCAGTCCTTTATTCCTGGCGACTGGATTCTGGTCAGCGAATTTAGGAGAAAACACAGGAAGTCCAGGTGCTGGAATGGCCCATATCAGATCCTACTGGACACCCAGGAAAGCTGTAGGAAAGCTCCAGCTCCTCCAGCTTCATCTGGCTTCCAGGACGCAAGTCATCTTCCAACTGGATCATCCACGGCCTGAAAGGTGTGAGGACAGCGGACCACCACAAGATAAAGAACTGTAAACTGATCACTGGCGAGTGATTGAACAGGTGGTTGAAGAACACTGTTCTTACAAGGGCACAATAATCCCTTGGGCAGTGCAACGTTATTTCAGAATCTACTTAAGGCCATCGCATTGCCTGAAAGTTAGAAATCATAAGGTCATTTGCCTCACTGCACACACACCACAGTGAGAGATTCTTTCCTCCCACTTTGACAGCGAGACTGACTCTGAGGAGGATATCTCGGATGCTTTTATCTAACTTTTATGTTTATTGCTTGATATTTATCATTATGGTATTATTACAAATTTGAATGTGTTCATTTCCACCGTTGTTTAGTTGGACTATGGAAGCCTAACTTCCAGCAGGTTAGAGTTCCTGTTTCTAAATATATTTCTAGAGGAGCTTCCTACGACCGCCCACCTGTACCAGACTGGTAACAGGGCAGCTTGAAGCGCAGAAGCCACTCAGGAGAGTCAGCAGGATATTTTGTTTTTTTTGTTTTTTAAGTTGTGTTTATAATGTGTTTATAAATTTTCCTTTAGTTGTGATTATCTTGTAATCAGAAGAAGGGAGTGTAATGGAAATTCTTTTATTAAGTGTTCCAAAGTGTGTGACCTTTGGGTTACCTCACTTCTGTGAACATCTGTGTTAGGGAGTAAGCTGTAAAAGCCATTATCAGATGTTTAATGGTTCAGACTCATCTTTTAGGACAATGTCAGGAAGGGCAGTTGGGTCTGTTCCTAGATAACCTTGTCACCTTTGAACTCAAGAAGGGTTTGGGTCATAAAACACAGACTCTTTGCAGTTGAGATAACACTGTCATGTTCTGGTATAAATACTGTGTGTAAATGCTGATCGGGGCTCTGTTTCACTGACTAACCTCAGTATCAGGGTCTTCAAACGCTGAATGCCTTTGAATAAAACTTATTAAGACAAAGTCCGGATTTTCTCTTGTTATGAGTCAACTTCTACCCACTTTGATAAGAAAATTCCACAACACTATATAAATAAACTTGACTTGACTTACAACTGTAAACTACCTAATGCTAGCTTACAATATAAACTATTTTTTAAGATCAAGTAAAGAAACCACACAGTCATGAACATAAACAATTTAAAGTAATACTTAATACGTTTAATAAGTTTCAGCTCCTCTGGCTTTCTGGTGGCTTAAATAACATGGGAACCTGAACTGTTCTATTGAAAAACGTTCAGTGGCAGGTCAGAATCACAGGAGGAAACTCATCAGGGACTTTTTTTTAAACAAGACCCAAATCGCTTGCTTGCTATGTTACTGGACTGATGTGTGGCAGTATTTTTCTTCTATTAAGTTAACAATGTTGGGTTTTCTTTAATCTTAAGATTTGTCACAGTATAATTTAATTTTGTTCAATGCCCCTTTGGCAACCAATATCGTAACTTGCCAAAACTGTAATGCAGTTTTTAAGCCAGAAACATAACATTTTACAGAAGTGGTTTAACATTAGTGGTATAGCATTAACAGACTTTGAATAAAACTGTAACAAGCAGGTGTACATTTCAACACATTCCACTGTTATATTAATTGTTCCTCCACACATGAAATTATAAATGAAACAACAGTTTTTAAATACAAACTTTGTTTTATTGTTCCCCAACAGATTGACATTATGACAACTACTGGAAAGCAGACTGTTTTAGGGAAACAGAGTACACCATCTGCCTGAGACTAGAGATGAAAACTTTAATCACATTCTGTAGATAAAGATGATGGAAACTGGGGGTTCACACAATAAATGTTCATTCCACGAGGGGAGCACAGACAGAAAACAGAGAACTTTTTTATTAGAACCACTCATGTGTCAGAACATCATGATATGAAAACAAAAAATGAAAATAGCTGGGAACAATGACTGGTACCATGACTAGAAAACTATTAAACAGAATCTGAAACTGAGCATCTGATCAAAGCTAATCGCATAATAAACAGGCACAAAGTCTTTAACTTCAAAACTACTTTGGTTCCTTATCTAAAACCTACCTCTGAAGCCAAACAATTATCTAAACATCCATATCTAGTCTGTCCAAAAGACAGTTTGACTAAGGAAACTGTTGCTCTAAGATTCTCTGTGCCCAAGCAGTGATGGGTTTCTGAAATTGGAGCTCACCACTCATAAGGAGCATGTCTAGATGTCCGTCGGGGAGGATGATGGGGGTAGGGGTGTCTCCTGTTCATCATCCCTCTCCATCTCCTCCTCAGAATGTGAGTGTCACAGTAAAAATGTGGATGAAAACGTTCACCTGGATGAAAAAAAGAAAGGTCAGGTAGTTACTTCCTTTACTGTTTTTCAAGGAATTCACTCTTTATACCTGATCATGAGAGCTGAGGAATATGCACTTAAAGAATGAGGAGACCAACAACTGGAGCATCCTACAGCTGATCTTCTACTTCATCTTCTGTTCTTTGGGAAGCAGTTTGTTACTGACATCATTGTGTCAAACTTTCTTTTTGTCATTTTATTAGATTCAGCTACAGAACTGAGAAACAAAAATGTGCTCTTGATGTCATATCTCTAAAAAAAGGTTGGATGCTGGTCTGAAAATTAGTTATATAGCAGCTAAAATTCAAAGAGAGCATTGGAAGACCCTCGGCTAGCCTGATGAAGATCACCTTGAAAGATTAAAAGAAAGACTTGCTGAAAATTTGAAAACTACAGATAGTCAATTTATTGACTGAACTGATATCGTTTCAAAATTTTTACCTATCCCTAAAAAACTAATTATTTTATAATTTGAGTCTGATGTTAGCATCAGTACTGCTAGCTGTAGAAGGTGTGGTAGCGAAATGTCAGTCTGAGAAAACATGAGCACATCTCTCAGGTGACCCATGGTGCAGACTGTTTGTGTGTGTCTATACAGAACCAGGCCAAAATCTGAAACTACAACTTTTTTTCATGATATCAGTCATAATTTCACTGTGAAAAATACTAGGATTTTATTTCCTTGATATATCAACTGACCATAAGACACATCTATACCAAAACTGTTTTAATAAATATAACACAGCTGAAACTAGATGACAACACAGTATAAAATCATTTTTCTCAGATTACAAACTAAACATTTCTTGTTTTTGTTTATTATCATTAATAATTTCTAATTGCTTAAAGCCAGAATAAGCAGATAATTTTAATCACAAGTGAGAAGTTAACATACACCAAGATCACAATGTCTAAACAATTTGGGAAAGCCCAGAGAATGATGTCATGGCTTGGTAAGCTTCTGGTCAGTTCATTCCCAACATTCAAAGTAAATGGACAAACTCGTGTGGATTTGTGAACCTACAGAGGTAAACTTCCAAGGTGCTTGAATGTGCCATGTTTATCTGAACAATTGTATTCAAATACGATGAAGTCCAAAACTATTCATACAGGCAGATTAAGAGTTTGTTTCTGACCAGCAATTAGATTGGAATCTCCCAATAGATAAAACAATGTAAAAACTGTATCAATTTTGAAAAAAAGTTTTTATTTGCATTTTATTTAAAAATTGGCACGCCAGTTATTTATATTGTGCTCAATAATCAATGGAAAAATCTTCATTGGCAATACAGCAATCAGATCCATTGTTGTGCATTCCCCTTTATTCCTCATTTTCTTCAACGCTTTGAATACACATCACGTTCCCTGCTCTTTTTCTTCTCCTATAAGGCAATGTCCTGTGCTGGCTGCAACTGGATATGAGGTGAAAATCAATCAGAAGAGTTTCTGCCCCCAACTGACAAATACGCCCACTAAACAGAGCGAGAGAGCAGAATTTTTCTGCGAGAGTGAAGAGATGGGTGCAGGGGGCGTGTTTTACTGCTAGCCATGCTGCGTTCAAAGGCTCTCAAATAAAGGTGCACGCCCGCGATCAGAGCTATGCGCTCTCTCAATTAAAAGATGTGCTGTTGTGATTTCTTAATACTCTCTGATTTTCAGCAGGAATGTGACACCATACAAGTCATTGTACTGTGAGCAAGCTGAGCTCCCAAGCTAGTAACGTAGCATCTATTAACCACACTGTTAAAAGCAGCACAGCGCATTACACTGCCTGCTGGAGCTTTAATTCAATTCAATTCAATTCAATTCAGTTCAAAGATACTTTATTGATCCCCGAGGGGAAATTAGAATTCCAGTACAACCCATCCAAACACACATCACGACACAAGACAAGGGGGGGGACGGGTCACCGAGGCTTTGCTGCCCACTCACAGGCGCTGCCCTTGCTAGATGAGAAAAGAGGCCACATTAGGTAAGTAGAGGAAAAAAAAAATTACTGCCTTACATGCATCCTACAGTGTGGATGGGGAAAACTCACCATTATTATTTTCCCTTACATGCATATTAATTTCTTTTGTAAGTTCCTTTTTCATATTTCCCTTTAATAAATTTGCATTAAGCATCCACATTGTTGTTTTTGTTTCATGTTCATCAAACCAATCTTTCACCAGTCTTGCTGTGTGTATTGGTGCATTATCATCCTGATACACGCCACCACCTTCAGGATACAATGTTTGAACCATTGGATGCACATGGTCCTCAAGAATGGTTTGGTAGTCCTTGGCAGTGACGCGCCCATCTAGCACAAGTATTGGGCCAAGGGAATGCCATGATATGGCAGCCCAAACCATCACTGATCCACCCCCATGCTTCACTCTGGGCATGCAGCAGTTTGGGTGGTACGCTTCTTTGGGGCTTCTCCACACCGTCGGGTCTGGTCACCGCCACCTGCAGCCCTCACTCCGCCATATCTTTCGTCACCTCCTCTGCCATATTATAGACCCTCGTCTCTCCTTCGTAGAAAACGCGCAGTCTCGCCAGGAATGGCGTCTGGAACCGTAAGTTCTTCTCCCGCAGAACTCTTTTCACCTCCATGTATTCCTCCCGTTTCTTCAGCACATCCGGAATATAATCATGATCCAGAAATACTATCTTCTCCTCATACATGAATCCCTTCTTCTGCCATGCCTTCTTTATAATCTCTTCTTTCACTCTGAAGCTCATAAACTTTACCACGATAGATCTCTGTGGCAAATCCGGGGAGGGGTGCGGCGGTAGAGCCCGATGAGCTCTCTCTAACTGGAGGGGAAAGGATGGCGACAACTCCAGCGTCTCTCTCAAAAGTTCCTCTATGAATTCTGTCATCGAACCGGTGCCTCATTGAGTCCATGAATCCTAATATTACCCCTCCTTGATTGCCCATCTCGATCTACAAGTTTGTAGCATCCTCAACGTGCCGCAGACTCTCCTCCGCTTCTTCTATCCACTTCTCTGCGATGTCAATCCGGTTATTGGCAACTATAATTTCCTCTTTAATTTCTTTTAGAGTGTCCGAGTTCTCCTGACGGAAATCTCACAACTCCTTAAGAATCGTTTCCAACTGTGCCATATCTAAGCCGGAATGGGCCTTTGCGGTTTGACTCTTTAGATTTGAGCTGCGGCTATGATGGGGTTCCTGGAAGTTTCTAAACACTGTACTACTTTTCATGGCATACCTGTGTAAATCACTTATTTCATCTAGAATTTTCTTCAAATTACATTTCATGTCAATTATATCACTTACATTCAAGACAAACTGTCAAAGCAATGTGTCATTCTACTCATAGAACTTTATTGGCCTTTAAAAAGAACCAGTTTGTGTAATTTCAATGCTGCCTCTGCTTCCATCCTGACTCAATGCATAGCAACGATGCATGTGTCATGCGGTAGTCATCTGATGTCCAATACAGTCATATAGATTAATGGGTTTACCTGACAAACCCTCACCCTTTTTTTCTGTCCAGTGCGAGCAATTTCTGCCTTTTAAGAAGCCATTGCAAGCCTTCAGTCCAAGAAAAAAGCAGCTAAGTAAAGAAAAACAAGTGGCCATCATTACTTTAAGAAATGAAGGTCAGTCAGTCCAAACAATTGGGAAAACTTTGAAAGTGTCCCCAAGTGCAGTCGCAAAAACCATCAAGCACAACAAAGAAACTGGCTCACATGAGGACCGCCCCAGGAAACGAAGACCAAGAGTCACCTTTGATGCGGACAATAAGTTCATCCGAGTCACCAGCCTCAGAAATCACAAGTTAACAGCAGCTCAGATTAGAGAACAGGTCAATGCCACACAGAGTTCTAGCCGCAGACACATCTCTAGAACAACTGTTAAGAGGAGACTGTGTGAATCAGGCCTTCATGGTAAAATAGCTGCTAGGAAACCACTGCTGAGGACAGGCAGTTGAACAGATGGACTCTGCATGCCTGGTTCCCACCGTGAAGCATGGAGGAGGAGGTGTGATGGTGTGGGGGTGCTTTGCTGGTGACACTGTTGGGGATTTATTCAAAATTGAAGGTATACTGAACCAGCATGGCTACCACAGCATCTTGCAGCGGCATGCTATTCCATCTGGTTTGCGTTTAGTTGGACCATCATTCATTCTTTCAACAGGACAATGACCCCAAACACACCTCCAGGTTGTGTAAGGGCTATTTGACCAAGAAGGAGAGTGATGGGGTGCTGCGCCAGATGACCTGGCCTCCACAGTCACCAGACCTGAACCCAATCGAGATGGTTTGGGGTGAGCTGGACCGCAGAGTGAAGGCAAAAGGGCCAACAAGTGCTAAGCATCTCTGGGAACTCCTTCAAGACTGTTGGAAAACTATTTCAGGTGACAACCTCTTGAAGCTCATCAACATCGCTTCTCATTTCTTAAAAAACCATGTCAATAGTAACATCCCTTGCTTGTGGAAAAGATGTCAGTCTGTTTCAGAAGAGGGAAATCACTGGCATACATCAAGCAGAGAAAACATCTAAGGAGATTGCAGAAACTACCAAAATTGGGTTAAGAACTGTCCAACACATTATTTAAAAAATGGAAGGAAAGAGGGGACCCATCGTCTTCGAGGAAGAAATGTGGCCAGAAAAAAATCCTGAATGGTCGTGATCGGCGATCACTTAAACGTTTGGTGAAATCAAATTGAAGAAAAACAACAGTAGAACTCCAGGCTATGTTTATAGTGAAATAGTGAAAGAAAGAGCATTTCCACACGCACAATAAGAAGGGAACTCAAGGGATTGGGACTGAACAGCTGTGTAGCCTTAAGAAAACCACTAATGAGTGAGGCTAAGCGGAAAAAAAGGCTTCCGTTTATTAGGGAGCATAAAGATTAGACTCTGGAGCAATGGAAGAAGGTCATATGGTCTGATGAGTCCAGATTTACCCTGTTCCAGAGTGATGGCCGCATCGGGGTAAGAAGAGAGGCAGGCGAAGTGATGCACCCATCATGGCTAGTGCCTACTGTACAAGCCGGTCAGGTCTGGGTTCAGCAACAGTATGTTTTCAAAGAATGAGGTCAGCTGACTACCTGAATATACTGAGTGACCAGGTTATTCCAACAATGCTTTTTTTCTTCCCTGATGGCACGGGAATATTCCAAGATGACAATGCCAGGATTCATCGGGCTCAAATAGTGAAAGAGTGGTTCAGGGAGCATAAGACATCATTCTCACACATGGCTTGGCCACCACAGGGTCCAGACCTTAACCCCATTGAGAATCTTTGGGATGTGTTGGAGAAGGCTTTGCGCACGTTCAGACTCTACCATCATCAATGCAAGATCTTGGTGAAAAGTTAATGCAACACAGGGTGGAAATAAAGCTTGTGACATTGCAGAAGCTTATCGAAAAAATGCCACAGCGAATGTGTGCCGTAATCAAAGCTAGAGGCGGTCCAACGAAATATTAGTGTGTGACTTTCTTTTTGGTGTCAACGTTTTTTTGACAGGCTGTCTGTGTGTGTTCCTGATATATATACACACACACACACACACACACACACACACACACACACATGCATAGATCAATTCAATTCAATTCAATTCAATTCAAAGATACTTTATTGATCCCCGAGGGGAAATTAGAATTCCAGTACAACCCATCCAAACACACATCATGACACCAGACAAGGGGGGAAGGGTCACCGAGGCTTTGCTGCCCACTCACAGGCGCTGCCCTTGCTAGATGAGAAAAGAGGCCACATTAGGTAAGTAGAGGGAAAAAATCATATTTCACACTTTATCCTTAGCAGGATACAGTTTGAGATTGCAAAAAACCTCAGCACAAAGAAGCAACAAATTTACAAAACAACATCATGCCGGGAACGGTGAAGGTGGTGTGAGGGGGTGCATATGTTTATCTTGAGCATGTGTGTGTGTGCAAGTGAGTGTGTGCAAGTAAGTCCATGAAGCACTGTCACAGAGGCCATTGTCCTTGATGGTATGTTGGAATGTTCGTCAACTGGCCACAAAGTTCTGAGCAGGTCCACAGATGTCCTCAGGGAAGGGAGGGGCCAGAGGGAGCAGAGCATCATGTTTACATAACTTCTAGGAGAAGTTGAAGATAACCAGCCATCAAGGCCGTGCAGGGGAGCCAGATTCAGAATAACAATAATTATTTGGGTTAGGCTGACTCTTAATTTTCCGTCAGCCTTGAGAGTCTTGCTGGTGCTTCTCAAAGGCGAATCCAAACAGCCAAATTCCTGGTCTTTCTGCCAGATCCGAGCGAACAACTTTCTCCAAGATTTATCCCATTTCACCCCTGAGTCCACATCCTACTTGGGGGGCATAACCACTAACAACACTGAACATCACACCTTCAATTTCTATCTTCAGACTCATCACCCCATCTGACTATCTTCACTTCCAGAACATTCCTAACAAACTCATCCTTCCAAATATCTCCTACACCATTTCTCTTCCCATCCACATCATGGAAAATCCCTGCTCCTAAGCTTCTAGCCTTGCTACCTTTCCACCTGGTCTCCTGAACTCACAGCATCTCCACCTTCCTCCTCTGCATCATGTCAGCCAACTCTCCAGCTTTTCCTGTCATAGTTCCAGCATTTATAGATACAGACTCTAGCTTGGCTTTGTTTCAGTTAAGTAATTCGGCTAAGTGCAGCGTGAGCTACCTTTTTGCTGTTAAAATATGTGTTTGGTGACAAAGTTCGGGTTAGGTTTCTTTCTCTACTGTAGTTGCATGAAAAATCTTAATGTTTCCAAAAAGCACAGTTTATTGATAGCTGGGGGTCCTCTCAGTTTTGTTTGGGTTTCACTTTTTAACGTTGTACTACAGAACATTGCATTGTTCACTTAGTTCCACACATAAATATCCTGCACATGTTCAGATATAAAATAGCGTATTCGTTTGTTACATGTGTACCAAATAAATACGTCAAGTTACACCCTACTATTAATACCAATGCAGTGATATCGCACTTTAGCATGGATATGTCTGTGTCAAAACCAAGGTGTTTTATGAGGAACTGGGATGAGGACAAATCATCTCTAAAGCTAACAAAGAGCAACCGTTGTAATATGTTCAAACAACCAGTTTACAATGCAAAGCAGAAGGGGAAAATAAACATTAAACTGACTTTCAATGTTGTTAATTCAGGCGCGGGTTGAGCTAGGAACTACAAGCTGCCGGAAACAGACGTGTATGGACGGACTGAAGGCGTTGTGATTTCATATCAGGAATTTAGCTGCTCAGTTAAATACAAAAACAGTGGCTGCTTCTCTAGCTAGCAGCTCCTGTAAGTCCTACATGTACCTTTAAGTACCACTAATACAAATGTCTGCATGAGCGTGGCAGCGAACTGCGGCTGATCATGGAGCGGACAAGCTGAGTAGTAACCAAAGCAGAGCTAATGGTTGCTACTGTTTAAGCATTAGCAAAAGAAGGACACATACAAAACTAGAAAAAACATGCCAGACTATCAGTGCTCAAATCACTTTTTTTAATATAATGTTCTGATGAGGTGTCTTCAAGACACTTTCATTGCCGGCACTAAGTTGGACCTTTTCCCTGTGCATGTTGGACTCCGGCAGGGCTGCCCTTTGTCACCGGACCTGTTCATAACTTTTATGGACAGGATTTCTAGGCGCAGCCAATGGCCGGAGGGGGACTGGTTTGGGGACCAGTGGACTTCGTCTTTTTGCAGATGACGTGGTCCTGCTGGCCCCCTCTAGTCAAGACCTACAGCATGCACTGGGGCGGTTCGCAGCTGAATGTGAAGCGGCTGGGATGAAGATCAGCTCCTCCAAGTCCGAGGCCATGGTTCTTGACCGGAAAAGTGTAGCTTGTCCTCTTCAGGTTGGAGGGGAGTTCCTGCCTCAAGTGGAGGAGTTCAAGTATCTCGAGGTCTTGTTCACAAGTGGGGGGAGAATGAAGCGGGAGATCGACAGACGGATTGGTGCAGCTGCCGCAGTAATGGGGATGCTGTGCCGGTCCGTTGTGGTGAAGAGAGAGCTGAGCTGAAAAGCGAAGCTCTCAATTTACCGGTCGGTCTACGTTCCTACCCTCACCTATGGCCATGAATTTTAGGTCATGACCGAAAGAACGAGATCCTGGATATAAGCGGCTGAAATGAGCTTCCTCCGTAGGGTGGCCGGCCACTCTCCTAGAGATAGGGTGAGGAGCTCGGCCATCCGGGAGGGGCTCGGAGTAGAGCCGCTGCTCCTCCACATCAAGAGGAGCCAGTTGAGGTGGCTCGGGCATCTATACCGGATGCCTCCTGGACGCCTCCCTCGGGAGGTGTTCTAGGCCCAGGGGACGGCCCAGGACACCCTGAAGGGACTATGTCTCTCGGCTGGCCTAGGAACGCCTTCTGCTCCCCCCGGATGAGCTGCAAGAGGTGTCAGAGGAGAGGGACGTCTGGGTGTCTCTGCTGAGTCTGCTGCCCCCGCAACCCGGTTCCAGATAAAGCGGAAGACAACGAGTACGAGTGTGAATGTTCTAAAGAGGCGTCACCTGAAACACTAAAACTTCATTTGTTTCTTAAGATATATCTGTCTCTATATTCTTTCTCCTGCTGATGATGTTTTTATGCAGATCAGTTTGTTAAAGTGCTAAGTTAACATCAAAAAGTTTCATCTGTTTCATATGACTTCATAATTGGCTCAATGCTTTGTTTTGAACACTGTAAAATCTTCCCACCTCTCCCGGCCTCCGCTCTACTTTTCAAGCAAACTAATTTCAGGACAATGCAGGCCACATGACACAAAGGGAGTCACAGCAGCCACTGTAGTATTTCACTGTAAATATCATTACAAAAACTGAAAAACAGATTGCGAGGAAAACCCAAATCAGTTAAATCAACAGAAAAGTGCACAACCTGTAACAGTTTTGTAAGCCACGTATATAAAAACTGGTTGTGGTTTAAAAAAAAGAACAACTGCCAGGAGGAAATTTGTTAGGGAAAAATCTGATTATGTAAAAATCTGGTCAGGACATCCCTGGGTAATACCTTGCTATATCTTTCATCAGTTTGTAAATAATGAATATTCTCATAAAACTTTATTAAAATCTAGTGTCTCTGAGGTATAGCCAGGAAGCAGTTAGCAACCTTATAACAAAAAGCACCACTCACCAGTATTGAGCTGGATGTCCATCTGGGAGCGTTCAGCTCTGATCTGAGGTTGGTACTGCCGTGACAGCAACAATCTGGCAGGAGGCAATGTCTGAAGACCTGTCAGAAAAACAGGAAGGAAACTGTTGCAACTCACCTAAAATGACCTGAACTCACTTCTATATTTGGAAAAACTACAGAGAAATCTGTTGTATTTAGGCCATCATTCAGCAGCAGGGAAACATCACCTGGATGAGGAGATGGAGTGTAAAATGGTCAGACTCCAGTATAAGCAAAGTTCTGCAGCCTGCAGTGATGGACATGGTGTAGACAGAACACACGTTGGGCTGCTGCTGGAACATTTAGAAGCAAAACACATCTATGTTCATAATGATGTCAGAATAGATGACAGAGTTTGTCTTCATCATGCCCAAATTAAGCAAACATCTCTACAGGTTGTTAACTGATCCGCAAGCTATGTGCAACATATGGGTCAGTATGAGTCCTACTGGTTCTCTAGACTTTCAAGGCACCTGAATGTGGCGTGCAGCACTTGCCGCACTTCTGTTGCCAGATTTTGTATGATGCATTTTCAAACACACGTTTAAATCAAGTTTGATGCAAAAGAAACCAATTCTTCAATATTTTAGCCCTAGCTAAGAGGTTTAATTCCATTCTTGCATATCAACTAATTTTACATTTGGTCAGCAATCCCCCAAAGGTAATAATTGATCAGCACCTCCAACAAAGCTTAAGGTACAATTGAACTAAAAACTAACTAAAGCGTGCATGAATCTATACTGCTGTCTCTTATTTACCTCAGCATGTCTTTAACTCAGAAGTCGATGAGGAGTTGAAATTACAGCAGGGGTCAATAAATCCATTAGTGGCCAGAACAAATACAAAGCAGCAACAGAAGAGAAAATTAACATTACTGATGTCATTTTTACAACGATAATTCAAAGTAAACTCCAAACAAGAAGTGACCCTGACATCTTTTGGAAACAGCTGTGGCTGAATCACATATGACTGATGGGTAAACAGTTATTCTCCCTGATTAAATAGTGGGCAGGAGGTTTTTCATGGAATGGAAAGCTTCTTCATTAGCTGGTCTAAAATGAGCAACAGGTGAAAGCTCTTGTCTAAATGGTGTCTGATTACTATACTAAAGCAACCAATGAGTCTGCTCTGTGGTCAGCTTTTCATGACTGCAAACTACAGCTAAGAATAACAGAAAAAGCAGAGAGAAAACAGCTTCAAGTAGTTCTATAGGTCAAAGGCTTGATTCCTCTGATTGACTTGTTGATAAAAATGATAAATGATTCATATTTATTTAAGTTGGAAATAATTGTTTTATTTTTTCCAACATAAATAAAAATGAATCATCCAGGATTTGTATCAAAATTTTTAAGCAGTATTTTTAGCAATAATTTCTAAACCATATAAGTTTTTCAGACATTTCACACACATTTATAAGAGTTTCTGCAGGGAATAACACTCCTCTTTCACAAAAGGTACAAACCACACACTCAATGATTAATAAAATGTGAGCACAATAAGAAGTGCTGCCGGGCCCAAGCTGCTGTTAGCCACATGCTAAGGGACACCAACTCAACCAACACTGTTGGGAATGGTTGAAGCATGTCCTTCAATTAATGTGTCAGCTAGAGGAAAACCTCATTGCTTTTAAAAAGAACAAAGCACAAGTTAAATAAGCATTTTACAGATGCAGCTGAACAAAACACAAACTCTCCAATGTTCTCTTGGCTTGTTTTCGAACAACAGTACCATAAAACCTTGTGGTCATTGAGTTGACCAATGGGAATCTGCAAACCTGGATGACTTAGGGTGTATTCACACCAGGAAAGTCCTTTGGTCCGCTTGTTTGGTCCGGACCAAAAGCGAACTTTATTTTTTTTATTTGGTGTGGTTTGTTTTCACATTGTACTTTGCAAGTGAACTACAGGTCCTTCTCAAAATATTAGCATATTGTGATAAAGTTCATTATTTTCCATAATGTAATGATGAAAATTTAACATTCATATATTTTAGATTCATTGCACACTAACTGAAATATTTCAGGTCTTTTATTGTCTTAATACGGATGATTTTGTCATACAGCTCATGAAAACCCAAAATTCCTATCTCACAAAATTAGCATATCATTAAAAGGGTCTCTAAACGAGCTATGAACCTAATCATCTGAATCAACGAGTTAACTCTAAACACCTGCAAAAGATTCCTGAAGCCTTTAAAACTCCCAGCCTGGTTCATCACTCAAAACCCCAATCATGGGTAAGACTGCCGACCTGACTGCTGTCCAGAAGGCCACTATTGACACCCTCAAGCAAGAGGGTAAGACACAGAAAGACATTTCTGAACGAATAGGCTGTTCCCAGAGTGCTGTATCAAGGCACCTCAGTGGGAAGTCTGTGGGAAGGAAAAAGTGTGGCAGAAAACGCTGCACAACGAGAAGAGGTGACCGGACCCTGAGGAAGATTGTGGAGAAGGGCCGATTCCAGACCTTGGGGACCTGCGGAAGCAGTGGACTGAGTCTGGAGTAGAAACATCCGGAGCCACCGTGCACAGGCGTGTGCAGGAAATGGGCTACAGGTGCCGCATTCCCCAGGTCAAGCCACTTTTGAACCAGAAACAGCGGCAGAAGTGCCTGACCTGGGCTACAGAGAAGCAGCACTGGACTGTTGCTCAGTGGTCCAAAGTACTTTTTTCGGATGAAAGCAAATTCAGCATGTCATTCGGAAATCAAGGTGCCAGAGTCTGGAGGAAGACTGGGGAGAAGGAAATGCCAAAATGCCAGAAGTCCAGTGTCAAGTACCCACAGTGAGTGATGGTCTGGGGTGCCGTGTCAGCTGCTGGTGTTGGTCCACTGTGTTTTATCAAGGGCAGGGTCAATGCAGCTAGCTATCAGGAGATTTTGGAGCACTTCATGCTTCCATCTGCTGAAAAGCTTTATGGAGATGAAGATTTCATTTTTCAGCACGACCTGGCACCTGCTCACAGTGCCAAAACCACTGGTAAATGGTTTACTGACCATGGTATCACTGTGCTCAATTGGCCTGCCAACTCTCCTGACCTGAACCCCATAGAGAATCTGTGGGATATTGTGAAGAGAACGTCGAGAGACTCAAGACCCAACACTCTGGATGAGCTAAAGGCCGCTATCGAAGCATCCTGGGCCTCCATAAGACCTCAGCAGTGCCACAGGCTGATTGCCTCCATGCCACGCCGCATTGAAGCAGTCATTTCTGCCAAAGGATTCCCGACCAAGTATTGAGTGCATAACTGTACATGATTATTTGAAGATTGACGTTTTTTGTATTAAAAACACTTTTCTTTTATTGGTCGGATGAAATATGCTAATTTTGTGAGATAGGAATTTTGGGTTTTCATGAGCTGTATGCCACAATCATCCGTATTAAGACAATAAAAGACCTGAAATAGTTCAGTTAGTGTGCAATGAATCTAAAATATATGAATGTTAAATTTTCATCATTACATTATGGAAAATAATGAACTTTATCACAATATGCTAATATTTTGAGAAGGACCTGTATTACTTGTAAACAAAGCCACGCGGGTGACGTGACATTTTTGAAATATACAAATAAAGACAATGGAGCCACAGGAGTGGAACACTTTGAGAATATAACGTTTAAAAAGGTAATTTATGTAGATGACAAAAGAAGCGCATTTATCTGGCCCAAAATAAACATCTGAGTTTAAGAAAAATGTTTGTCAGCAAAAATTCAGATTAAGTTCTTTTCTAAATACTTCAAAATGTGTCATTATTTACTTCAGCAAAATGGTTTTTCATCAGACCTAAACTCTGTTTCTCCTTGTCCTTCATTCAGCTTGTAACAAAAATAAAAAGTAAAATTATTGCAAACCTTTTTTGTTTGATTCACAATCATTTACATTCAGTCTAAAACCAGCCGAGACAGAGAACTGGTACAATATGTCCTATATTATTTTAACCTTAAATTACCTATAAATTGTCTTATTGAAATCTAAATATTTTGGATTTGGGCTAAAACCCCCAATGTTTTGAGACCCTAAAAACGCCTGAGTACGAGTATGAATACGAGTAAGAGTACGAGTATGAGTACAAGTACGAGTACAACTTCTAAACATGCATAAGGCCCAACAAGACTCAATGTGGCTGAAAACCAGAGAGAATGGAAGACATTCTCTCATTTTAACAACCAGTCTGTTACCCAAAAACACTGCCAGATTAAAGTGTTTTCTTTCAAAACAAGGCCGAGAAAAGCTGGTGCATGACTTTGTTTTCGATAGGTTTAATTACTCCAGTGTCTTTACTAGTCTAAAAAGAAAAACTTTAAGGATAGTAAACAGAAACAGCAGAAAGTGTGAGACGAAGCCTCCCCACATGTAGAGCCCTCGTGCTGTCTGCCCTCAGAGCCCTGCAGCCAGGAATCATTTTAAGTACTTCAGCAACATCTGTCAAGGTAATGGACTCGCCTCCCGAGTCTTCAGCAGCTGTGAAAATAGTGGTCAGATTAAAGAAATCCTTAAAGTGCTTCTTTCAACACTTGAGGATGTTAAAAGATCTCCTTCCTTAAGCCAAATGAACTTCTTTTTGCATGGCTTCTTCAAATTCCTTCCATGCTCTAGTTTTCTTCCACAAGTGCCAAAGCTGAAACCCTCTAAGCCCCTCGGTACCTTCAGTGTAAAATGCACTGTACAACAAAATGTATGCTCTCATGCACAGAAAAAGATTTAGCTTTCATAATGCATGACTTAAACAAAAACTGGCCTTGACAACTGCTTAGTGAGTCCTACTGACCTGACAAAGCTGCAAGAGAGGCTTTGAGGAACATTTTGAAATTTTCTTTCAATAACTTTGCCATACAATCATTTCCTGTGTCTAAGTTAAAACCAGTCTGTCGCTGGTTTACATCAGTGCTATCTGTACAGTTGCTGTGCTTCAACTGTTTAACTGTTCACAGAATATCTTTTTTAATGAAAAAATAAAACAATTAAAACATTCAGTAAGAAGTATAACTGCTAAACCTGTTAAAGTGATACCAAAGTACAGCGCAGTACGGACCAAACAAATATGTTATAAAGTTGATCTTGTCAATTCAGAACAAAATTAAACTTTTTGGTCTAACTGTAAAAGGCTATGAATGGACGAAAACTAACACTGCATGTCATCCACAACACACCATCCCCACAGTGAAACATGGTGATGGCAGGATCATGCTGTTTTCTTCAGCAGGGACTTAGAGAAGGAGGTCAGAGTTGATGGAAAGATGTATAGAGCTAAATCCAGGACAACCCAGGAGGAAAACTTGTTGGAGGCGCTTGATGTTCACAGAAGCCCTGAACATAACTGAGGCTAAGCTATTTTGCAAAGAGAAATTTTAGTCTCTAATAGCAAAGCTGGAGGATGCCCCTAAAGATATGCAGCTGTTAGTTCAAAAAGGATTTACTCAGGGAACTGAATACAGATGAACATCACACTTTTTAGATTTTCATTTGAAAATAAAAACAAAATATATTCTCTTCAAATTGTTGTAGTTTCTATTATATACAATCTCAATAAAATACATTGAAATTTGTGATTTTGTGACAGACTATGAGAAAGCATCATACGTGTGTATATTTTTGCAAGGAAGTGTAGGCAATAAATGTATCTGTTAGATATGAAAAAGTGAAAAACTTTTGCATCACCTGGGATTGGTGGAGGAACCTGAAACCCATCCAATGTAAAGCTGCACTGCCGGTTGTGATAACCACAATATCTCTGGAGAAGTTCTGAGGTGAAAATTTGCATGAAAATATTATGTACATAACTTGTGTATATAACATTTCATACAACTGAAATAAATAGTATGTAAATCAAACTGGAATGGACTAACTTTGATGTAGTTTGCGAACCTGAGTGAGGAGGAGGTTGTGGGCAGAACCAATGAGGTGCAGTTTGACGTTGTGCCAAGCCATCTCTGTGATGCTGAGACACTAAGTCATAAAAAAACTTTTCATTAAATTTATGTCCTTATTTACTTCATGCATCAACTGTGTTAGCTGATATTTGACATGCACATTGACATACAAGAGCTTCTTTCACATTCATTTACTTTCTCTCATAAAATGAACACACACACACCGATACACAGAATGGTAGGGTTAAGGGTCTGGCCCAAGAACAGACATGTGGCAAGTAAGGAAGGTGGAATAGAACCAACAATTTTCCAAAGTGATAAGACTCTTACAAATACTAATTAGGACATCGAAACATATCACATCATTCAGTTTGACTACTGACCTTGCTGCAGATTATCATATAGCTTTATGCCCCACGCATCAGCAACATGCTTCAGGATTAGGCTGCTGATCCTTCGGTGGGCAAGCGCATCCCAGTGGATCCGGTCTGGCATGCGGTGGTGCAGGCTATGGCGGAAGTAGAAGTGCAGATCGAGAACATCCAAGCCATTGAAATCTGCCAGTTTTGTACTGTAGAAGTTGGCTTCAATGATGTCGTAACACAGTGTGGGACCCAAGTGGCTGACCTGTTGAGCATTATATGGTAAACAAATAATTCAGTTACATTCATTCCATTTTTATAGAGCTGATTCAACACAAGCCTCACTCCTCAGAGAAGGTATCTTGGGGAAACAATTGTTTGATTTCCAATTGAAAGAAATGATTAAGTATGTAATTAGTCTGTATCCGTATGTAGTCAATATGCAATTATGCCTGTACTTATCAGCACTTTGCTTACTTGCATAGATGACAAACATGTGGATGAGTCAGAATTTCTTACAATAAAATACAAAAAACTGCTCTTAAGTACCTTTTTTTACTGCTTTCGATAAGCTTGTCATTTCATTATTGTTGTTATCTATGATGTTACATTTACTCAACTAAACTACCCATCTTTTTACTGTTGCTGGTAGCTGACTGCATTTCTTTTGCAGATAAAAATATTTTGTCCTTAAATTTTCAATATGCGTTAAACTTTTTGATGGTTGAAAGTGTTGAAAGTGGAAGTATAAATAATTGTTATTGAATATAATAATATAATATATTATATTAATATAATATATTCTAATATAATATATTAATATAATAATATATTAATTAGAATGGAGAGAAACAGAAAATACAGAAGAAACATATTTACATAAAGAGTGAAAAGAGTTTCCTCTACAATTCAGCATGAATTCTGGCTAACACAGATTATGTGATCATCTTTCACAAAGACTGTAATTAAATTATTAATTACAGATACCCCTGATTGCAACTTGCAAACAAACCTGTTTACAGGTTCGAGCTCTTCTATTCTAACATCTTGACCACCAGAGCCTACACCAAAGAGCTGTCAACAAATTTAAGGGACACAATTGATCTTTACAAGGCTGGAATGAGCTACAAGACCATCGGCAAGAAGGTTGGTGAGAGGCGGACAGTTGCTGGTGCCTGTTATTAGGAAATAGACTCAAAATACAAAATGAGCATCAGGTGCTCTCAGTCTACAGCACTATGCAAAACCTTATTTCTGAGTGAAAATGATCATTAAAAGGATTAGGGGTCCTGTTGTATAGATCGAATTAAGGTCACCAAGAACAACACTGGTAGCGCAATGCAACGTAATGGGGTGAAATCATTCGACCCACTGCTTTAGAAGGCATATATTCCAGCCTATTTTAAGTTTGTCAGAATACAAACTGGTCTAGATTGTGTGAGGTCATGGGACTGCCTCTGACAGACTGGTCAGCAGTACAGAGTCCCCGCAGGAAACTGTGCTGGCACCGTTCCTGTTCACCCTCTACACTGCACACTTCTTTATTAACTTCCCAGGTTGCCATTTGCAAAGGTTCTCTGATGTCTCTACCATAGTCAGCCTCGACACAGATGACAACTCAGGGTACAGAGTGGTCACATGGGGAAAACCAAGGAGCTCGTGGTGGATTTCTGTAGGTGCACACTGGAGGACATCCAGGGACCTAACGTTGAGATAGTGGACTCTTATACAGGTCCTTCTCAAAATATTAGCATATTGTGATAAAGTTCATTATTTTCCTTAATATAATGATGAAAATTTAACATTCATATATTTTAGATTCATTGCACACTAACTGAAATATTTCAGGTCTTTTATTGTCTTAATACGGATGATTTTGGCATACAGCTCATGAAAACCCAAAATTCCTATCTCACAAAATTAGCATATCATTAAAAGGGTCTCTAAACGAGCTATGAACCTAATCATCTGAATCAACGAGTTAACTCTAAACACCTGCAAAAGATTCCTGAGGCCTTTAAAACTCCCAGCCTGGTTCATCACTCAAAACCCCAATCATGGGTAAGACTGCCGACCTGACTGCTGTCCAGAAGGCCACTATTGACACCCTCAAGTAAGAGGGTAAGACACAGAAAGACATTTCTGAACGAATAGGCTGTTCCCAGAGTGCTGTATCAAGGCACCTCAGTGGGAAGTCTGTGGGAAGGAAAAAGTGTGGCAGAAAACGCTGCACAACGAGAAGAGGTGACCAGACCCTGAGGAAGATTGTGGAGAAGGGCCGATTCCAGACCTTGGGGGACCTGCGGAAGCAGTGGACTGAGTCTGGAGTAGAAACATCCAGAGCCACCGTGCACAGGCGTGTGCAGGAAATGGGCTACAGTTGCCGCATTCCCCAGGTCAAGCCACTTTTGAACCAGAAACAGCGGCAGAAGCGCCTGACCTGGGCTACAGAGAAGCAGCACTGGACTGTTGCTCAGTGGTCCAAAGTACTTTTTTCGGATGAAAGCGAATTCTGCATGTCATTCGGAAATCAAGGTGCCAGAGTCTGGAGGAAGACTGGGGAGAAGGAAATGCCAAAATGCCAGAAGTCCAGTGTCAAGTACCCACAGTCAGTGATGGTCTGGGGTGCCGTGTCAGCTGCTGGTGTTGGTCCACTGTGTTTTATCAAGGGCAGGGTCAATGCAGCTAGCTATCAGGAGATTTTGGAGCACCTCATGCTTCCATCTGCTGAAAAGCTTTATGGAGATGAAGATTTCATTTTTCAGCACGACCTGGCACCTGCTCACAGTACCAAAACCACTGGTAAATGGTTTACTGACCATGGTATCACTGTGCTCAATTGGCCTGCCAACTCTCCTGACCTGAACCCCATAGAGAATCTGTGGGATATTGTGAAGAGAACATTGAGAGACTCAAGACCCAACACTCTGGATGAGCTAAAGGCCGCTATCGAAGCATCCTGGGCCTCCATAAGACCTCAGCAGTGCCACAGGCTGATTGCCTCCATGCCACGCCGCATTGAAGCAGTCATTTCTGCAAAAGGATTCCCGACCAAGTATTGAGTGCATAACTGTACATGATTATTTGAAGGTTGACGTTTTTTATATTAAAAACACTTTTCTTTTATTGGTCGGATGAAATATGCTAATTTTGTGAGATAGGAATTTTGGGTTTTCATGAGCTGTATGCCAAAATCATCCGTATTAAGACAATAAAAGACCTGAAATATTTCAGTTAGTGTGCAATAAATCTAAAATATATGAATGTTAAATTTTCATCATGACATTATGGAAAATAATGAACTTTATCACAATATGCTAATATTTTGAGAAGGACCTGTAAGTACCTGGGTGTTCACCTGAACAATAAACCGGACCCTAATCACAACATCCATTTGCCTTTCACTTTGCTGCTGGTACATCAGAATTTCCCCACAGGGGGAACAATAAAGTATATATTTTTTTCTATCCAATTCAATTCAGTTTTATATATATAGCGCCAATTCACACAACACATCATCAAGTCGGGTACATACATTCCTGTTAAACTCCATTTAAACTAGTCGTATTCAGTTTATTATTAAAGTTGGTTAATGGTTTTTCTATCTAAGCAAACCCAGCAGATTGCATCAAGTCAGGAACTTGCAGCATTCCCTCCTGGATGAGCATGTAGCGACAGTGGACAGTCACTGGCGTTGACTTTGCAGCAATCCCTCATACTAAGCATGCATGTAGCGACAGCGGAGAGGAAAAACTCCCTTTTAACAGGAAGAAACCTCCAGCAGAACCAGACTCAATTTGAGCGGCCACAACCGACTGGGGGTTTGAGAGAACAGAGCAGAAACCAAAAATCTGTCTCTGCTCGGTTCTATTCAATTCTATTCTACATCAAAATACTGCAGAGGGAGCTTGTAAGATAGTACAATTATCAGACGAGAACAAAACTGAGCTCCATAATTGCTGAATAGATTTAAACTTTTTTTATAGGTTCATGGTGAGTTTCTCATTATCTGTCTGCAGATAATTTATACCAGCAAGAAATAATGAAGTTTAAACTTTTATCCAAATTCAGAAAAAAAACTATTTAGTTTTATCATAAAATCAGTACAAGAACCTGGGCTAAGAATCACTCCGATATAGATACTCACTTCAGGAACCAGGAATCCACCATTGATCTTCTTGCCAACAGGCATTGCCTGAACCCACACAATGAGACAACTGTGGCAAACAATCTCTTTGATTTTAGTAAAGAACTTGATGAGGTTCTCCCTGTATTCACGTTTACTTCGCAGGCCATACTTATGGTTCAAAATAAAGAGATTTAGAGTTCTGTCAATTCTGTCTTTTTATGTTTATCTGTTAAATTGGACTACGTAAAATAATATTAATATTAATAATGTGTGGAAATAAAATTTACAAAAAAGAAAGCTTTCAGCTGTTAAAATGTTCATTGCTATATTTCAATCGTGTAAGACTCACAAAGAAAAACACATAGGTGGCAATTAGACGAGTTTATTTATAAATATATATTTATTTGGTGCTCAGACCCAAGAGGATGACATGAATGCTGAGAATGACATGAGCTTGAATGAACAACTTATGAATAGAATTAGAGATGTCTTCCCCCTGGGATCCGACTGGTGGTGGAGTGGAGGTCTAAGGAGGTAGGGAATTCGGGAGGAGCTAGGAAGCAGATGGTGGAGATGGGGAGGAGGAGAGTCGCGGCTCAGCTTGAAGAGCAAGGAAATTCATGAGTGAAGATCTTTTAAAGCGGAGCCTTTAACGGTGATTGGCTGAAGAAAAATTGCGGACTCGATGCTGATTAGCTGGAGCGGGGACGCACGGGGAAGGTATTGGACGGCGCAGAGGAGGGGGGTGAGTCTTCCAGATAGAATTTTTGTCAAAACTCCATTTAGATTGAAGTGGTAGCACATGTCTTATGTTATGGAAAAGGCCTGGCTTTGCTTTACCACATCAGGTTAGTCAAGGTTTGGACTGTGTTTAATAAGTGACACTCATTCAGATCATTAGTTCTGATTCCAGTTTGCGGGCATTGTTTTGTTTTACACACACACACACACACACACACACACACACACACACACACACACACACGCACACACACACACACACACACACACACACACACACACACACACACACACACACACACACACACACGGACACCAAAAAGCAGCAGGCTGCTAGAATTAAAACAGTACCATGTAACAATTGTGTAATGTACAGTAAGTACTGCACACGTATTTTATTTATAGTGTTGAAGTCTGGGGTATTTCTGTGGTCTGCCAATCCTGAAAAGTCTTCATATATTTCTTTGCCTGACCCATCCCCTGAGGCCAAGTTGCCACTGGAGACCCTGCCATGGACTGAAGCTCTGAACAACCCAGCCACAAGGGTCATAAAGGAACTCAAACCCCTCCACCACGTTAAGGTTGAAATTCTGCAGGGTTTCATTACATTATTTATACCAACTCTGCTTACTTAAACAATGGTCACCTTTTAAAAGGTGATGTAAAATAAGAAAACCTTTTTGGTCAAAAAACTTCATTATAGGCCTGATAGCCCAAAAAGTTATTATGGAAAAAAACAAGATCAAACTGACATTCCAGTATAATAAACAACAGCACCTCAGAGGTATGGGGAAATTTTAAGTGAAAAATAACCAATGTTCACTGTGTTCAGTAAGATTGTATATGTTAAGTCAGCTTTAGCACACTCTGCCACCATATGAACAAATTTTTAAATCCCATTTACTAAGGATATATACAGGGGTTGGACAATGAAACGGAAACACCTGGTTTTAGACCACAATAATTTATTAGTATGTTGTAGGGCCTCCTTTTGCGGGCAATACAGCATTAATCCGTCTTGGGAATGACATATACAAGTCCTGCACTGTGGTCAGAGGGATTTTAAGCCACTCTTCTTGCAGGATAGTGGCCAGGTCACTACGTGATACTGGTGGAGGAAAACGTTTCCTGACTCGCTCCTCCAAAACACCCCAAAGTGGCTCAATAATATTTAGATCTGGTGACTGTGCAGGCCATGGGAGATGTTCAACTTCACTTTCATGTTCATCAAACCAATCTTTCACCAGTCTTGCTGTGTGTATTGGTGCATTATCATCCTGATACACGGCACAGCCTTCAGGATACAATGTTTGAACCATTGGATGCACATGGTCCTCAAGAATGGTTCGGTAGTCCTTGGCAGTGACGCGCCCATCTAGCACAAGTATTGGGCCAAGAGAATGCCATGATATGGCAGCCCAAACCATCACTGATCCACCGCCATGCTTCACTCTGGGCATGCAACAGTCTGGGTGGTACGCTTCTTTGGGGCTTCTCCACACCGTAACTCTACCGGATGTGGGGAAAACAGTAAAGGTGGACTCATCAGAGAACAATACATGTTTGACATTGTCCACAGCCCAAGATTTGCGCTCCTTGCACCATTGAAACCGACGTTTGGCATTGGCATGATTGACCAAAGGTTTGGCTATAAGAGCCCGGCCGTGTATATTGACCCTGTGGAGCTCCTGACGGACAGTTCTGATGGAAACAGGAGAGTTGAGGTGCACATTTATTTCTGCCGTGATTTGGGCAGCCGTGGTTTTATGTTTTTTGGATACAATCCGGGTTAGCACCCGAACATCCCTTTCAGACAGCTTCCTCTTGCGTCCACAGTTAATCCTGTTGGATGTGGTTCGTCCTTCTTGGTGGTATGCTGACATTACCCTGGATACCGTGGCTCTTGATACATCACAAAGACTTGCTGTCTTGGTCACAGATGCGCCAGCAAAACGTGCTCCAACAATTTGTCCTCTTTTGAACTCTGGTATGTCACCCATAATGTTGTGTGCATTTCAATATTTTGAGCAAAATTGTGCTCTTACCCTGCTAATTGAACCTTCACACTCTGCTCTTACTGGTGCAATGTGCAATCAATGAAGACTGGCTACCAGGCTGGTCCAATTCAGCCATGAAACCTCCCACACTAAAATGACAGGTGTTTCAGTTTCATCGTCCAACCCCTGTAACTGTCCACCTTTTAGGTAAATATCACATGGTTTGCTAGGCAGCCAAGGGGAAAAAAGCCCAAGTCTTATCCTAAGTCTGGTTCAGAATCAGTTCAACAGTACAAACAGTTTTTGTGTGTGCTAGGGTTAATACTGACTACTGTTCGTTCGTCGTCTTCCGCTTATCCAGGACCGGGTCGCGGGGGCAGCAGACTCAGCAGAGACGCCCAGACGTCCCTCTCTCCAGACACCTCCTCCAGTTCCTCCAGGGGGAGCCCAAGGCGTTCCCAGGCCAGCCGAGAGACATAGTCCCTCCAGCGTGTCCTGGGCCGTCCCCTGGGCCTCCTCCCGGTGGGACGTGCCTGGAACACCTGCCGAGGAAGGCGTCCAGGAGGCATCCGGTATAGATGCCCGAGCCACCTCAACTGGCTCCTCTCGATGTGGAGGAGCAGCGGCTCTACTCCGAGCCCCTCCCGGATGGCCGAGCTCCTCACCCTATCTCTAAGGGAGTGCCCGGCCACCCTACGGAGGAAGCTCATTTCAGCCGCTTGTATCCGTGATCTCGTTCTTTCGGTCATGACCCAAAGTTCATGGACATAGGTGAGGGTAGGAACGTAGACCGACCAGTAAATTGAGAGCTTTGCTTTTCGGCTCAGCTCTCTCTTCACCACAATGGACCGGCACAGCGCCACCATTACTGTGGCAGCTGCACCGATCCGTCTGTCGATCTCCCGCTCCATTCTTCCCTCACTCGTGAACAAGACCCCGAGATACTTAAACTCCTCCACTTGAGGCAGGAACTCCCCTCCAACCTGAAGAGGACAAGCCACCCTTTTCCGGTCGAGTACCATGGCCTCGGACTTGGAGGAGCTGATCCTCATCCCAGCCGCTTCACACTCGGCTGCGAACTGCCACAGCGCATGCTGTAGGTCTTGGCTAGAGGGGGCCAGCAGGACCACGTCATCCGCAAAAAGAAGAGACGAAATCCACTGGTCCCCAAACCAGACCCCCTCCGGCCCTTGGCTGCTTGACTACTGTCTGATGAATAAATCAATCAAATTACCACACTAAGGTTAGCACGTTTTCTAATCTGTCATACTCATTGTCCCTCTGTCTATACTTCTTACCAACTTCTTTGACCAATGTAATGATGGTAATTATTGATTGATAATTTGTCTCCTTTTTTGCTGTTCTTTCTCTTCTTACACATTTTTTAAAAGTTCTTTGTCTCTTCGAAACCACATTACTCTTAAATATTTTCTTAAGTCTATCAACTGACCCCATATTTGTTTGTCATTTGCCTTTCCTTCATTCTGGCAAACTACAATTCCATCCAGAGTAGTACCGAGGAGTGGAGGATCTGGGTGAATGATGACAACATAAGGAAAAGCTTCTACATTAAAGATGTCTTGATAGCAGCAAACAAACTAACACAAGTTTCACCACACTCCTCATCACCTCCTCACCAAAATGGACAATAGTACTGATTTTGTGTTCCTTGCTTCACGAAACTGGGCAGTTGATGTGATTTAGAACTAAATGGTGGAAATTTGTTTTATAGGGAAGGAATTATGAAGGATTTCAATAACCTGTCATTTTACTGGGCAGCTAAATGATAAAAATGAATGAAGCTCTTCAGGATTTCAGGAAAGGTTTTCGTCACCATGGCTTCAGCAGATGCCCCTTTATCAATCTTTGCTGAAGATTTTGGGAGTCAGAGAGGGATTCTGTCCAGCAGTTACACTATTGTCATGTCTAATGTAAGTAATGTTATTGCAAGACTTTAATAACGTACTAAAATGCTCTTGTTATGCTTTCATCCAACTATTATGACAACAAATGACAGTAATATTTTTTGTTCCTTTCAAAATTTACAATATAGGAGTATTTGATTGTAATGGTTTGTAAGCTGATTAAATAGCGCTTCAAAATACTTAATGAAATGTAACAAAAATACACCCGAATAAAATAACTTGAATTTTCAGATATTCCCGGTCTAATCAGCGATTGCCTTAATCCCCTCTGACATGGCTTCTCATAGTTTTGTAGCAAACTGCTGCTTGTGGATCTAAAAATCCTTTTTGCCAGCAATATTTGAGTCAACGTAAAATCTAAACCTTAGTAGTAATTTGCATTTATTGTAAGGTGATCGTCAAGGGGGAAGTGAAGGGATAGAAGTAACAGAACATGTTATGTCACATATTACACACCCGAAAAACATAAATAAAGCAGAAATTTAGACCTTTGTGGTATTCAGGTCATTTCAAGCTCAGTGATAGCACCAACAAAATGACTGTCCACGTTTCTAGCAGGTGTATTGATCACAGGGAGAACATTTATATTAATCTGTTCAAATTACGATCATCCTCTTTATGAAGGTTCTGAGAGTCCTCGCCGTTGTCACCAAAATGCTTTAATTTCTGCCTCTTAAGAAGCTATTGGAACATTTCGTCAATGTTATATGCGCCGAATGGCTGACGTTCAGCTGAGTGCCCATTGCCCATATGGCGGTATTTGTGTTTATAGTTGGTGCATACTTACCGAGTCTGAAGCAGGCAGCGCCCCCTGGTGTACAGTCATACAAATTACTGTTGTTTTGTAATTGTAAAAGAAAAAAAGTCTAAAATTACAAAGGCCCTATAGCATTTCACTCTGTGACATCACAGTTATAATCCACAAATCATTTTGTCCCAGATTTACCTTTATACCTAACCAACCATCCCGTGAGCCATTTGAGTTGGTGTCGCTACCAATGAGGCAATATGTAATATGTTACAGTCACGTGTTTCAAGGTGTAAATGAACCATGTTACAAAGGACTAACACAGATAAATTAGACTAAAATAATCATGTTACCTGGTGAGGTCCCAGACACAGGAACTGATTATGACAACATCTGGCATAAGTCCTTGCTGAAAGTCCTCCAAAATGCTCTCCATGTATGGTGAGTAGATACGTGTCAGGAAGTAATATCTCAGCAAGTGGTGGCTGGAAGTGTATTGTCTAACCTCTTTGTACTCTGTCCCATTTGTCATTGGACCCAAGCAACCTCCTTCCACTAGCAAGTCCTTCTCAAAGGAAAACTCGCCCTGGGTCAAAAAGAAAAAAAGACAACGTTCAAGTTGAAAATATTTTTAATTGTTTCATTCAGTAAATATAGCAGATTTTACTCTTACCAGAAAGTCCAAAGAAAGTCTTATGTTAAGGTTAACAGTATGCAGGTTGAAAACTAAAGTGCAAAGCCAATGAGAACTTGCCCAATATATGCTATGACTTTTGCAAAAACATTATGTTGATGGGTATTTTTAGAAAGCCAATCTTGGCCTGTATCCACAGATGTCCATTTATTTGTCCAGAATGCTCTGCTAAATTTGACTTGTCTTGGTCTGCAGGGAATAAAGTTATTAACATTCTGACCTTGTCCTTGTAGTAGAATGGATTTAAGTAGCTGGGAGTGACTTTGGGCAAGCGTTTAAGATCATTTGGAAAAATGCTCTCATCATTAAACAATCTCCAAGAATAGTTTAGTTTAATAAAACGTTTTACAACTTATCTGAGGTTTGCATATCAGTGGACAAATTAAAAACGTTGGGTTCCTTTTCTTTAGCATCTCTGGCAATAAAACTTTAAAAGTACACCGACACAAGAAACGAGCAGAATTAAGCGTCTCAGCACACTTGATGAAAAGTTTGAGAACCACAGTGATAAGGTACCACCTCAGTAAAGGTTAATGATCAACTATTTAAAACGGCAGTACAAGAGAACTTATTCAGTTAGTTGGGTTTTGTCATTAAAACGTTTATCTTTTGGCAATCTATGGTTGAGCATGAGTTTTCTTGTGCTTTCCTTTGTACTCTTGCTTACACTGAAGGTACCGAGGGGCTTAGAGGGTTTCAGCTTTGGCACTTGTGGAAGAAAACTAGAGCATGGAAGGAATTTGAAGAAGCCATGCAAAAAGAAGTTCATTTTGCTTAAGGAAGGAGATCTCTTAACAACAGTTATTAAAGATGAGGTGCATTTTGTAGATGTTTTGAGGATAATTTTTTCTTCTGTGATATCTTTATGATATCATATTAGAGACGTCATTGTTATTTTAATTTACCCTTATTACGGATACATGTCAATGTAAACAAATAGAAGTTATTTCACCAGGCTCCTAAACACTGTCCTTTATGACTACAAATCCAACATGAATGGACTGGGAGTAATTATACTCTTTGGTTGATTCTTGTAATATATGAAGCTATTATCAACAAACTAACATGATAACTTAGCTGTTAGTTCTAGCTAGGCTTTAAGTGCATAATAACAGTACGAGTAAAAAATGGGGTACACATTTAAGCCCACAATGGTTTGTTAAGTGGATTAAAAAAAGGTTGAAATGGGCAACATACACTAAATTGCCAAAAATTATGGGTCACTCCACCAAATCAATGAATTCCAGTGTTATAATCACTTCAATGGCTACAGGTGTACGTTTGGTGTGGGGATAGGGAAATACACTCAGTCCCACAAAACTGCAAAAATGTATTATGGCAATGCACATTTTTGTGAACCCCTACCCTCCCGATCAACCCCACTACATACATCATTCAAATAAAAACATTTGAATCCGAACCTGATGTTTCTTAAGTGTAAATATTTGCTTGTCTATTTGAATATGTGACGATCCATGAGAAAAGTAGGAACAAGTCAGCAGAGCGCAAACGGAGAAAAAGGGGAGACACCATCCATTTCTGAGAAAAAAATGATCTTCGTTTTATTGCAAAATGTTATGATGTTATGAAGTAACCACTTAGTGCTCTAAATGACAGTTTCGGAGGTTTTAAAACAGTACATGTTGTGTTTAAACTCTGCCTGTTTTCAGTGTAAAACCCAGCCGGCCCACATCTGCATATCAGTCGAGGGAAAACCCACAGCTCATTTATATAGTGGCTTTGTTTGGTTCCGCGCTGGCTATTGTTATGCGTGTCGGCCAATAAGCTGCATGCTTGAAGTAAGCACATGGCTACTTAAAGCATCTGCTATTTGAAAAAGAATGTGTTTTTTCAAGATGAACCAAGTTAGACGCATGGTCCAAGAACTGACCATTGCTGTTATAGGGCTTTGCTGTGGGAGAACTTGTTGACAAGGACCGATGATAACGCCGTACTCTCTTCAGATTCTGAATCAGAAGGAGATGAAGCAGAAGAAATTGATGATAGCGACTGCATAACTTTGGAGAACATTCCTGGGTTCCAGCTGACATTAACCCAAGACTGGCGGCAGAGGAGCTAGAACGTAAGATATTAGAAGCTATTGCCATCACAACATTTGAAGAAGACAGAGACAACAAAATGGAGAAGATTCGTAACTTTCATTGTAAATGCTATGGGAGAAGAAAGGAGAATTCTTCACTCGGGACACAGTCCTGTAGCCGCAAACTTTCTCCAGAGCTCATGTACAACATACGGATGGATTCTTTAGCAGCAGAAAGGGAGTGGCAGGACATGACAATCATCGGACATCTTGAAGCAAACCGGCGTACAGTAGAAACTCAGCGATGACAACATCCAGCAAGAAGACACCAACGGAAAGAAAACATGCCAGGACAATGTATTTGATCGGAGGCATTGAAGTCTACAAGAATAACTTTCAGTTTCTCACGGGGGGAGTTTGACAACTTAAAAAAAACAAAACTATTATGATGCGTCATATAGAAAATAAATCATGTATTTTCAGCGAAGTGCACAAGTTCACATAAACCTGAGCAGTCAAATATTAAAAGCTGAGAGAAATATTTCCTTTGTTTCCACTGTTCAGAAACACCTATTCTAAAGGTGTAAACTACTGACCCATAGCTCTAGTCATACCTGCATTCTGATCAGACACACACATTGATCACCAACCCCCAAACTGCAGTCTTATTGTCCCACCTATCAAGTGATCGACTGCTGCAACCTGGAAGACTGGTTGGATTTCTTTGTATTGTAAAATGGCCCATAAAACACTTTATATAAATAGTTCCTTTAAGAACCATAAAGCGTAATTAAAAAGAGGAGTAATAACAACGAATAAACACGTTAATTTCAGACCAAGTTGCATTGATAAGTTACGTTTTTCACTTTACTTTCTTGTGTGTGTTACCATAAAATTTGGTGTTGTAATTGTTTGGAAAGTTGAAAGATGTTTTTAAATGCACACAAATGCAGTGCTGTAAATTATTTTTACATAGAAAAATATTGCTGTGAGTTCAATGACAGTGAAGTCATTGGAGCTTCTGTTGACTAAAGTTGTTGGGGGAGGTGTTGCAGCAAGCTATACAAAGTTATTCAAATTAACAGCTTTTGTTACCATCCAGCTTCCAGGGTGATTCTAATGAAATTTTGAAACCTGTTTTCTCCTTAAAGTACTTTGGAGAGTGCCAACATTCAAATGGCCATATCTTTTTCAATTCTTTTTTGATTTCCAAAAGTTTGACATTATTGGAAACCCCAGACTCCAGTCTTTCAGGATCTGTAATTAACTCAAAATGACCCCAGATAGACTTGTTCCTGGTTTTGCCATGGCCTGTCACATAAATTTACCTACTGTATAATAATCAGGGTAAGTAAACATTTTTTAAAAAGAAAAAGATTTCTATTGTACCAGTCTTTTTCATGGGCACTAAGAAAATCGAGGACAACAGAGGCCAATTGTTTTCTACTGTAAATATAAATGTTTAGCAACTTCTCCAACCATTATCCATGCCACTAAGCAGTATCATGCAAAGACCTTGCAGGTGCAGGTGGCAAAAACACTATGTTAACCCTTGAGGCATATACTGTAGGTGTCACAAACGTGCACACTCTCCTTATGTTTTCTTGTCTTGTATTCTGAGTATTTCATTCAGCTTAATCGTCAATTCTATGAAACTTGGCCAGGATTTGCTTTTTATTTAAAAAATTTCTTTATCCTTTTTATTGTGAGGTATGTAGAATAAGAGCCATATACAGGGGTTGGACAATGAAAATGAAACACCTGTCAATTTAGTGTGGGAGGTTTCATGGCTAAATTGGACCAGCCTGGTAGCCAGTCTTCATTGATTGCACATTGCACCAGTAAGAGCAGTGTGAAGGTTCAATTAGAAGGACGAACCACATCCAACAGGATTAACTGTGGACGCAAGAGGAAGCTGTCTGTATCCAAAAAACATAAAACCACAGCTGCCCAAATCACGGCAGAATTAAATGTGCACCTCAACTCTCCTGTTTCCACCAGAACTGTCCGTCAAGAGCTCCACAGGGTCAATACACACAGCCGGGCTGCTATAGCCAAACCTTTGGTCACTCATGCCAATGCCAAACGTTGGTTTCAATGGTGCAAGGAGCACAAATCTTGGGCTGTGGACAATGTGAAACATGTATTGTTCTCTGATGAGTCCACCTTTACTGTTTTCTTCTCATCTGGGAGAGTTACGGTGTGGAGAAGCCCCAAAGAAGCGTACCACCCAGACTGTTGCATGCCCAGAGTGAAGCATGGCGGTGGATCAGTGATGGTTTGGGCTGCCATATCATGGCATTCTCTTGGCCCAATACTTGTGCTAGATGGGGGCATCACTGCCAAGGACTACCGAACCATTCTTGAGGACCATGTGCATCCAATGGTTCAAACATTGTATCCTGAAGGCGGTGCCGTGCATCAGGATGACAATGCACCAATACACACAGCAAGACTGGTGAAAGATTGGTTTGATGAACATGAAAGTGAAGTTGAACATCTCCCATGGCCTGCACAGTCACCAGATCTAAATATTATTGAGCCACTTTGGGGTGTTTTGGAGGAGCGAGTCAGGAAACGTTTTCCTCCACCAGTATCACGTAGTGACCTATCCACTATCCTGCAAGAAGAATGGCTTAAAATCCCTCTGACCACTGTGCAGGACTTGTATATGTCATTCCCAAGATGAATTGATGCTGTATTGGCCGCAAAAGGAGGCCCTACACCATACTAATAAATTATTGTGGTCTAAAACCAGGTGTTTCAGTTACATTGTCCAACCCCTGTATTTTGCGTACACTTTTTAACTTTGGTACAGATTTAGACCCATTGCCCATTATAACCACACATTTTTGATGCACTGTAATCCTGGCATTTTTTAATACCTTTCGTATGAACAGCAACATAATCTAAGCATGTACCTGCAAAATACATGGAAAACTGGCTTTAGGTTTGATAACACATTTAATTAACCACAGGCACCATCACTTCATCATATATAGTTTAATGGGGGACATGGTTCTCTTACCTTTCAAAACGCATGAGAAAAAATATTGACATCAAAAATAGTCTGGGGTGTTGAGAAAGATACAAAGGAGTGGTCTGAATGTGGTTTAGAAAATGTTTCGTCTGTTTGTGCAATTTTAAGAATCAATAGCAAAGTTTAACAAGAGAGAGACTCCTCTCTCCTATTGGATGTGTGGCATAGCATATTTATGCAGGTGCATCTTCTGTGAGAATAGTTTGCAGCCTGCAGTTTGTTAGTCATTTCTCCAAGAGACAGACATGAGGAGAAGACTAACTCCAGAGGAGGCTATTGCAGCAGCCTTGCAGTCTGAGGAGAGGAAGGGGGGTTTTCTGAGGAAGATATTAGCAACAGTAAGAATTCATCTGAGGGGCAGGAGGGATCAGAGGAGCAATGGCTGCCCGGCACAGGGGAACCCTGCAACTCAGAGGAGGAGGAGGAGAAGGAGGAAGAGGCAATGGAGGATGGGAGATTTCCATGGAGATAAAAAAGAGGAAATCCTGCGGTCTTCAACAAATGAAGAGGCCCTGCCATCCTTTCCTCCTCCTATCTTGACTCTGGGACCAACTCTCACTTGCCAGAATCAACAGCCCTGAGACTGCATTTGGTATTTTTTTTTTTTTTTCAATGAGGACATCTTGCAGCTAATATTGCACTTCAGGAACCATAGCCAGGACCTTCCAGATCTTTCTGGAACCATGTGTTGTAGCACATGCATGCTAAATGCAACTTACAATAATGTGCAATTTATGCTGTGAATGCATGGCAAAAATCCCAATAAGGAAAAATAAAAAGCTTAATATGTGTGGTAGGTTTTTTTTAATTAAACGTTCATTGCTCCAAAACAATAATGCATCAATCAATCAATCAATCTTGTTGTAAATGTTTGACCAAGTCAAGGCTGTAACAGTCACATCCAAAATATTCCACTTTGATGTTTATTTTTGGAAGATATTACATATTTTGTGTTTTTGTGCTAAAAACAAAAAACAAAACATGTTTTTGGACAAAAACTGCAGCATGTTAGAAGCATAACTCTTTCCAACTGTTTCTCACTTTTACCCTGATTGAGTCATGTGTGCGTCAGTGTTTTCTCCCATTTAACCATCTTCAATCAGTCGACCATTTTTATCAAGGCAGCACATCATTTGGCTGTAAAAATGACTCGACACACTGCAGTCTGTGTGAATGTGCATTCTTGAGTCAGGGTCTGTTGAATATATTAAAGTAGAAAAAGAGTTGAAGCGCAAAAATCTTTTTCATTTCACTCAGACACCAAGACCAAAATGATCGTATGCTGCAACTAATCATGGTTGACGCAAAGTAGTTTCAACAGAGTCTCTACTAATTGCAGAAAAGATCAGTATTCTGTTAAGTTAGAAACATGCTGGGGCAAGTAATTCACGCATAGCGGTGCAGTGCGTCAGATAACAGACTACAGCCTTGCATAGTTTTTTCTTTTAAAGGGTTTATACGTTAGATGTGTGTGTTTTGACTAGGACCGCCGGGCTAAAGCTGAGATGGTGCCTTCTGGTGTACGTTGTACGAACTGAAATTACTAGATGCTTGATAATGCCTCACATAAATCAACCTCAGGGATAACTAGCTATTACACAGTAAAAACTGAATAAAATAATTTACTTGTAACTTTTTATAGATAAAATAAGATTTGCAACATACATAATGTTTTGCTGCCAATTACAATCGGAATTTAGATTTAGAACTTAGAAACTGAATGCTGAGTTTATGATTCATATTGCAATGTTATATGGTATTTGCAGGAAATCTCCCTGTTTTTCTCTTTCCCTTAAATTTTTTGGCCCATTTACACCTTTATGTACCTTCTCTGCAAAAACAACAGAAGACAAGAGAATTTGTCATGCAAGTAATTTAGGTATTTTTTAATGAAAACTTCAGTGGATCTGTGATACCACTGCATATGTAGTATATGGTGTTTGGGCAAATTTGCCTTTTATTTAGTTTAGAACAGTGTTTCTTTTATTTCAGATCAATGATTCTTGTTTGGAGGCACAGATGCTGTACTGCCCTCACTCAGATGATTGTCCCAGTTTAAAAAAAATGCAGTAGTATGATGGACACGGAAGGTGGAATTGTTATATGGTTTCTTTAGAAATTCATCTTCAGTTTAGGCTTTTTGGTGCTAGAAAACTTTTCAGTTATGTTGATTTCAGTCTGCTGAAAATGAACTAGGTTTGGTTTGTTGGTTGCAGACTTTTTTCTCATTTGCTGTTCATACATAGAATGTATATGCAATTCTTGTGAAAATGGCTTATGACCATTATTGAACATCTGTGTATTTTAGTGAAATGTATTGACTTTCTGGTAATTCACAGACAAGGAAGAGGAGAACCAAAGAAACAGTGCACCAGCATTTAACAAGTCTTGCCTTGGAGGCTTTGAATCTTCCAGAGAAGACTGGAACATGCAGCGCAGTAGACTGAAGATGTAGAGGACATCTCAGGTTGTGGACAGCTATTAAGTATATTTTTAGAGATAGATCTTAATTTAACAAATGATCCTGTGAGAAAAAAACAGATGGAGCAGGGAAGTTCATCCATCATTTTCAACTTGAAAGTACAATAGTCTGAAAACTGATACATTAAGGGTCTATGTAAATGTTGATGAACCTGCTCATATTTGAAGCAAATGTAATCACGTTTACTGTAGGTGTATTCAACTTAATTGAGTAATCAACTACATGCATCATTTTATTGAAGTAAAAGCAATCACATAAGGTTTGTTTTAAAGGGAAAACACTACAATGTACCACTTCCAGATTCTTTTATTTGTGACACTCCAGGTAGAGCATTTTTAAAAATGTGTCAAAGGTCATGGGGGTACAGTTCCAGTGAGTGTTATACAAAATATGGAGTTCCAGATCAATTCCTGAAGCAAGCACCAAGGAAAATGATTTGCCAGGTCACCATCCCCACTGCCACGGTGGTCTCCAGCCTGCGCTGCCCAGAGTTGGGCCAGCCCAATTTATAAAGCAGAGTCCTATAAACTTCTTACAATTTTAGAGGAAGTGAAGGAGACTCAAATGGTTCACAGCAATACATTAAATGCCTAGATGAAACAAAAAGATAGTTCAGTTGGTTCAAGTGCCTGAAGAGGTTGTCTTACCTCCGAAAAAAAGAAGATTGAGGTTCAATGAAAAACTAAAGGTTTATATAATTTATTTATTCTTTCCACTGCTGTACATTTAACCGCAAAAAAACTTTTTTTGCAGATCATAAAGGCTGTTTCTTTTTTGTTCTCCCTTGGTTGCCATAGCGGCAGACATAGAGCAACAATTGTGGATGACGCAACAAGGAGGGATGATTAAAGCTATCACAGCAGCTAAAGTACAATATGTTTGGCTGCCATGTGAGTAAAAAGAGACTTGCACCTTTATAAAGTTATTGTCACTTGATTGTCAATTTCTGGATATTTAAAAAGGTCTACACTTCAGGCAAATCTAAAAAAATTTATTAGAATCCAATGATTCCTGCAATGTGGAAAAGGTGGACAGAATTTCAAAGTTATGCAAATTAAATTGAATTCATTATCAAATGTAGAATATTTTACACTTTGTTCATTTACTGATGTGACCTAAAGACTAATCCAAGTATTTGCAAATGTCGTTTATAGTGAAAGAGCAGTAAAAGACCATTAGTTTCCCTTAGAAGCGCTGGCTCTTGGTAAGCCTCACCATCATCACATTTTGCTGATGATCTGGCAGTGGTGACATTTAGATTAGTCTAAATGATTTTGATTACAGTAATGAAGTTCTAAAAGTGGCATTACCATGTTCATTACACATCATCATCCTTATAACCTCACAAGCTCATCCTACATTTTGGGAAGAACTACACCAAATCTCCAACCAGTGGATCAGTGGAGAACAAGTAGAGAATATTTATTGATATGGATTTCTGGGCACCATAATTTAGACTGACCTCACCAGACCTGTCACCAACAGAGACCTCATTTCCTGAAACCCCCTGACAAAACAGGCTGAAAAGTAATTGAACAGCTTGTTTTGTTGAACAGCTTTTGAGAGAGAGCAGTGTGTGGAACAGCAGATACACTGAAGCCGACAGAAGAGCCTGGATCATTAAAACAAAGATCATTAGCAGCCCCCTCTACTCCCAGAAGCATCTTTACAGCTCCTGTTGCATAAAGTGCTTGACATGAATGTCCACGTCCATGTATGCAAACCTTTTTATCCTTGTGGATAAGCATGCACCCGTTCTCATATTATTTAAAAACTAAACTGTAAAACCACATCCCACTCAGAGATGTCTACAGTTTTCACTACAGCCTCATACTGGGCAGTAATGTGCTGGTTTAACACCGTTTACTTAGAGGGAAGAATTAAAGAGCAAAAAAGAACAATTTCTCAACAGGATGAAACTTGTGTATCCTTGTTCTTGAGAGATATTATCCACACTAGGAAAACAGCAGTTTTTTCTTCCCTGTATTTTTTGTAAAATGAGCTTCAGTGATATTTTTCTTCTCGTCCTCTTGATAAGGACATTGTTTTCTTTGTCTGCTGTGTGTTTAGTGCCACACTTTGACTGATATTGTATTGCTGCCGCAAATGGGTAAAGTACACCTAAAAACCTGCAGGTGAGTGTAAAGGTGACCTATTATACTTCCCTTTGAACATTTGGGATAGGTCTAAGGGCTGTACAAAACATGTTTAAGGTTTTAATGAAACTTTTTGCACAAAATGATTCTTAGGTAATGAGATTTCACCTCGTCAGTTTCCCCGATTTGAGCTCCTTTCAGAATGAGCTGTTTTAACGCTCTGTCACGTTTATGCAAATTAGCTGTATCTGGCCATGCCCCCAACCAGCACTTCGTACATGTGAAACTGAAACTTATAGGACATAATAATAAGTGCTTACATTTCTGTCATCTGCAGATTTGCCATCAACAGTAGGGACTGATTTTTTCTTCAGTCTAAGTCTTCCTACAAATCCTGACATGTACTCATGTGAGTTCTCAAAGCAGACCGTGGTGAAGTGATTCGCGCAAACTGGTACTGTGACTCGGCAATGTGACTGGAACAATACCCTTAAGAATAAAATGAAGCTACGAATCTCTGTTATCTAACAGTGGGAGAATGTGCATGGACACATGTGGGTCTTTTCAGCCAACAACAAAACATCTGCCTTTGAGGCCATTGTAAAGCACTTATAAGGTAAAACCACCCGGCGAGACGCGATCCTCTACTGAAAATCAACCAATCAGCGTTTGTGGTGTTCATGGAAACGAAGGTGCAACTGTGGAAAGGAGGGTGTCTGGTTTAGGAACCTTAGGGGTTTCATCTTTTTCATTTCACTTCTGTTTCACTTCTTTAAAAGTGGAATTGGAAGCTTTGAATGACATGCTAAATTCATTGTCATGTTTCCCCCCTGAAAATGTTGTGAACCGTTTTTGGACCTTATAGCCTTTAGCATCTAAATGTTTGCTGGACTGTATTTAATCTTAGTTAAAAGAAAAGCTATTATCAGGTTAAAAATAAAATAATTGTTCTCAAAGAGCTCATAAATGTCTTACTCCTGATCAGGCCTGAGTATTCTGAATATTTGGATTTTTATTTAGTGCTAATTAGGTGACAAAACAACTAAATGATTACATTTTTAAATATTAATACATTTAGATTCTTGTTTCACAACTGAAAGACTGCAGATCAAACATTTAACTGCACCTGCTGAGAGATCACCAACTATAGGATTTGTCAGACCAACTGGATCAAGCTCACAAGGTGAGTTTCCAGGAAGAAACAAACCAGTAGGTGGCGGTAATAGACATTCTCCATTCAGATAGACTATACCTCTGTTCCACTCCCACATAAAATGAAAGCAATATCACTTAAAATACTTCGAGTTCATCCACAACGACTAATTTGGATGGTGTTGACTGTAGTCTTTAGTATACTTATCGATTTTGGAACTTTTCATCATGTGAGTTTGTTTGTGGGTTTTGAAGTACCCTTCACTGTTTGCTTTATTCTAAAAATGGTCATTCTATCTCAAAAGACAACATGTTTGCACTTGACTGCGTAAGCAAAAAGGAAAACATTTTAATCAGAAATCTTAATTTATTTAATTAAGCCCCAACTAAACTACTTAATTTTATAAACTACTGTTAATTAAAGAGCAATTTACCATTATGTTCAAGAAAATGTTCTAAAATATTTTAATAAGCCCCTTCATTATTTTCTGTATTTTACTCTGTGTGGTTCTCGCTTGTCTTTTTCATCACTACATGATTGTAATTAGTTGATGGCTTGTATTTTGTCCAGTTTTTTTTAATCATGGGGGGTAAAAAAAATTGGGCAAAAACTCATGTAATGTGTCCCCAGGTTTAAGTTTAACCAGAAGAGAGGCTTTAGTTGTTTGTTCTCTCCGTTTTTATGTTCATCTTTTTTTTTTTTTACATAGAAAGAAGTAAGACCCACAGGAAACGTAGGTGCTGCCAGTCAGACAGTCATTTTCTACCACTTCTTCCATTGGAACTGTATCACTTTAAAATGACTGGCAAAGATACAACACTCAACATCAAGCTTTCACCATTTCAGGTTTATCTGTCATCCTACCAGATATAACTACTGCTATCAGGATAGAAAAAACTGTCTGTAAATAGTAAAAGACATTGTTTCTGTCCCCCCAAAAATAGGTGACATTAATGACCATGCATCTACTGCTAGTGACGGACACAGCTTTAACAGTTGTTTGATAGGCTCACGTTCCTGTTTGTCATGTTTCTGCTTACTGGATGTAGCACAATGTGATATATAACAAGGTCTGGTCTTGTTATATATTGAAGGTCTGATTTTCTGGCAGTTTTCGTTACAGAATCTTTGGTAGATGATATCTGAGGCGAAGATGTGTGAGGCATAACTCACACCTTGCTTATTAGGTGTGACAGGAGGAGAGATTTTATCATTCTGTTGCAATGACAAGGGAGGAGAAAGATTTACTTTGGACTTGAGCTGAGACAGAGTCAAATGCTGATCCCTCTGAAGCAGCACCACCAGGTCTTTATACATGGAGCGTTGCACTGAAATGGAAGAACATATGTAACAGGAGTCAGGGGCAGTTAAAGTGAAATATTGAAGCTTGAACAGCAGAGTAGCAGTTGAGAATTTAAAGCCTGCATGTAGCTGTTACAGTGCATAGCTGCGTGTGGCATTTTGCCTCATCTCTGGCATCCTAAATCTTGTTAAGGTCAAACGTTTTCCTTGCAACACAAATATCTATTGTGGTTTTAGTTATTATTTAAAGCATGCTTCTATGGTATACTGAACCGAATGTAAAAACTTTTATTAGCAAATATTTAACTTGTGACATTGTGCTCCATCATGCTGGGAAATGCACAGATTACTACAAGATTGTTACTGGATTGTTGGAAGAAGTTGCTCTTCGACCTTATACAGGTCCTTCTCAAAATATTAGCATATTGT
Source organism: Girardinichthys multiradiatus (assembly GCF_021462225.1). Lineage (NCBI taxonomy): Eukaryota > Metazoa > Chordata > Actinopteri > Cyprinodontiformes > Goodeidae > Girardinichthys > Girardinichthys multiradiatus. The sequence continues at coordinate 43,625,355 of NC_061807.1, forward strand.
GATAAAGTTCATTATTTTCCATAATGTCATGATGAAAATTTAACATTCATATATTTTAGATTCATTGCACACTAACTGAAATATTTCAGGTCTTTTATTGTCTTAATATGGATGATTTTGGCATACAGCTCATGAAAACCCAAAATTCCTATCTCACAAAATTAGCATATCATTAAAAGGGTCTCTAAACGAGCTATGAACCTAATCATCTGAATCAACGAGTTAACTCTAAACACCTGCAAAAGATTCCTGAGGCCTTTAAAACTCCCAGCCTGGTTCATCACTCAAAACCCCAATCATGGGTAAGACTGCCGACCTGACTGCTGTCCAGAAGGCCACTATTGACACCCTCAAGCAAGAGGGTAAGACACAGAAAGACATTTCTGAACGAATAGGCTGTTCCCAGAGTGCTGTATCAAGGCACCTCAGTGGGAAGTCTGTGGGAAGGAAAAAGTGTGGCAGAAAACGCTGCACAACGAGAAGAGGTGACCGGACCCTGAGGAAGATTGTGGAGAAGGGCCGATTCCAGACCTTGGGGGACCTGCGGAAGCAGTGGACTGAGTCTGGAGTAGAAACATCCAGAGCCACCGTGCACAGGTGTGTGCAGGAAATGGGCTACAGGTGCCGCATTCCCCAGGTCAAGCCACTTTTGAACCAGAAACAGCGGCAGAAGCGCCAGACCTGGGCTACAGAGAAGCAGCACTGGACTGTTGCTCAGTGGTCCAAAGTACTTTTTTCGGATGAAAGCAAATTCTGCATGTCATTCAGAAATCAAGGTGCCAGAGTCTGGAGGAAGACTGGGGAGAAGGAAATGCCAAAATGCCAGAAGTCCAGTGTCAAGTACCCACAGTCAGTGATGGTCTGGGGTGCCGTGTCAGCTGCTGGTGTTGGTCCACTGTGTTTTATCAAGGGCAGGGTCAATGCAGCTAGCTATCAGGAGATTTTGGAGCACTTCATGCTTCCATCTGCTGAAAAGCTTTATGGAGATGAAGATTTCATTTTTCAGCACGACCTGGCACCTGCTCACAGTACCAAAACCACTGGTAAATGGTTTACTGACCATGGTATCACTGTGCTCAATTGGCCTGCCAACTCTCCTGACCTGAACCCCATAGAGAATCTGTGGGATATTGTGAAGAGAACGTTGAGAGACTCAAGACCCAACACTCTGGATGAGCTAAAGGCCGCTATCGAAGCATCCTGGGCCTCCATAAGACCTCAGCAGTGCCACAGGCTGATTGCCTCCATGCCACGCCGCATTGAAGCAGTCATTTCTGCCAAAGGATTCCCGACCAAGTATTGAGTGCATAACTGTACATGATTATTTGAAGGTTGACGTTTTTTGTATTAAAAACACTTTTATTTTATTGGTCGGATGAAATATGCTAATTTTGTGAGATAGGAATTTTGGGTTTTCATGAGCTGTATGCCAAAATCATCCGTATTAAGACAATAAAAGACCTGAAATATTTCAGTTAGTGTGCAATGAATCTAAAATATATGAATGTTACATTTTCATCATGACATTATGGAAAATAATGAACTTTATCACAATATGTTAATATTTTGAGAAGGACCTGTATATGAGCCCACCTTTTATCCATGTTCTTGTGAAAAATGGCATGTACCCACCTCGGATAAATGAAAAAAAAAAAAACTGCACGCATAGAGTGCATCAGGGTGCATGGCACAGGACTTATGGTAAGCCCAAGCAACCTGGGACAGCAACAATCAGCAAATCAGGATCCGTCAGACAAAAAAACTTCACACCAGTTACCTGCTCTGCATCGTTGTATTTTCTGCAGACTTTTAGTCTGTTCTTGACATTTTTCTTGAATTGAAAAGGCTTCTTTGCTGCTGTTTCTGCCACATGGTTGTGTGAAGATGCACTTACACACCCTGTTGATGTTGAGCGAGCTCTGCTCCGGTGGCAAAATTGTTCTTGTGCATACTTAGCACTCTTGCACATCCTCCTGCTCTGCAGCTTAACATCTCACTTTGAACTTCGTGACCCAGTAAAATGTTCTTTTCAGCTGCCACAGTCTTAGCAGCCATTGTGACACTAAAATATTTGCTATGAAATAATATGAGAATGAACACTCAGCAGAATAATCTGAAAATAAGCATTTACCGACATAAAACCTCAAGCTAAATAGTTGAAAAACACATTTTTGTCACTGTCAAATTTTTGGCAAAAGATAATTATCAAATATAGGTGGGTAACACTAATATTTTGGGAATAAGAAAAAATAGAGATTAGAAGAATTAAACGTTTAAATAATTTCAAATAATGGCTTATCACTCACCTGAACCACCAAGAATGACCACAAACTTATTGTGCAGAAGCTGCCTGGCTTGGCTCTTTGTTACCAGAGACCTCATGGCTGCACAGCGTTTCACAGCACTGGTGTTTGGGACTAAAGGCACATAGAAAATGTAATGTCATCTCACTGTGCATTAATATTAAGAGGATATCATGTCCACTGATTTGTTTTTGTTTTTTGTATAAACCATTTTTAGTAAGTGAGCACTACATATGCAACATTTTTACTCTAAATAAATCTAAAGGCAGGAAGTTAGTTACACATTTTATCAGCACAGGACAAATTTATGCTCAAACCTGATTGTGTGGCAGTACTTTGGCTCAGAAATACAAGTTGGCTCATATTATGATTGGCTTATTTACACTTTTAAAACTACACTGATCAAAATAAAAAAAAGAAGTTGCATGCATTCGGAGTTTGCACTGCTGGTTTGTAATCAGGTTGTAACCTGAGCTCCAAAATGCAAAAGCAATAGAAGTTATTGAAGTAATAAAACAACAGACTGCTCATCAGCTGAGAAAAGCACCCTAAATAAAGGCAAACGTTTTGCAAAAAAGGGACTCATTAGTGAGCGGCCTTATCGTTCTCGATCTGTAGACTAGTGGGAATGTTGCTCCACGGTTTGAAGTTGGCTTCATGAAGCTCATTCAGTCTGTTTTTGTAATACTCTGTCCAACCATCCAAAAATGCTTTCAACAGAATTTAGATCAGAGGAACATGCAGAATGGTTTTCCTCCTGTAAGAAGTGTTTAATCAGACAGTTAGTATGATTGCTGTTGAAAAACCGGTCATCACTGCACATATGAGATGCTTGCTGTAACATCTCCACATAGTCTCTCCTGCATTGTCTGAAGCTCCATTGAAGTAGAAAGCTCCCAGATCATGATAGAGATCTGCTGCGCTGTGGAAAAAACGCCTCCAGCAGAGTCTTCTTGTCATACCACTAAAGGTAGAAGGCATTATGATCATTTAGATTACATCTATTCCTCAGAGAATTTTACTTTTTTCCATTTTTCTATGTCCCCAGTTTGTTGCCCAAATAGACAGACTTTTGGCATGGGAGGTGACATGGACTTGGAAGAAGTTCTTTTTTCCCCAAAGCCGTCCTCTAACAGATCCTATCTAATCATTATAGGGCTGCAGTCAACATCAGCAAGGACAATAACTTGGATTAAGGATCTGCCTGTGAATCCTGATGGATCCTCCAGCTCCAGTGAGTTTTTTCTCAGTCTCTCGAGGATCTTTTAAGAAACCTAAAATCCCTGTTACCGTATCCAGCTTCTGCAGTTCAGCCATTTTGAACGTGTTTTCTTGTGCAGCTCAACAGTCCTGGCGTGTTCAAAGACAGAACGCTGCTGCTGTCAGGGCGTCATGACGTCATGACAGACAAAATCATGTGAACGTCAAGTTTCTTTGCAGACTTTTAGGCTATCGTGTTCAACTTTTAATGAGCTGAAAAACAGTCCAAGTTTAAATAGTTTTTGACAATTGTTCTATTCTTTTGTCTCTTGCTGCTGTTTTAATAACACCATAATGTGTCATTTTCTCATTTATCTCCATATTTTTAAAGATATTTATCGTCTTGTGACTCCTTCAGGTTCACCGTGGTTTTTAATGCTTCTTTACGTTGACGCTTTGGGTGTTTGGCATGTTGCTACCTGAACGCTGGTACCAAGTTATTTCACTGAAACTTGAGCCTGAAAACCAAACGAGGCAGATAATGTCAGCAACATGTCGGACAGGTGTGACAGGCCGCTTTAAAACACTGACGACAGGACAGCATCAGGTGCGGCTGGAAACAGAAAAACACCTGCGGTATACGCAGAGTTGCACTGAATGTCTCCTTTTAGTTTCATCTAACGTGTTAATATTTGACCTGTTGATGACTTCCGGCTGCACTGCTACCAAACTACGCCGCTTCCCAACCCGTCAGCTAATTAAGAACACCTGTGGAAGGTAGCGTCGTTCCAAAGCCGTGTTGCCAGATCCTGCGAGAAACATCTGCAAAACTATACAGGAAAAATGAACCGAAATCAGGCAGTTTGATGTAAAAATATTACGTAGCTTACCACTGTCTAAAAGGGTTTCTCAGTGTAAATAAGTATGCGGATTCATTTAGAAAGTGCCAACTGAATCTTACACAGGTTAACAGGGGTTTCAAAATATCAGTTTCAAAGATACAAGCATCACTTTGATGTAGTGGATGGAGCTTTTTGTAATCAGTACAGTTGTCACACATTGATTCTACCTTTTATTTTTGTCCAATAAAATATTACAGGTGCTTCTTCACAAATTAGAATACCATTTAATATTGAATTTATTATAGTAATTCAATAGAAAAAGTAAAACAAATTTATGATAAAGAATCATCATACATCATCATCATGATGTATGATATGTTATGGACACCCATTTCCACCATTTTGATGTTAACAAATGTGTATCTCAGAAGAATAGGAATCTTTTTTTTGTTTTTCATCACAGTGCCACAATTTGGCTTCTACAGTATTTTAAATGTTTATTTCTTTTGCTTTGATGGTTCTGGTGTTTCTCCTCTTCCTCTTCACAACAGCTCACACATTCTCTGTGGGGTTTAGATCGGGCCAGTTTGCTGGTGATACCATGTACAGCAAAGCAGATATTGGTACTTTTGACATACCAAGTCCTGCTAAAACATGAAATTGGTATCTTGAAACTCAGGAGCCTCCTACAATGTGACCTTGGTTTGATCCTGTCTTGCCAGACCTCAGAGATTCAAATGATAACACCATACTTAAGGTTTAAATAGCTCGTCTACAGGTAATTATCAGATGAGATGGTGCCAGAGGCTTACGGGAGAAAGTTCAGGAATCACACGACTGTTCAAATATACAGTCATATTCAATAAATAGCATATTACTGAAAAGTTATTTTATTTCAGAATCTCCATCACTAAGTGAAACACATCATGTAGATTCAGGTCACAAACTAATGTTTTCAAGCCTTTATTTCTGTTATTAATTATGATTTTCTGCTTACAGCAACTTAAAACAAGACATTCAAGATTAGAATTTTACATCAGACATATAAAAACCTTTTTTTTTTACAGAAATGTGGGCTTAAAGAGTATGTATAATACCTGCCTAAATGTTATTTTCAAAAGGTACTTTTAATATGACAAACCTCATCAGAATGCATATTTTAATTTATTGAATATGACTGTGTAGATACAAAAAATGATGACATAATAAGCGTAAGGATTATATCAGTTAGTTTTGTCAGACAACAGATGACGGAAGCTTCTCTGGCTTGGAGATGTTAATAGATGAAGAGAAAACTAAATCACACTGCTCCTCCACTCTGCTATTAACCTGGATGTTAAACTTTATCATTGTGGAACATGCAGGCAGTAAGTGTAATAGGAGACAGCAAGTGTTGCTGACTCTATTTTTCTAACTCGTTCAATTCATTTCCGCAGCTCGCTAGCTGAAGGCTAGCCTCAGGATAGACATTATAGTATTTATACACCTTGGCTCTGGCTGGTGGCTGCACAGAGCTTGATTTATAGACAGTGGCCTGCAGAAAAAACGTTACCCTTCTCATTTAGCTCACATCTGCTGTCTGCTTCAGAATGCACCCTACAGGTTTGTTTGGGTGTCGGGTGAACCGGTAATGGAATGAGAAACGTCTATATCGATATATCTTCCTATGAGGCCATTCCTTCTTGCTGTCCAATAGCATTCCACTTGAACCACATACTGTCCAAAATGCATTAGTCTCCAGAGAGAAGAGCTCCAACTCGCAGATTTCTCATTTCCAACAGAGTAGAATCCATTAAGAGCAGCAGTGAGCGGAGACAAACCACCATGTAGGCTTATGTTTAATGGCTAATAGGTCATGTACCATAATGGGGGGAGGGGGGGTTACTGTTTGGGAAAGTTGGGATTAGTCAACATAAATGGATAAATGATTCTTTATATAGCGATCATTGAAGTCCTTCTGGAAAACATTTCAGGGACTATGGTTGTTTTTTGCGGAGGAGGGGGGAGTATAAGGCTTGACTGTATACATAATTAAATAAATATAGAATTATCTTTATTTGTAAATAAACCTTTTACTGTTTTCATTCTGTCTCCTGAGTGATTCTGCATGTGGGCCAGGAAACTATCCTCAAACATGACAACATCAAATCATATTTATGTAAGAAAATGGCCCAGTTAAAGTCCAGACCTAAATCTAATTAAGAATCTGCGATCATTTGTAAAAATTATCAGACAGTATGGCATAAAATTCCATTGTTATTTTGATGATATTGAGCTATATGTAATCACAAAGCCTGATTAATTTAATCAGTTATGAAGACTAAGCATTAAGAAATAAAAATGTTTTGAACATCATAAAGATAACATTAAACTCAGACAAGACAGAAGTTATCGTCTTTGGACCAGAGCATCTGAAAAGCAATCTGAATATGTTTTACCAGGACATGTAATTTTAATCCCATGTCAACCAGGTATCTAGTTCTTCCCTGTTTGATCTCCACAATATTGCCACAATTAGCAGTACTGTACCCCAGATTGATGCAGAAAAACTATTTAGTTCAATTCATTTATTTATTCATCTTCTATACTGCTTATTCCATAGTGGGGCAATGGGGGAGCTGGTGCAGTCTACGGGCGGAAGGCAGGATACACCCTGGACAGGTCTTCAATCCATCGCAGGGCAACACAGAGACATACAGAACAAACAACCATGCACTCATTCATACCTAAGGGCAATTTAGAGAGACCAATTAACCTAACAGTCATGTTTTTGGACTGTGGGAGGAAGCCAGAGTACCCGGGGAGAACCCACGCATGCACGGGGAGACCATGTAAACTCCATGCAGAAAGAACCTCGGCCGGGAGTGGAACCCAGGACCTTCTTGCTGCAAGGCAACAGTGCTACCAACTGCACCCCAGTTCAATTCAATTCAGCTTTATTTATATAGCGCCAATTCACAACGCATGTCGTCTCAAGGCACTTCACAAAGTCAATTCAATTGAATTATACAGATTTCAAGTCAGGTCCATACATTCCAATTAATCCTAACTATCGAACAGTGCAGTCAGATTCAGTTTATTATTCAGATTGGTTAAAAGTTTTTCTATCTAAGGAAACCCAGCAGATTGCATCGAGTCAGTGACTTGCAGCATTCACTCCTCCTGGATGAGCATGTAGAGACATAATGTTGGCTTTACCAACTGAGTGTGGACACTCGATGGCTGTTCCGGTTCAATAAATACAAAACACACCATATGTGGTATATGTCTGAAATATAATCATTTCAAACACAAGCTCCTACTTTCTTCTTTACAGAATTTGAAAAGCAGACAATTACTATACAACAAAAGTGAAAAACTGAGTTTTAACCTGTAGGTGGTAGTGAACTGTGTGCTGCATAGAACTGCAAGAATAGTTCCTTTATTACCTGCTGTCATTTGTTGTTTTTTTTAAGTTTTGTCTTCTACAAATATGCATAATCTAACAATATGCACTGAAATATCACAACTCACAATTTCAGTCTCCCCAGGAGCTTGGACAGATGGGCAGCCCTGGTGCGAGTGCCAATGAGGAGGGGCCCTGTCTGAGGTTCTGGGGAAATCATCAACCCGGGCCCCACTGTGCTTGATGCAGCAGCTAAAAGTTGAGTCTTCATCTCTGTCTCTTTTCTGTATTTTAGATTTTAACTATATTTCATTTTCAGATTGTTTTTGCCTGAAAAACCAATTCCCAACAGGCAGTCGGCGGATGGAGCGAAGTAGCAACAAAATGCCACTGTATTCTGTGAAGGATCTCCATAACATCCTAGCCAACCTACTGCAGTAGATTACCTTACTTGTATTCAAATGGATTCTGTAGGAATGATACTATAGTTTCTGTTGCACCAATCAGCAAGGGAAAAAAAGGGCCAGAGAGACAGGAAGACTGTAAATAATGGTTTGTTGAAACTACTGCTTTGTTTTGATTTAATTTTAGCATTCAATGGTTGTCATCAGGAGAATTGAATGGTACTAGTCTTTGACTCGATGCAATCTGATCAGTTTCCTTAAACAGAAAACGTTTTAACCAATTTGAACAGTAAGCTGAATTTGACTGCATTGTTTGATAACCATGATCAGTTGGAATGTGTGTACTTGACTTGCAATCTGTTTTACTTAAATGAATTGACTTTGTAAAGTGCCTTGAGGTGACATGTGTTATAAAAATAAACTGAATTGAACTGAAGTAACAACAGATCACAGGAAGATCACAATACCCACAGGGATGCATGGGGATGGCAGCGCCATGCTCTGGGGTTATTTTTTTCAGATGGTACTTATGGATATCATGATGGATAAAGTTGTGAACAGTTCCAATTATCAGTATTAATCAAAATTCACATAACAACTTTATTATAGGAAAGTTAAAGTTTTGGAACAGCCGAGTCAGAGTACAGAACTACATTCAACAGAAAATCTCTAGGATCACCTGAAGAAGACAAGACAAGACAGTACAAGACAGACTCCTGTCATCTGCAGAAATACTTGGATGATTCTGCAGTCGTGGGGTGGATCAGAGATGGACAAGAAGCTGAGTACAGGAAGGTGATGGACCATTTTGTGGCATGGTGTGGAAACAATCATCTCATTTTGAACGTGACTAAAACAAAGGAGATGATTGTAGATTTTAAGAGAAACAGTAATAAGTCAAAAACTATTTCTATCATGGGAGAAGAAGTGGAGGTGGTGGAGGAGTATAAATACCTCGGTGTTCACCTGGACAACAGACTAGAGTGGAGATGCAACTGTGAAGCCGTCTACAAAAAGGGACAGAGCAGACTGTACTTCTTGAGGAAGCTTAGGTCCTTTTGTGTTTGCAGCAAGATGCTGCATATCTTCTATAAGTCTGTTGTGGAGAGTGTGATCTCTTCTACCATCATCTGCTGGGGAAGCAGCATCAGAGCCAGGGACTTAAAAAAGCTCAACTAGCTGATAAAAAAGGCTGGCTCGGTTCTGGGGACTCCCCTGGAACCTCTGGAGATCATCATGGAAAGACGGATTCGTCATAAAATGAAGAACATTATGGAGAACCCTGAGCATCTTCTTCATGAGACTGTCCTACAACAACAGAGTGTCTTCAGTCAGAGGCTTCTTCAGATCTGCTGTAAGACAGAGCGCTACAGGAGATCCTTCCTGCCCACAGCCATCAGCATCTACAACGGCTCTTTGAGGAAACCTTCATAATATGAGCTATAACAACATTTAATTTCCCTTTGGGATTAATAAAGTATTTTTGAATTGAATTGAAATGAATTGAAGAAGGATGTGGACAACAGATGTTCTCAATCCGATGGATTTGAAGAACTTTTGCAAGGCAATGTGGGAAGATGTTGTGAAGATGTGGGATGCTGATAGGCTCCTATCAAAGACAGACTCAATTCTGAAACTGAATCAAAAGGTATTACTTTAAGTCTGTGCACACTTATCTCACATTGTACATGAGATGATTGAACATAGGTTACATTAGATGGGAAAGAAGTCTTGAAAAGATTTATGATGGTCTCATTTGTCTCTTGAATTACAAAAACTGTTATACAGAGGCTCTCAAAAGTCTCTGTTAAAATGCCCAGGCATTGGATATATTAGGACATGGAGCGGCCAGGAGGAGGCAGACTACAGAGAAGGATCATGGATGTAGTGAAGAAATAAATGCAGTGGGTTGAGGATGTCAGACATTGAGTGATATGGAGGAAGATGATCTGTTGTATTGATTCCTTAAGAGAGTGACTCAAAGAAGAAGAAAAGAAAGAGGTTTCAATAAAAACACAAAACTTGATGTTTTTGTAAAAATATTTATGTTCACCAGCCAAAAATGAAAAACACAGAGCAAATGAGATTAAAAAAACTAAGACCTGGGTGTGGCCTGCCAGCTCTCCATCAAACTTTCCACCATGTAAACCATGTGGAGATGAAGCTGCTGTGTAAATGGCTGTCCTTCCCCTGATAGAGCTCAGTACCAACAGGTTTACCTTTAAACATTCTTCATAATGTAAAACATAACAAGATTTAACAACAATTCAGACACACCGCAGGTACACAAAGAGTTCTTTGGCACGAAACACAAATCATTCAACATAACATCAAACAAACTGTAAACAAAGTAATAGTCATTACAAAATGCAGATTTATAAATGGACAGCATCAGCACATAAAAAAACTGTAATACTAAAAATTGATTTGGTAAATAATCATCAACAACATGTTTCAGTCTGCAAGGCCTTCACACAATGTAGCGTCGTCATGGTAATGTTAGCACAGCAGGAATGGCGTGGGGGAGGGGGGGTGTATGGGCAATGGGAAAAAATAAGCAGAGCGGAGCAGGGTCAGGGTTTCATTAGAAGTCTGAAGTGGTGCAAGTCCTATTTTGTTCCTCCGTGTCTCTGGTACCAGCTCTGTTTGTCCTCTGCTGCGTGCGACAGTTCTGTGTTCACCAGCTAAAGTCTCTTTAGTGCAAATAGGCTGTCAGCTGCTGCCTCCTCACCAGGGAGAGCAAGGAGAAGGTCATTTTCGTGACAGAGGATGCGAGGCTGTGTTCGGTCTGGCACCTGGGATTGGTCTAGAAGCAGGCCAGAAAACAAGAGATTCCCGCATAAGGCCTACTGAAACTCAAGGTTTTCTAAAGAATAAATATAAATCTCAACATATTTGTCATTCTTTTTAAGTTTAGCAAATGTACACACTGAGCCAAACCAATATCCAGTGAACTCTGATAAATTTCCTTTTTCTTAGCAACAGTGTGATCATCACAATAAAAACTTTTTTTTCTCGTCTGTGTTTTTTCAAGCACTAATTACTTGATACTGGTACTGCTGATATTGCTTTTGTATTGCAACCCTTTTAGAGAGTTGTTAGGTTATATATAATAAAGCCACCGGCAGATTTGACCAATGTCTTTCTCCTAAACTGGAAGCAAAATTAACATTTTGAAGTGGCCCAACCACACTTCTGAAAGAGAATCTGCAGAGCGAGCTAAGGATTAGGGTGATGCAACGGAGATTCATAACCAAATCAAATAGTGGAAATATCTAAAAAGCTGCTGAACGATGAGTCTTCATAAGTGAAATGAAGGCCTGGACACATGTTGGTCCACAATTAGAGGAGCTTAGAAGAAGCAGCATGCCCATCAAAATATAGCATGTTGTTAGATACACTGTTAACACGACAACCCTGTTGATGGCTGTTAGTAGACATCTGGTTAGTTGGCCTATTCTGGAGGAAATCCAGAGCTGATTTCTTTCACTCGACGTCCATGTCTGAAGAACAGTGTAACCTCAGAAGCTGCACCAACATAGGTACCTCATCCTGACAATTTTACAATGCCAAGAGTACATTTGTGGAAAAAAGAATGAATCGGATGGTAACAAGAACAAAGCTTTGGAGTTGGGACTGTCACTTACGTGACAATAAAGCAGAATTTCAGACAAAGAACTAAGTCAGTGCACACCAGCCTGGAGCCAAAAACAGCTCAGAATGAGAAGACAGGAAAATACACCTGCTTCCTCCGTACAGTTACAGTACAAACAACCCGAATGCTCTATCACTTCTAAGGCTCCAGGAAATAACAACACAGAGTCTGAACATATTGGAGATGCAATGTCAGATGCACGACCCAAAAAACACTGTTTTAGAAGTTTAGTGGTTGGTTCAGATGAAATTCTGCCATGTTAAGAAAAGCCCACAGAAACCTACAGTATGCACTTTCACTATGGTGCAGCTACAGTTAAAAGCAGATACACACCCCTTATCAATTGCCTCTTTTCACCACTGACTTTAAATAAGACCAAATGTTTCCTTTTCAGGTCCGTCAGGGTGACCAAAATTATATGATTTGCTAAATGCCAGAAAAAATCCTAGAGAATACTTTGTAGTTTCTTCAGATTCAGAAGTCATTACTGAAATTTTATTTAGTGTGTTATTCTGAAACCGCTTAAAGCTAGGTTTTTTGGCAAACTTTCTTTCCTGCCTGCAGACCTTTAAATCCTTCCTCTCCATCAATGTGACTGATGTGTCTAACACCGGCACCTGAAGAGTTATTTCCTTAATGAAAAAGCAACTGGCACAAGGAGTGCCACTGGAGGACAAATGATTAAACAATCAGTCTCATGGGCAGAAAGTCATGTCAGATTGAAGATGGTGTTTCACAGGTTTGTCTGACATCCGTTCAGGAAGCTTCTGGGCAGCTTTTGCTGCTAGCTGTTTGATTTCGAGCCCACTACATAAGCAGTGATTACAGCCGAACGTATTTTGGCCTATCTCTGAACCAGCTTTGCACATCTACAAAACGAAAATATTTACCCATCCTTCTTTGCAAAATAGCTCAAACTCAGTCTGACTGGATGGAGAGCATCTGTAAACATCAGTAAATAAATCTTTTGACATTTTTTATGATAGGTTTGGACTTGGACTAGACCATTGTAACACATTGATATGCTTTGGTTTAAACCATTGTATCTTTGGCTGTGTGTTTAGGGTGGTTGTCCTACTGGAAGGTGACCCTCCACCTCATTCTCAGGTCCTCTGCAGCCTCTAACTGGTTTTCTTCCAGGATTGTCCTGGATTTAGCTCCCTACATCTTCCCATCAACCTTCTCTGTTAATACCAACTAAAATAATCCCTTCTGCATGATACTGTCAACATCATGTTTCGTTGTGGAGGTGTTCTCAGGATGATGGCAAATGTTAGTTTTGTGGTACCCGTAAGATTTAGATGAAGATTAAAGGGGTTACATTTTGGTCTCAACTAAACAGAACACTTTCTCCCAAATGTTTGCTGTCTCACTAAATGGTTTGTGGCAAATGACAAACAGGATGTCTTTCAGCAATGAATGTCTTCTTGTCACTCTTCTATTGTGGTGAGCACAACCAATAGCTGTGCTCCTCAGTCAGCCTGTCAGTTTAGGTAGACGTCCATGTTTTGTTTGGTCTGTATTTGGTCCATTCTCTTTCCATGTTCTGATGATGGATTGAACAGAACTCTGTGAGTCATAATATTTCTGTGTAAGGTTTTGAGTTGAAGTTAGTTGTTGGTTTCTATGCACTTCCCTGTTTATGTTCCTCGGTTGCTGTTATTTTCAGTTCATATTAGACCATGTTTATGACTTATTCTTGTGTTTAGATGTTAATGTTTCTTAGCTTATCCTCTGCTCATCTTTGTTACTTAGCCACCCTCCTCCAGTTGCCTGCCTTCTCTCTGTCACCAGCTGCTCCTGATTTATGCCACAACACTGTTAACTGGATTGCACTGGAAGAGCATTTCTATATATGCAATGAAAGTGGGGGAAAAAAGTCATCTGCATAGGACAGATTAATGCAGCAGGACTGCATATACAGGCCAATCTGATTCAGAACCATTTCCCATGAGCCACTGGAGGTATGCATTTTATTTAAATACTTTATGCAATTAAACCAAAATGAAACCGGTTTACCCCGGTGGATGAGAAGGTCGCATCCCTGCGCCTTCGGGTTGGGGACAGGTCTCTGACTGTCGTTTCGGCCTACGGGCCGAGCAGTAGTGTGGAGTACCCGGCCTTCTTGGCGTCTCTGTCAGGGGTGCTAGATAGTGCCCCTCCCGGGGACTCCATTATTCTGCTGGGGGACTTCAACGCCCACGTGGGAAACAAGAGGCGTGATCGGGAGGAATGGCCTCCCCGAGCTGAATCCGAGTGGTCTTTTGTTACTGGACTTCTGTGCTAGTCACGGAGTGTCCATAATGAACACCATGTTCAAACATAAGGGTGTCCATCAGTGCACCAGGACACCCTAGGCAGGAGGTCAGTGATCGACTTTGTTGTCGTATCATCAGACCTTCGGCCGCATGTTTTGGACACTCGGGTGAAGAGAGGGGCTGAGCTGTCCACTGATCACCACCTGGTGGTGAGTTGGATCCGCTGGAGGAGGAGAAAGCCGGACAGACATGGCAGGCCCAAGCGCATAGTGAGGGTCTGCTGGGAACGTCTGGCGGAGCCCTTGGCCAGGGATATATTCAACTCCCACCTCCGGGAGAGCTCTGACCAGATTCCGGGGGATGTTGGAGACATAGAGTCTGAGGGGAACGTGTTCTCTTCTATTGTCTATTGTCGATGCTGCTGCCCGTAGCTGCGGCCGTAAGGTCTGTGGTGCCTGTTGCGGCGGCAATCCCAGAACCCGGTGGTGGACACCGGCAGTAAGGTACGCTGTCAAGCTGAAGAAGGAGTCCTATCGGCTGTGGTTGGCTTGTGGGACTCCTGAGGTGGCTGACGTGCCGTGGCCCGGGCGGTGGCAGAGGCAAAAACTCGGGCCTGGGAGGAGTTCAGTGAGGCCATGGAGAAGGACTACTGGTTGGCCTCGAAGCGATTCTGGCAAACCGCGCCTCAGGAGGTGGAAGCAGTGCTTCACCAACACTGTTTACAGTGGGGGTGAGAAGCTGCTGACGTCGACTGGGGACATTATCGGGCGGTGGAAGGAGTACTTCGAGGATCTCTTCAATCCTGCCATCACGCATTCCGTGGTGGAAGCAGAGGCTGGGCACTCGGGGTTAGACTCTTTCATCACCCAGGCTCAAGTCACCGAGGTGGTTAAAAAGCTCCGTGGTGGCAGGGCTTCGGGGGTGGATGAGATCTGCCCTGAGTCATAAGAAGGCTGTTCGGAGGGTGTGTTCCAACTACAGGGGGATCACACTCCTCAGCCTCCCTGGTAGGGCCTACGTCAGGGTATTCGAGAGGAGGTCCGGCCGATAGTCGAACCTCGGCTTCAGGAGGAGCAGTGTGGTTTTCGTCCCGGCCATGGAACACTGGACTAGTTCTATACCCTCTACAGGGTACTCAAGGGTTCATGGGAGTTTGCCCAACCAGTCTATATATATATATATATATATATATATACAGGGGTTGGACAATGAAACTGAAACACCTGTCATTTTAGTGTGGGAGGTTTCATGGCTAAATTGGACCAGCCTGGTAGCCAGTCTTCATTGATTGCACATTGCACCAGTAAGAGCAGAGTGTGAAGGTTCAATTAGCAGGGTAAGAGCACAGTTTTGCTCAAAATATTGAAATGCCAGCAACATTATGGGTGACATACCAGAGTTCAAAAGAGGACAAATTGTTGGTGCACGTCTTGCTGGCGCATCTGTGACCAAGACAGCAAGTCTTTGTGATGTATCAAGAGCCACGGTATCCAGGGTAATGTCAGCATACCACCAAGAAGGACGAACTACATCCAACAGGATTAACTGTGGACGCAAGAGGAAGCTGTCTGAAAGGGATGTTCGGGTGCTAACCTGTATTGCATCCAAAAAACATAAAACCACGGCTGCCCAAATCACGGCAGAATTAAATGTGCACCTCAACTCTCCTGTTTCCACCAGAACTGTCCGTCGGGAGCTCCACAGGGTCAATATACACGGCCAGGCTGCTATAGCCAAACCTTTGGTCACTCATGCCAATGCCAAACGTCGCTTTCAATGGTGCAAGGAGCGCAAATCTTGGGCTGTGGACAATGTGAAACATGTATTGTTCTCTGATAAGTCCACCTTTACTGTTTTCCCCACATCCAGGAGAGTTACGGTGTGGAGAAGCCCCAAAGAAGCGTACCACCCAGACTGTTGCATGCCCAGAGTGAAGCATGGCGGTGGATCAGTGATGGTTTGGGCTGCCATATCATGGCATTCCCTTGGCCCAATACTTGTGCTAGATGGACGCGTCACTGCCAAGGACTACCGAACCATTCTTGAGGACCATGTGTATCCAATGGTTCAAACATTGTATCCTGAAGGCGGTGCCGTGTATCAGGATGACAATACAAAGCAGAGCAGGAGTTTGGCCCGCTTTGCTGGCACTAAGTTGGACCTGTTCCCAGTGCATGTTGGACTCCGGCAGGGCTGCCCTTTGTCACCGGTCCTGTTCATAACTTTTATGGACAGGAATTCTAGGCACAGCCAAGGGCCGGAGGGGGTCTGGTTTGGGGGGCCAGAGGATTTCGTCTCTTCTTTTTGCACATGATGTGGTCCTGCTGGACCCCCCTAGCCAAGACCTACAGCATGTGCTGGGGCGGTTCGCAGCCGAGTGTGAAGCAGCTGGGATGAAGATCAGCTCCTCCAAGTCCGAGGCCATGGTTCTTGACCGGAAAAGGGTGGCTTGTCCTCTTCAGGTTGGAGGGGAGTTCCTGCCTCAAGTGGAGGAGCTTAAGTATCTCGAGGTCTTGTTCACGAGTGAGGGAAGAATGGAGCGGGAGATCAACAGACGGATTGGTGCGGCTGCCACAGTAATGGGGGCGCTGTGCCGGTCCGTTGTGGTGAAGAGAGAGCTGAGCCGAAAAGCGAAGCTCTTGATTTACCGGTCGGTCTACGTTCCCACACTCACCTATGGCCATGAACTTTGGGTCATGACCGAAAGAACGAGATCCTGGATACAAGCGGCTCAAATGAGCTTCCTCCGTAGGGTGGCCGGGCACTCCCTCAGAGATAGGGTGAGGAGCTCGGCCATCCGGGAGGGGCTCGGCGTAGAGCCACTGCTCCTCCACATCGAGAGGAGCCAGTTGAGGTGGCTCAGGCATCTATACCGGATGCCTCCTGGACGCCTTCCTTGGGAGGTGTTCCAGGCACGTCCCACCGGGAGGAGGCCCAGGGGACGGCCCAGGACACGCTGGAGGGACTATGTCTCTCGGTTGTCCTGGGAACGCCTCGGGCTCCCCCCGGAGGAGCTGGAGGAAGTATCTGGGGAGAGGGACGTCTGGGTGTCTCTGTTGAGTCTGCTGCCCCCGCGACCCGGTCCCGGATAAGCGGAAGACGACGACGACAAAACAAACAAAACTGAACAATTACAGCCACCAGAGAACATGAATCCATTATGATGCCTGTAAATTAACAGGCTCTGATACTTTCAGAGGCACACCTAAAAGAATCTGGTGCCTGTCTAAATTTTTTTTCATTTCTATTTCCTTCAAAGCTCCTTTTAATGTCCCTTCTCCCAGAAACACTGACCTGTCTGCTTGTCCGTCTCATGTGGGCCAGAGAAAATGTGTGGTGCTGCTGCCATTTAGCCCTGCACTCCTGACTGCATGATGGCAAAGTTATGTAGGAGGAGGAAGAGGCAAGGTAGGGGCTTGTGCATGCTAGGCCCGGTGCAGGTCCAGTGCAATCAAATAAATGCCCATCAAATATCAAAACACTTTTGGGTGGAATTGATGGCAGAGAGAGCCATTTTATTTTTAAATATTGATGAATGAAGAATTGAGATCCAGCAGAGAGGTACTTTTTCTCATCCATTATTCACCATTGGGAGTCTACCTGTGCACGTGCCTGAATGTGTACAAACTCTCCATGGTGACAGCCAGTAGCACACGCAAAATCCTCAATAGGGCTGTCCTCACCACATTTGCACCTATTATTTGTGCAATGCAACCTTTGTAGATCACCCCCAACACACCCACTAACAGGATGTGCAATTCAGTGCTACTTATTTGTAATCTTAGTAGATCAAGCCCATAATGCTCAACGCACTTCAGGGGTTTTATTTGTACAAAGGTCTGAGGAGCATGTATCATTTGTCTTCTACTTTAGAATTATTCACAATAACACAAATTCCAATAAAACAGACTGAGGTTTGTGGCTGCAATGAGACAAAAGAGAATAAGTAGAAGGGGTGGGAATAGTTGTGCAAACCACATTAGTTTAGGACCAGAGAGAACAGGAGTAAAGTATTTGCTTATGTTGGTTCTGTATGTTCTACTACCTGAGAACTTTGAGAGGGGGGATGGCTGACATTTTCCCCACAGGTTGTGGTCCAGTTGCTGGAGGCATCATGACAAGCAGGCCTGTGGCTTTGGAGCCGGAGGACCGGGTCGGGCTCACTGTCGCAGAGGCTACTCTGGCTGGACTGAGGGGCAGAGGCCTCTGTGGAGGGAAGGGGGATGGTCTGGACTGCTGCTCAGACACCAGCTATAAGACAGAAAATAGACATGGTTGGATAAGCCAACATTCCTGACATATGGAGAGAATTGCATTCCATTTCAATCTGTCAGTCCTGGACAAAAGCTGTCGCCCCTGTAGCCTATATTATCAGACAGAAGCATGCTCACAAAGGTTTTAGATTAACAACCACTTCTACTGCACAGCGCTCATTTCATTACATACAATGACTCTTCTTTGCTTCAAACAAATAAAAATCAGAATTTTGTAAAACTTGATCTAATTTAGAGACATTTCACTCTTCAGAGGCACACTGATGAAGATAGTCTTTTTAGGATAAATTAGTCAAATAAAAACAAAGAAGTTTTCAAATACTATTTTGAATACTGGGTGGTTGGGGACCAAACTGAGGATATTGCTGGGTGGTGGAAGGTCACTGAGGTAGTTAAAAAGCTTTCTGCGAGCAGGGGGAAGGGGGGCTAGAGGTGGATGATATTCAGGCCAAGATGCTAAAGGCTCTGGATGTTGACTATCATTGTTGATATGCTTCTTTAAAGTTGCATGGATAACTGGGACAAAGACTATGGAGCAGCAGGAGGAGGTGGAGGTTTCAGATATTTAACAAAGGAGACCAGGGGAAATTGCATTCCAACTATTATGGGATCAACACTTTTCAGCTTTTCTGGTATGGGTACTCCAGGAGTGAAGAAAGAAGACTGATCAGTGAACCTCAGATCCAGGAGGAGCAATTTGGCTTTGGTCTCCTCTGTGAACAAGTCTGGCAGCAAATCAATCATTTGCAACCGCTCAATAAAGTCTGCAAAACATCTTTTTTAACCACAGACCTGATTACATATTGTTTTCTTTGTGATAGGATAGATTAAAGCAATTTTCTCTTTTGAATAGAAAATGTATATTAGTACCATACAACAACAACTTTATTTAATCTGGTATGCTTGATATGAGATAGACAGTTGTTAAAGGGACGTTTTTTGTCTCCATATTCTTTCCATCTCTGCCTAGATATTGATCTATCTTCTTGTGGTCAATTCTGAGGTTTCTCTGGGTTAATGTTGCACAACTTTGAGCTACAGTTTTATAAAAAACCATCACCATAATCCAATAAGGATAAAGAAAAGGTCTTACCAGTGGGGAACGTGTTGGGTTAAGGGGCAGTGGTTTCTTAGGAGGGCTGAGTCTCTGTGATGTTGGGGGGGATTTGGATGGGACTGTTGGGGGCTTGCCAGCTGGGAGCGGTGGCCTTACCACCTTGAGGTCCCGAGGACCACCCTGGGGAGACTGGGTAGGTCTTAGAGGTCGCATAATGTTGACTGGCTGGGTGGCATTTGGCACTGGTCCAGGCCTGAGCGGCAGGACATCTTTGCTGGTGTGGGGAAGCTGGAATAAAATGGAAAAACAAAGTGAAATCTACCAAAATCGACATTAAAAGCACAGGTACAATTTTTAACAATGTTTCTTTATAGGAATCTATAATTGTAATAAGTCAGTAAGTCCCCATTTGATAAGTTTTAGTAATGTTTCATAATAACAATGCAGTATTCAGCAGTGTAGCTGTGATGTGAGCTAATTGGTAGAGATGCAGTGAGGAATCAACTGGAATCAGAGGACTGCTCTTGACCTCCTCTGATTGATGAGTGATCTGCCTGTTAGAAACTAAAACCTGATTGTTTTTCCTAGTCTGTGAAAGCCTCTGATTTAAGCACCAAAGATTGGGCTGACAACAACACTCTTTGGTGCAGAAGGTGTCACTGAGAGAAGAACACTCAGCTCTTTTTAGTATCAGTGAGATGTTTAAGAGTGAAATCAGGAAACAGAAAAAGCTTCTAGAAAGGAAAATGCATTTTCTATGCTGGACTG
Organism: Girardinichthys multiradiatus; assembly: GCF_021462225.1. Classification (NCBI taxonomy): domain Eukaryota; kingdom Metazoa; phylum Chordata; class Actinopteri; order Cyprinodontiformes; family Goodeidae; genus Girardinichthys; species Girardinichthys multiradiatus. The sequence goes on from NC_061807.1 coordinate 43,645,501, forward strand.
TTCCTTCAGGCTGCTACTCTGAACAGGGAGTGAGACTTCAACAAATAGCAAAGTAAACACATTACAGTAAACATCCTCTGTTTTAGCCTTTTGAAGAGTCCATGTCATGAAATATGCCTGATTAGGAAATGTGGTCAATCTTTCTAAATCTGATGGTTAACAACAAGGTTTGTTTCCAGTTAACACAGACAGTAGCCGCTCTAATCGCTAATATATGACATAAATACAGTTTAAAATGTTAACTCCACAGTCATGTTTTCTTTGTTATTCAATTGTTGTGAAATCCTTTTAACTGCAGAGCTGTGTAACAATGACTGCTCTCTCTCACACAAACAGTGACATCGGCTCTGGACCTAATATCAATAATTAATTATTCATCTTGACAAACAGGCTGCTTAAGGCTCCTGTATATTTACAATATGAATGAATGAGTTAATTATCTAACATTTAACATCTAATAACAACTTGTTTTGTTCAAATAACAACTTGGACACAGTTGTTATCTATTGTGAAATGATCAGGAATATGAATATCTTACAGTATGATGCACCTCTACAGTTTGAATTTTGCCAAATAATAGGAAAACGTCGGCAATAATCTGTGAAAGGAGAAAATCTTATTCTTTTTAGAAATTTAGTGATGCACAGAAATGGCTCTGTAACTTTTGGCTGTATTTGTAAAAATAATCAGATCGTACTATAAGCATTTTATTGCAGAAAACAATACATTTTGATTATGATCAAAGTTGAAAAAAAGTATTTTGGTGTTTCAAGTAGAATCTAATTAATGTAAAATCAGTCTCAGTAATAATTTATTTCTGTTAGTTTCCATCTTTAAATACAAAATGCTTTGATTGGGCTACAAAATGAAATGTCAAATATCTTTTCTGTATAAATTACTCTACATCTTGCACTGCTGCCTTGCACATCCTTAAATGCTGCCTATTCTTCTACTTCAGTCTAATATTCAACTGACTGACTATATATTATAATAATATAAAAAAGATGACATACACCAAAATGATCAATTTTATGACATAAGGACATACCATAAATATAATGAACTTGATTATTTAAACCTTAGCAATGACTAAATGAGACAATGTCAAAGTAAGCTGAAAGTTAAGTTAAACATAGACATGTGGCTTCCACAGAAGTGTTAGAATTTTGGATAAAAGCTGATATAAACCACTTCTATGAACACCAAAGACAGTTAAAACTACAAGCAGTTGAGAAAACAAGCTGCACAAAAGCTGTCACTGGAAAACTGGGTCTCAGCTGTTCACTATGCAGCTGCTAAACACACAAGCATCACGTCTACTGAAAGCAGAGATCTCACAGACTCCACAAATTTACATTTTGTCACAGTCCACACAGGATTTAATCAATCAGCAGTGAAGAAAGATCAGAATTATCACTCACATTTAAAAAAGCTAATTATTAACATAATGGCTATTTAAATAAAGTTTAAAATTTCAGAGAAAAGCTCAGTTTGATTTTTGCACATTATTTAAAGCACGAACTTCACCAAAACCCCTTGGGGCTTAAATAGTCACTTCAATAAGTCTGAATCAGTTTGAATTAAACTGGGATTTTGTTGTAAATGTTTAAACACAATTAAAAGTGTTTTTATGTAAATACTGTAAATGTGAAAGGGATTTCTACAATTCACCACTGGAAGCCTGTCAGGAGTTGCTTCCAATTGCTCAAAAAGAAACTTTGACTTTCTTTATTTAAACATGTTGCTGCTTTTTTAAAACGTTCTATCTGTTGTATCCTGGTACTGTTCAACTACTTTAAATGTCAATATATAGAGATTACATGCCATTTAATAAATTTGGTTTTCTTATTCTGATTTTATCTTGTCTTTCAGCTATATGTTTTTGCCCTCTTGTACATTTCACTTCTCAGTCTTTGCCAGTGACCCTTCCAACAAAAGAATCAAGTAAACAAGGGTATAAAAAGCCTGATGAAGTGATGAAGTATTGAGGGTGTGGGAGGAGGCATGCTCTAAGTGGTCATAAAATAAAACAAGGTGCTGAATTATGAAGCCTTTTAATAGGAAGGTCAACTTCATGGAGAATGTATATTTATTAAACTACAACAAGGCAACCAGGACCCATCCCCTCCTTTCTTACCATAGGAAAAGGAATTCCACTCACCCCTTTGTGGCCACCAGCTTTGTTGATTGGACCAACCACCTTCAGGTGAAAGGCAAGATTCAGGTGCCCATTTTTCTCTTTATCCACTGACGCTTCCTTCCTGAAGCAGGGAAATAAGGACAGACAGAAATAAGGTGCTGTTTTGCTACAAGGGACAGGATAGAACAGCAAAGAGGGATCACCACATGGTTACTTATTGAGGATGAATCTAGAGGAAACAGGTGGGAGAAGGATAAGCCCAATGACTGTGACATATATTCAGGTTAGAAACATAACGTGTCTTAAGAGTCTGACCCTTAAATAAGGGGAGATGTTTACCACTTAAATCAACAACTTATTTAGTGATCAAATTGTGTTTGCTGCAGTAGTAAATGCCTTGAAAAGTGATACTCTGTAAATATCCGCAGATGATCCTGTAAACCACAGAAGCCACTAGCTGAACTAGCTGCAAATGAACCCAGAGAATCTGTTATGGAACAAAACAGTAAACTCTGAAGGTTTTTGTTGCAGCTGCTGCTCTGAAAGTCCCATCAAACTGATGCATAAAACCAACCCAGCTCTCACCTTTCCATGATCTGTTCCCCATTAGCAGCAGTTAGTCTGTGATGTCCAACATCTTCAGCATCATGTTATGCCCATCTCTTTCTGTCGTTATGTGGATTGTCAGCACCTTTAAATTGCTGCTGCATCATCTCCAGACAGATTCATGTTCAATAAATCACTGTCACAGATTGGAATATCCTCAGAGGCACATGTTCAGCCACTGCTTTGATGACTCTGTGGGTGATGATAAATGTGGCAGGATTCATAAAAAGCTCAAGGCTTTATGAGGACATGGATTTTGTTTTGTTCTGTTGGAGATGAGCTGCAGCACTGATGCTGCCATTGATCGTGATAAACAAGTTCTGGCTCATGCATTGATCTGGTGCAAACAGAAGAAGATGCCCACCTACGTGAACTTTAGGTCTTTACAAACATTTTAGTTTTCCTATTATTTCTGTGCCTGGTGCACTTGAAGCAAAACTAATGAAAAAAACTCCTTGCAGCTTCACTGTCTCACCTGCATCTTTCTCCTTCACACACATGGATTCTGTCTAACTTATATCCGACTTCCAGTCCTCTTCTCGCCAGAGCGTACCTCAGTCTCTCCAGGCTCTAAACCTGCTATGAACTCTCACATGCAAATCAACTAGAAACAGGAAGTTTCTTGATCTTCATGACTCAGGAAATGTCAGAGCCAAACTTTCTTCTGGGTCTAAAAAAATTTTCAAAACCTGAGTTCTTCTCTGGCGGACAGGACACGGTAAAAAAAAAAAAAATTCAAAATAAATTTTTGAGTTGAACTAATGTAATATAAAATATCTCCACTAAGTCTGTGGACTTTGTATTAACAACATTTATAACAAATTCCACATAGGAGGGGTATTAATCTCTGGTAAATGATAAGTTATATAGCACTTTCCAGTCATACCGACCAATCAATGCATTTTACATTAGAGCAACATTAACCCCAATCGCAATCCACTTGCCCAGGTTCATGTCGACAGGTGGCAGGAGGAAGCTTGAATCAAACCCACAACTTTCGAATTGCAATATGAATACTCTTCCCACTGAGCCACAATCTGTTGTGGTATGAGAATTTTAAAATGAAATAGCCTAAATAGTTCAAAGCAAATCCTCAGTAGGGATGGGTATCGAATTAGGCTCTTTTATAGGTACCAACTGAATTCTGTCGGTACTGCTGACATATTTCAGTGCCTAAACGCATCATTGTGACACTGAGGGTGTGGAAGAGTGGGTAATTTTCCATGCCGGACATGAACACAGCATTGCATGCACAAGAGCGTTTTGACGTCAGTAGCCGCTGGTACTGTCAACAAAGCAAGGCTGGCAGAACGTGCTGGAAAGTATGGCTCCACTTTTCAAATGAGATGCAGATTACGCTCGCTGCAAAATTTGTGATGCGAAGTGCAAGGCCAGCGGGTGGAAATACTTTTAGTCTGAGGAAGGCCTGGTTAAACACTTTTCTCAAGGCTGAAGAGACAATTTTCGTCAGCCTCAGATCTACGGCTACAGCTCCTGCATTCAGCACCGTTAGCATGTCTGCAACCATTAGCGACTCGTCTGCAGCCAGCAAGATGAAATGTTTGAAACAACTGAGATGTTACAATACAAACAGCTGGATGTTATTAAGATTCATTCATTAAAGTTTATATATTGAGAAATACAAATGTTATTTAAAATTTTTTTTTTTAAAGGAATTAACACCCCCACATGCAAAAGTACCGAAAACTGGTACCGTCGAGTACTGACACCGATTCCCAGGTACCGGGCATCGGTACCGTATCGGTTTAATTTTCTGTTCATTTGTAGGCCTCTGCAGAGCCTGATGACATACTAGGGAGCCAAATCAGCCATTTGAATCAGCTGTGTTGGAGCAGGAACACATCCATGCAGGACACTGGTTCCTAAAGATCAGAGTTGGAGGCCCATGACCTACTCGACTTTTTGTTCCCATTTTCATTTTTTGTTGTTTGGGTTTGACAGAGTGCTATTATAGCTATTGTTCTTTGACTGTGGTCAAATTTAGATGAAAACCAGGAATGCTTTTAAGCCTGAGAACAGCATTCGAATTTGTACGGGGGAGGCAGCATCACGTGTGTTTTACTGCAGGAAAAACTAGCGCACTTCCCCAAATAAATGGCATCATGAGCAAAATACACCTCTGCACCTCAAGAGCCAGGAAGTTGGTCTTGTGCACAAATTGGTCTTCCAAAAGGACAACGACCCTAATCATACCATCAAACTAGTTAGAGAGTGGCTGAAGGACAACAAAGTCAATGTTTCAGAGTGGCCATCACAAAGCTCTGATCACAGTCCCATAGAAAATTAGTGGGCAGAACTGAAAATGTGTGTGTGAGCCAACAAACCTGACCCAATTACACCAGTTCTGTTAGAGGGAATGGTCCAAAGTCCCAGGTAACTAAACTAAAGCTGATTGATGGATCATCAGTAGTCTGGCAGGACAAAGAGATCAGTGAACAGTTGGCTGGCCTCTGGTGTCTGGCAAGACATCAGCAAAGTGTTTATAAAATCTTAACCAGTATTGAAAAGTTGACAAGTATCAGTTAAATTTAGTCCATCTATTGGTCTACCTCTGGATTGAAATTACAAAAAGAAAACAAAAAAATGCATTATATCAGATATAATGCATTTTTGTGAAATCTGAACCTCATGTTTTCCCTTGAAGGCCCAGTATTCCAGGAAAGTGTGTGAAATAAAAGAAGATACACAGAGATGGACAGACAGACAGATGGATGAAATAATAGGGGGACAGTACTTGTTCTTGGTTTTGTCTCTCTGTGAAATCCACTTGTGGTAGAACGACGTTTTGACTCTGCAGCAATAGAAGAGCAGCAACACTGCTGGAAGGACCACCAGGAAGGCAAACAGTAGACCCACCACCAAACCCACTTGATCTGTGGACACACAGATATACACATTCGCGTTTTACTATCTTTATGAGGACCTTATGAGGTAGAAGAAGCTTTATATGAGGTTACACCTAATATACACAAGGATTCCTGATGGCCACAATCAATGTTGTACTATACATCAGTTACTGTTGTCACCAGACAAGCCTTTTGTGGTGGTGGTGTGACAGTGTGGGCAGGTGTGTCTCATCAACACAGAAGTACCCTACACTTTGTGGTACAGTGACAAGCCCATACTACCTAAATAACATCATTAATCCAGTCATTGTGCCCCTGCATGAACAGCACAGGTCTAATTTCATCTATACAGAAAACAATGTTCCAGCTCATCACATCATTATGGAATGGCAGCTGGAGGCTGGGGAAAACAAGGACTGCAAAGTCAACGCCAGTGACTGTCCACTGTCTTCTACATGCTCATCCAGGAGGAGTGAATGCTGCAAGTCACTGACTTGATGCAATCTGCTGGGTTTCCTTAGATAGAAACATTTTGTAACCGATTTAAATAAATAATCTTATCCGACTGCACTGTTTGATAGTTAGGATTAATTGGAATGTATGTACCTGCCCTGAAATCTGTATGATTCAACTGAATTGATTTTGTGAAGTGCCTTGAGACGACATATATTGTGAATTGGTGCTATATAAATAAAACGGAATTGAATTGGAGTGGAGTGGCCTGCACCTTCTCCTGGCCTGAATCCCATAGAAAACCTGTGAGTTGCCATCTAGAGTTTTTCAACCCTGGTCCTCAAGTCACACTGCCATGAGTGTTTTAGATGTTTCCCTGGTTCAGCACACCTGATTTTAATTGATGGCAGATTACAGACTTTTGCTGAACTGCAGTCATCTGAATGTTTTACATCAGGGAAACATCTAAAACATTTAGGGCAGTGTGCCTTGAGGACCAGGGTTGAAAAACATTGATCTAGATGCCCGTAACTCTGTACCCCAGAACCTCAATGATCTGAGATCCTTCAAGAAGAGTGGGATGCCATGCCTCAGCAGACAATAGGTTGACTTTTAAACAGCATGAAACGTTGTTGTCAAGCTCTTATTGATGCTCAAGGTCACACGTTATTGAGACACTGACATTTTCTGTTGTGGTATACTCACCATTGTTGTTGGCTTTTGTTTCAATAAAACGTTTGAGATGAGGAAATCACCATTGCATGGTTCTACTTGAATTTCTTGCTTTTGTGATACAATATCACTGTAGCGTAAACGTTTCTCGTTTGCCATAAATTTCACCCAAAAGCCAGAGAGGGGAAAACATGCAGCATAGGTTTCTGGGGTCAGGACTCGAACCCATCAAGGACTGAGGCCTCCATACATGGGTCAGATGCTCTACCACTACACCACGTGCTGCACCTACCCCTAACTTTTCGTGAGTTGTGTATGTAGTATTTGTTCCCTGACAGATTTCTTTTGTCTTTGATTATTTGTCACACTTAAAAGTTTCAGATTATTAAATTTAATCTCAGGGGGCAGGGATTGGTCACTTGTAACATTTGAGTGTGACAAAAGCAACAACAGAAAAAGTCTATACTCACTATCATTCTGCACAGGTCCACTGTCCACGCTACCGCCCAGTCCTGCCTTCTCACAGAAGGGAGGAGCCCAGCCTCTGTTACAATGACAGTTCCCATTGTTGTTACACACCTGCAGAAAACATCAACAAGGTATAGATTAATGTTGTTTACTCTTTAAACTTTTGTTTAACATTGTATAATTATGTGTGTTTGGGGAGAAAAATGTTGTCTAAATACAAGAGATAGCCTTTGATTTGGTTTTAGGATTAGAGATTGAATGGAGCTGGATGTAGATGTGAGGTGTTAGGTATCCTGCTGTGGGGATGCCATTCTAATGCGTTCTCAGGTATACAGTACCTTTCAATTTAAAGCCATTATTGAAGTGTTTGTGTATTTATATATCCTTGTCAGGGAAGAATATGTTTCTTGCCAAATTTGTCTACACATAAACACACCTCAGAATGGAGATGACAAAAGGCAGGTCTCATCTTGAAATATGTTTTTGTTTTCAGTGTATAATGTACCGACAGGTGTTTTTTTGTTTGATTTCATCAAACTGTCACCAGAAACTGGACCAAAGCTCATCGTGTGGCAACGTGCATTCAAAAATATGATTACACATTTGAAACATTTCAAACCTGGAGCTCAGATGTTCAGAATATTAAAGCACTGACTGATTTCAGTGGCCAAAGGCAGTGTATAATGAAGCTACTCTGGTCATAATTATTATTTTATTTCTTTTTTTGCAGTACAAAAGAGTATGTTATTCTCTTCTCATCTTAATAAAATAAAAATGAAAATGAACAAATAAGAAAATAAGTTAAATTTAAAAAGCGGTAATTCGCAACTCTGTTGCTAATTACATTTCTCTTTCTCTACACTGGGTTGGATTTTTGTTAAACCTTGTTGATAAGATGGAATAAAATACACAGAATTATATCCATCAGAATTTTTTTTATTTTTCATTTTAGACCCCTCACTTATCTCTGCTTTTTAACCCTGTAAGCCTTTCTATTCCCCCCGTGAGTTCGCTTCGTTCATTCTGGTCGGTGTTTACATCCCGCCGCAAGCTAACGTGCAGGTCGCACAGCGCATGCTCGCCGACCAGATACTGAGTGTGGAGCGGACCAACCCGGACTCCTTAGTAATCGTCGTTGGTGACTTTAACAAAGGTAATCTCACCCACGAACTCCCCAAATATAGACAGTTTATAAAATGTCCGACCAGAGAGGACAACATTCTGGATCACTGTTACACCACCATCAGAGACGCTTATCACGCCGTCCCACGTGCTGCACTGGGCCAATCCGACCACATCATGGTCCACCTGATTCCTGCATACAGGCAGAAACTAAAGCTCTGCAAACCTGTTGTGAGGACGACAAGGAAGTGGAGCAGTGAGGCTGTGGAGAATCTCCAGGCGTGTTTAGGCTGTACAGACTGGGATGTGTTCAGGACTACTACCAACAGTCTGGACGAGTACACGAGGCTGTGACTTCCTACATCAGCTTCTGTGAGGACAGCTGTGTACCATCATGCACCAGGGTGAGTTACAACAACGACAAACCCTGGTTCACAGCTAAACTCAGAAGGTTAAGACTGGATAAGGAAGAGGCCTTCAGGAGTGGGGACAAAGACATATACAGAGAGGCAAAGTACAAGTTTGGCAAGGCAGTGAAAGAGGCCAAACGACTGTACTCTGAGAAGTTCCAAAACCAGTTCTCAGCCAACGACTCTGCGTCTGTCTGGAAAGGGCTCAAGCAAATCACCAACTACAAGCCGAAAGCCCCCCACTCCATCAACGACCGACGCCTCGCCAACAACCTGAACGAGTTCTACTGCCGCTTTGAAAGACAAAGGGACAGTCCTGCAACCATCCCCCACGACACCCCCCAACAGCTGCAGCCACAATCCACCACCCCCACCTCCCCAACCTCAAGAGGGGCCTGGGCACCTCCAACCCCCACCTTGAAGTTCCCCCCCACCAGCCCCCTACCCACGCCGAGGACGGCTCTTTCCATCCAGGAGAGGGACGTCAACAAACTCTTCAGGAGACAGAACCCCCGGAAAGCTGCTGGTCCGGATTCTGTCTCACCAGCCAGCCTGACGCACTGCGCTGATCAGCTGTCTCCAGTCTTCACAGACATTTTTAACACCTCACTGGAGACATGTCATGTGCCAGCCTGCTTCAAGTCCTCCACCATCGTCCCTGTTCCCAAGAAGCCAAGGACCACAGGGCTTAATGACTTCAGACCCGTCGCCCTGACCTCTGTGGTGATGAAGTCCTTTGAGCGCCTTGTGCTCTCACACCTAAAAGACACCACCGACCCCCTCCTGGACCCCCTGCAGTTTGCCTACAGAGCCAACAGGTCTGTAGATGATGCAGTCAACCTAGCCCTTCACTTCATCCTCCGGCACCTGGACTCCACAGGAACCTATGCCAGGATCCTGTTTGTGGATTTCAGCTCTGCTTTCAACACCATCATCCCAGTTCTGCTACAGGAGAAGCTCTCCCAGCTGAGTGTGCCCGACTCCACCTGCAGGTGGATCACTGACTTCCTGTCTGACAGGAAGCAGCGCGTGAGGCTGGGGAAGCACGTCTCTGACTCCCTGACCATCAGCACCGGTTCCACCCAAGGCTGTGTTCTCTCTCCTCTGCTCTTCTTCCTGTACACCCACAGCTGCACCTCCAGTCACCAGTCTGTCAAGCTTCTGAAGTTTGCGGACGACACCACCCTGATCGGACTCATCTCTGATGGTGACGAGTCCACGTACAGATGGGAGGTGGACCATCTGTTGGACTGGTGCAGCCAGAACAACCTTGAGCTCAACGCTCTAAAGACAGTAGAGATGGTTGTGGACTTCAGGCAGAACCCAGCCCCACCTGCCCCCATCACCCTCTGTGACTCCACAATTGACACTGTGGAATCTTTCCGCTTCCTGGGAACCATCATCTCCCAGGATCTCAAGTGGGAGCCAAACATCAGCTCCCTCATCAAGAAAGCCCAGCAGAGGATGTTCTTCCTGCGGCAGCTGAAGAAATTCAACCTGCCAAAGACTATGATGGTGCACTTCTACACAGCCATCATTGAGTCCATCCTCACCTCCTCCATCACCATCTGGTACGCCGCTGCTACAGCCAAGGATAAGGGCAGGCTGCAGCGTGTCATTCGGTCTGCTGAGAAGGTGATTGGCTGCAGTCTACTGTCGCTCCAGGAACTGTACACCTCCAGGACCCTGAAGCGGGCAGGGAAGATTCTGGCTGATCCCTCCCACCCCGGTCACAGACTCTTTGAGACTCTCCCCTCTGGCAGGAGGCTGTGGTCCATCCGGACCAAAACCTCACGCCACAAAAACAGTTTTTTCCCATCTGCCACCAGCCTGGTTAACAAAGCCCAGAAACCACCCTGACATTCTCCCTCTAAATTTCCCTTAGGTGTATGAATGTGTGTGTGCATGGATGTACTGGTCCTTCTCAAAATATTAGCATATTGTGATAAAGTTCATTATTTTCCATAATGTCATGATGAAAATTTAACATTCATATATTTTAGATTCATTGCACACTAACTGAAATATTTCAGGTATTTTATTGTCTTAATACGGATGATTTTGGCATACAGCTCATGAAAACCCAAAATTCCTATCTCACAAAATTAGCATATCATTAAAAGGGTCTCTAAACGAGCTATGAACCTAATCATCTGAATCAACGAGTTAACTCTAAACACCTGCAAAAGATTCCTGGGGCCTTTAAAACTCCCAGCCTGGTTCATCACTCAAAACCCCAATCATGGGTAAGACTGCCGACCTGACTGCTGTCCAGAAGGCCACTATTGACACCCTCAAGCAAGAGGGTAAGACACAGAAAGAAATTTCTGAACGAATAGGCTGTTCCCAGAGTGCTGTATCAAGGCACCTCAGTGGGAAGTCTGTGGGAAGGAAAAAGTGTGGCAGAAAACGCTGCACAACGAGAAGAGGTGACCGGACCCTGAGGAAGATTGTGGAGAAGGGCTGATTCCAGACCTTGGGGGACCAGCGGAAGCAGTGGACTGAGTCTGGAGTAGAAACATCCAGAGCCACCGTGCACAGGTGTGTGCAGGAAATGGGCTACAGGTGCCGCATTCCCCAGACCTGGGCTACAGAGAGGCAGCACTGGACTGTTGCTCAGTGGTCCAAAGTACTTTTTTCGGATGAAAGCAAATTCTGCATGTCATTCGGAAATCAAGGTGCCAGAGTCTGGAGGAAGACTGGGGAGAAGGAAATGCCAAAATGCCAGAAGTCCAGTGTCAAGTACCCACAGTCAGTGATGGTCTGGGGTGCCGTGTCAGCTGCTGGTGTTGGTCCACTGTGTTTTATCAAGGGCAGGGTCAATGCAGCTAGCTATCAGGAGATTTTGGAGCACTTCATGCTTCCATCTGCTGAAAAGCTTTATGGAGATGAAGATTTCATTTTTCAGCACGACCTGGCACCTGCTCACAGTGCCAAAACCACTGGTAAATGGTTTACGGACCATGGTATCACTGTGCTCAATTGGCCTGCCAACTCTCCTGACCTGAACCCCATAGAGAATCTGTGGGATATTGTGAAGAGAACGTTGAGAGACTCAAAACCCAACACTCTGGATGAGCTAAAGGCCGCTATCGAAGCATCCTGGGCCTCCATAAGACCTCAGCAGTGCCACAGGCTGATTGCCTCCATGCCACGCCGCATTGAAGCAGTCATTTCTGCCAAAGGATTCCCGACCAAGTATTGAGTGCATAACTGTACATGATTATTTGAAGGTTGACGTTTTTTGTATTAAAAACACTTTTCTTTTATTGGTCGGATGAAATATGCTAATTTTGTGAGATAGGAATTTGGGGTTTTCATGAGCTGTATGCCAAAATCATCCGTATTAAGACAATAAAAGACCTGAAATATTTCAGTTAGTGTGCAATGAATCTAAACTATATGAATGTTAAATTTTCATCATGACATTATGGAAAATAATGAACTTTATCACAATATGCTAATATTTTGAGAAGGACCTGTATGTGTGTTGCCCTGCGATGGACTGGCGACCTGTCCAGGGTGTATCCTGCCTCTCGCCCATAGACTGCTGGAGATAGGCACCAGCTCCCCTGTGACCCACTACGGAATAAGCGGTAGAAAATGAATGAATGTTTTACTGTTTAATTTGTATTGTATTGCACTGACTACGCCAAAACAAATTCCTTGTATGTCCAAAAACGTACTTGGCAATAAAGCTTTTCTGATTCTGATTCTTTTGAGGGGTCAACTTCTTTTTCCTCCGGTTGGCCGCCAGGTGGCGTCCGTTGAGGGGAGGGCTAATGTCATCGCTTACTTTTACTTATACCCGTGTTTGACATTTAGAGGGCTTGTTGATATAGCAGATACGTAAAAATCACCACCAGACTTTTTGTGCTTGTTTAAAAAATGTCTTTGTAAGATGCAGACAGGGATTGTACTCCCCTTCTGCATGTGCAAGCAAGTGGTACTACTGCAACTTCTACTACTTTTAATTTGCATGAATATCAATCAGTCTCCAAAAGCCTGCGGATAAAGAGTTACTAATAAATTAAAATGCATCCTAAGACTAGAGAAAAGGCTGAGCTAGGAGGGCAAACATGTATATTTAGAATATTCCTTGCTGAAAGTCATTTCCATTATGCATGTATTGTTACAAAAGGAGGATATGACAAAAAGAGGACAAACGGCATAACATAACAAAGTACTTTATGAAAGGGATTAAAAGGAGAAAGAATAGGTCTGAGGCTTCTTATTTTACTCATTGTTTCAAATCCTAGTTAAATAACAGACGTGGCCAGTGTTAAAGCCACTTATTCCCTTACAGAGTACAGTAAATTAGAGGAGAGAGACAAGTTTTTAAAGTTTTTTAAACCATGAAATTTCAGCTTTAAATGCTCAGGGTCAAAATAAACTGCAGAAAAGCTTAAAACCCAAAGTAGGTCATGCCAAGTTGGCTTTACCTTTATTAAAATCAGGAATTGTTGCTGCTTTTATAGTTAATACTGCACTGGTTCATTTAAAAGGCACAAGCAAATCAAATGTTTTTGAAAATAAAAGATATATAGCATACAGTTTCTGTTTTAGGTCTTTGGAACATTTTGATAATTGTTCACGATTCCCCAAAAATATCTGTCTTTATTGTACATTTTCTTATATACATTTTCTTATAATATTCAAATCTTTGTCTGATGTATAAAATTGTTAAAGGCTTGTCATCTCCATCAGTCAGTCAGTTTATCGATTAACAGGAGGGGCAACCCGAAAAGACTGTTCCTTCCAGAAAAGTGCTTTTAGTCAGAGTGCCTTTTTAGTTACAGCAGCACAGGAGTGGAAATCTGTCCTCCAGACAATCAGAGCTCTTACTATATATAATCTGTTTAAAAAACAATTAAAGAACTGGTTCATAACATATTGGATATGTCATCATTTAGAATAATAGGTACCTCCCCACAAGTTGCCCCACCCTACCATGGGACAACTTGTGTTTGGCCATCCTGGTGTGACATTAAATCTTCTTTAATGACCGTTAAGAACTTTATATATATATTTGTAGTGTAGTTTTATTTGACTATTATATTTGTATTTTTCATATTTACTGACAGAATTTGTATAGTGTGTTCATTTAAACTTTGTATTATTTTTGTGTAACCTTTCTGCCTGTTTTTGTATTTTTTTGCTGCACTTTGTTGTAGAATTTTTGCATGATGCATCCATTGTTGATGCATTGGTTCAGACACTGGCAGCCATCTTGGTTTTTCCTCTAAAATATCAGAGGTTTGTCTTGTTGTTGCCTGTGGGCCAAATATGCTCCAAAACTGTTTCTAATTCAATCATATAGTACATACGGTACATGTGCATATTATTCTGTTTTTTAGTGTATAGTAGCAACTAGTGACAAGATATTTGATGCTTGCTAGCCTACAACATTTTTTCTGATATTCTTTGATGATTTAACATGACAAATGGTTCTTCTAACCATAATGATTATTTCTATTGTGACGGTGTGACATTTTGGACTTTGTTTTATGATCTCTTGTGATGGTTTATTTTGTCTAGATGTTTCTATTTTTGTTTATTAGTTTGTTTTGCTTCCTCTATCGCCTCCTGGTGTTTTGTTGTTTTCTTCCCTTAAGTTTCCTTTATGGTTGTTTCCTTATTACTTTGTATGGTATTATTATTATTATTATCATTATTATTATGGTTCTTTGTTCTTCTTGGATTCTTTTAGTTTAGTTTCTCTTTTAGTATTTCTTTTAGGTATTTGTTCTCTCCCTCTAAGGTTTAGTCCTCAGCTTTGTTTCTATAATTTCAGCCTTCCTTTTTAGGTTAGCTCTAGTTATTGTTTACGTTTATTCCAGTCCTCGTTTCCTCCTTTCCATTCTCAGTTTGTTCCTTAGTATTGGTTTAGGTTTGTGTACTTTGTAGTCTGGGTTCCCTTATGGTTTCTATTTTGTTTTGACCTTAGGTTGATGTTGTTCTTCTGTTCCCTCCAGTTTCTCTGTTTCCTTTATTTCTTGGTTATTCTAGATTTCTTATGCTTTTGGTTATTTTATCGTAGTCTATAGTTTTGCTTAAGTCTATGTTTCTCTTTATTGTTAATTAGTTCCACCTGTCCCTTCAGCCTCCCTGTCTCCTTGTCACACCTGTTCTTAGTTCCTTTGATTACCTGCCTTTGTTCTCCCTCAGTGTTTTAGTTGGTCTTGTTCTGAGTTTCCTCGCTGGTTCCTTTGCTCACACTCGCTACCCTCGTCCATGCCATGTTCCTGTAGTGTTCAGTGTCAGTAAGTTTTTGGATTCCGGTTCTGTGTTGTACCTGCAATGATTTTTGTTATGTTTTTTAATCCTTTAAATAAAGCAAGGATTTATTTAAGATGCTGCTGCCAAGCTCTTGTCTGCACTTTGGTCCACCCCAAAACCACATTGTGACATCTATTTGCTAAATGACCAAATAATGACAGCAGGATTTATTAGAGAATTTTAATTGTGTTCTTTAAAGTCAGAAGTTTACATACACTAAAGTTACTAGTCTATAAACTATTTCAGACAGCTCAGATGATGGTGTCATGGTTTTGAGAGCTTTTTATAGGTTAATTCTCAACATCTAATTTAATTGGAGGCACACCTGTGGATGTATTTTAAGGCAACACCTCAAACACACTTCTTCCTTGTTTGATATCACAGAGAAGTCAAAAAACATACCAGAAGAGGAACTGTGCTTCCATAAGTTCGATTTATCTTTGGAACCAATTTCCAGATGTCTGAACGGGCCGTGTTTATCTGTTCAAACTGTTATATTTAAGCATAAACAGCATGCAAATGTCCCTTAAAGCAGAGGCATCACTATTACCACCTTAATTCACTAACACTGTTTTAAACAAACAGTATTTATGAAAGCATCACAATCAAAATTAGCTGATCCTTCATCAGCAGCTGGAAAACAGCAGTTAAACGCAACTTTTAGAGCAAGATTTATTAAAACCACCTGGTGGTATTAAAGGTCAACAGTGTTAAATAACTGAATTGGACATGGCGTTAAATAAGTCATGGGAATACCAGCTGTAAGTGGTCCATTTATCTACTAAAACTCCTTGATTGGGAGTTTCAATATGAACTCTTATTGGTGGAGAGAACTGGTGCTTTGAATAGACCAACACCAGTTAAGCACTGGAACCAGTTTGGAGGAATCTTGGAGCAACACCTCAAGACATCAGCTGGGAAGTTGAAGCTTGGGCACAAACAAGTCTTCCAAAGGTACAGTGACCCTAAGCATACCACCAAGTTAGTTTCAAGGTGTTCTAAGGACAACATAGACAGTGTTTTGGAGAGACATTTGAAATTAAAGTCAGCACTACCAAATAGAAAAGAAATGTATGCCAGCTTCTAACTTTGAAGAAAGTAAGAAAAACCCACCCAAACCTCTCCTCCTCATTATTTTGGCATTTAGCAAATCTAAATGTTGTTGGTAATCCTAACTGACCTTAACAGGAAAAAAAATTATCTGATGTCAATCAGCAAGAAAGACTGTAGCCCTTCTTGTAGAGTTTATGCAATCATCTGTTCAACTGTAACTACGTAAATTGAGATATTAAGAGAGATAATTATTCAATTTATTTAAATGCACTGAAGCAAATGTGATAAGAAGTATACAAACTGTGATCGAAAGATGGCAAAAAAAAAACATTTGCTAAATTTGAACTTGTTGGAATGCAGACTCTCACTGTATCAGACATATATTTGCATCAGAATTTTACTTTTTAGGATCCCTTAGTGAACTTTTACTTTCGTTACACTTCAGACAATATCCTTGGAGGTCAGATTCCCAGGGCCAAATTCCTTAATAAATCAGCCTTATCTGGTGGTAATGAAAGTGATAGTCTCAGACCTAAACTCTCCTCTCCAAAGCTTGGTTACAAACTCATAAACTATGTATGCTTCCTCCTTATCTGCCTCAAGCTTGCTTGTAGTGTTCCAATGAATAGTTAATCAATTCAGTTGCTGTTGTGTTCCAGTCATCTATTTTCCTGACTTTAACAACAGTCTTGGTGAAAGCACTGCAGTGCGCTTCTTTGCCCAAGGGCACAGCAAAACAACAAGATTAGGTAGCTGTGCTTGGAAACTAAGTGAGTTAAGTATGTTGCATGATACTGTGTGCATTTGTGTGTGCATGTGTGGGGTGTTTGTGTGTGAGTGTGGTGGGGGGGTGTGAGAGAGTGTATACCCCATTGCTGTGACAATTTGCAAGGCAGGACTCCAGTTCGGTAAAAGAGGCATTTTGGCATTTGCGGTCTCTGCACACCTGTAAGAACACAAGCAGAAAGATCACAGGGTGTGATAAAGATGATAGTACACACTTTTACAGACTTTGATCATCCTTCTGTTTGTGCCCGTGGGCTCTGGAACAACTTGAAGGCCTGAGGAGATCAGGAAATGGTAGCATCTTTCATTAAATGAGTTGTTGTACAGATATGCTTTTAGAACTCGCAATTATGTTTTCAGATTAAATCAGCAATGTCCCTCATTTACTAACCAGCGTTGTTACAATAAAAAATATACTGTTGTGAAAAACACAATAATTAAACCAAGGGAGGTCCTGTTTTTCAATTTTACAAAACAGTGATACACTTTCAGTAATTTCCCCTCAGTTTGCAGCTTATTTCACTTGTGTTGTCTCTGAGCAGAAAAGCAGGCAGAAATGAACCCTTACGAAGTGCTTATGGAATTCTTCACAATATCCTTTTTCTCCTTTCTGTTTTTATGTCACATAGAGGCTTCAAAATGCAAATGATTATTGGCTTTGTTCGTGTTCTCTTAATATTATGATACAACTATCCAAGCTGCCAAACCTATAGATGGATGTCCAGACGTTAGTTCACACTTTTGACCTTTGCTAATGTATGTTAGTCAAACTGTATTATCAGTAAGAAAAGCTTGCAACCCCACCCCCTCACTACTATCAGAGGCCTGATGGTAAGTAGTGTATCTATGGGAAAAAATGCTACTCATTATTTCCATCTCAGTGAGGTTTTTCTGAAAAAGTTACACCTGTTTGCTGTTTTGACAGTGAAACAACTTTGTTGCAGGCTCTTAATGACTTTACTGTAAGATTTGCTGCATTAAACAAAACCATGACCAAAAATATTACTGGCATAGAAAAGCTGAATACATGGTAATTAAACAATTAGCAAATATAAATAATATCAGTTGATACTGATATTATTTACAGTTATAGTGTCATAAATTGTGCAACCCTACTTCCATTAATACTGACCCCTCAAAGGTCTTTACACGAGAGCCACATTCACCCAATCGCACTCGCAAACGTGCCCACATTCATTCACTGACACGCAGATCGGTAGGCAACTTGATCTTAAGTGACTTGCCCAGGGGCATATTGACATGTGGCAGGAGGAAGCTGGAACTACTCTTCCCACTGAGTCACAGTCGCCTTTAATGGCCAAATATCTAGACTGTTTGACTAATAGTTGTTTTGTGAACAGATAAGAGGTAAATTAGTGGCAGGGGTTCTGTGTGCATTTATTGCTGAGAAAAGTTAATCTCAATATGATGACTCAGACGTCATGACAGACAGTATTATCTACTGCCAATTCATTATACATTACTCATGCAGCACTAGTCTGGCCTTGGAGTGCCAGCTGAAATTGAATTTCAAAGGGTAGATTGTGATGCAGAGGAAAAGGAAATAAGACAATTAGGAAAAAAAGAACTTTGCTGGTGAAATGTCATTAAAGGGTGCATTACCACCATGTCTGTTAACAGTTTTACACATACCTTTTTTTTCCAACAGAACAGTTTTACATTATTGAGTTATGGGTTTTTGTGCCAAGAATTGGCTTTGCCAAAAACCTAGTTTGCATGTTGCATTACAAATCAAAATAGCAGAATAATGTTAATTAGACAAAGAGGTACAATAGAGCAACCCCCCTGGGGACTAATGGCATTTAGGTTTGTATGAGGTGGACTAGGCTGTTTACCTGTTGGAGAGAACAGGCAGCTAATAGCAAAGAGATTGCTGACCGGTGTCCATTATCTTTACAAACCTCTCCACAAAATCAAATATTCAGAAACCGTAAGGAAATAAAAGTTAAATAATTTGTTAATTTGTGCAACTTTGCTTAAAGGTCAGACTTCTTACATATTTACATGTATACAGACAGAATGGCTTGTTTTCATGTGTGGGTGTACTTGGTCAGCAACATTACTTAGGTATGCCATTAATGTGCATTAATGTAAAATGCGCATTAATGGCAGGAGTCAAAATTTCCTGGCAGAAGAATGTTTAAAGTATCATCACACCCTTGCCTGTTCGCTTTCCTTTTGTAATTCTCCCTGGTGTTGTGCCTTTTTTAATTAAAGTACGCACTAACTGAACATCGACATGAACATCAACATCCCTTACAAAACAAAAATACATTGCAATATATTGTATAATATAATACATATACATAATATATTTTCATATATGGTAAACTAGTGTTTATATTTTACTACATACTGCAATATATGCTGAACCATGTATGGCTATATATGAATTAAATACATATTGCAATGGAGAATATGTCAGTATATAGATAGATAGATAGATAGATAGATAGATAGATAGATAGATAGATAGATAGATAGATAGATAGATAGATAGATAGATAGATAGATAGATAGATAGATAGATAGATAGATAGAAATATATATCTATATATATATATAGAGAGAGATAGAGAACAAGTATTTGATACACTGTTGATTTTGCAAGTTTTCCAACTTGCAAAGCCTGTAGAAGTCTTTAATTTTTACCATAGCGTCTCCTCTGAAACAAAAGTCCAGAAAATCACATTGCGTAAATTGTAAGTGTGCTTCAAGTCATTGTCATGCTGGAAGACCCAGCCATGACCCATGCAAACTCCATGCAGGGAATTGAACCCAGGATCTTTTTGCTGCAAGGCAACAGTGCTACCAACTGCGCCACCGTGCAGCCCATTATACAGCATGACATAAGTATTTGATACATCGGAAAAACCAAACTAAATATTTGATACAGAAACCTTTGGCTGCAATTCCAGATATCATCCGTTTCCTCTAGTTCTTGACTAAGTTTCCACACACTGCAGCAGGGATTTTGGACCACTCCTCCATACAGATCTTCTCCAGATCCTTCGGGTTTCAGGGCTGTTGCTGGGAAATATTGACTTTTAGCTCCCTTCAAAGATTTTTGATTGGGTTCAGGTCTGGAGACTGGCTAGGCCACTCCTGGACCTTGAGATGCTTCTCACAGAGCCACTCCTTAGTTGACCTGGCTGTCTGCTTTGGGTCGTTGTCATGATGGAAGACCCAGCCACGACCCATCTTCTATGTCCTTACTGAGGGAAGGAGGTTGTTGGCTAAAATCTCTAAGATATGGTGCAGCCGTCCTGTTCCCTTTGCATCTTCAAAGAATGATGCTTCCACCTCCATGCTTCACGGTAGGGATGATGTTCTTGGGGTCGTACCCATCCTTCTTCTTCTAAACACGGTCGGTGGAGTTTAGACCAAGAAGCTCTATTTTTGTCTCATCAGACCACATGACCTTCTCCCATTCCTCCTCTGGATCATCCAAATGGTCATTGGCAAACTTCAGATGGGCCTGGACATGCGCTGGCTTGAGCAGGGGGGTTTTGCGTGCGCTGCAGGATTTTAATCCATGGTGGCGTAGTGTGTTACTAATGGTCTTCTTTGAGACTGTGGTCCCAGCTCTCTACCTTAGGTCATTGAGTAGGTTCTGCCATGTAGTTCTGGGCTGATCACACACCGAGATTCTTACTGGTTTCTGATGTATCAAATACTTATGTCATTCAATAAAAATCTAATTAATTACTTAAAAATCACACAATGTTATGTTCTGGATTTTTTTCATTCACAGTTAAAGAGTACCTATGATAAAAATGAAAGACTTCTACATACTTTGCAAGTGGGAAAATCTGCAAAATCAGCAGTGTATCAAATGCTTGTTCTTCCCAATGCAACATTGGAGAGTAGTCAGAGAATGTAGCAGATGTGATAGGTAATAGATGTGAAGCTGTCTTACAAAAATTTGCATTTCAAATTTTTAGGAACATTTAGCAAGCTTTGTATTACTGAGTCATTTTTTGTCCCTCTGGTTAATGGTCTTAAATGGTCTTTTGTCAGTTGATAAACAGTCAGTTTAATTTG
The DNA here is from genome assembly GCF_021462225.1 of Girardinichthys multiradiatus. Classification (NCBI taxonomy): domain Eukaryota; kingdom Metazoa; phylum Chordata; class Actinopteri; order Cyprinodontiformes; family Goodeidae; genus Girardinichthys; species Girardinichthys multiradiatus. The sequence continues at coordinate 43,666,422 of NC_061807.1, forward strand.
AAATTTCATTTTCAATTTAATTTTGAATTTATTTTTGTATTTTAAAGCTCAATTTACAACCTGATTATCTAGTTGCGTAAAATGTTAATTCTTGTCAGGTCTTAAAATTTTGATCAGGAGTGTATACCAACCTTGCCCTCTCCACACTTGGTGCCAGTCATTACAAGGCCAGGGTCAGGCAGGTCACCTTGGCCATCTTGAGTGCTGTAAACATAGGTGCCACGGCACTTAACCTCAATGCCGCCCGTCTTGATGGTTGTGTCGATGGAAACAGCATTGGTGCCTTTGGGCTTCTTGGCAGCACTGTGGCACTGAATCTTGCCACACTTGGCATCACTGGGTAGAAACACATGCAGAAAAATATGAATCTTTATTGTTTTCTGAGTGGCTTTTTTAAACTAGATTAATTTAAACTAACCTAAACAAATGCAGAAAGGTGTTAAAACAAGGTTTTTGGTGGTGTCAACTGGGCTTAAAGATCAAGGAATTTCTAACTACATACAGACATGTTTTCTAATTACAAGTAAAAAGTCTTCAAGAAAATCTAAGTCAATCATCCTTTAAAATGTTTTTCAATACGGAGATAATAATTTTCAATAACATTTGGTCTGCAGACTGAGACAGTATTTATTGTAAACTTTAAAGTGGAATATGGTTACCATGGATATAAAATGACAAATATTAAGTGATTGTCTTTCTAATGTGTAGCGTACCAATCAAATGTTTTAATTAGTCATTGAAAGCAAGATATCTGCTGTTTCCAAACAGAATGATAAAACAAAAAGTAAATAAATAGACATTTTTGTAAAAATGACAATTCTATGAAAAACATCTATTATATGAGTAACTCATTGCACTTTTATTAGCTTCAAACATTTAGAGAAAGAAAATACATTTACATTTTGTCTAAAATAATAAGCTAAATTCATGTCAGTATAATAATAATAATACGTTTTATTTATAATGCACTTTTCATTCCAAAGAATCTCAGAGTGCTACAATTAAAACACAAGAACAAAACAACAATAGAGTGCAATAAGTATTTAGCAGTTAAAAAGAATCCAGACTCTGTACTTCTCTCAGTGCTTGAGGGAGGCTATTCCAGAAAGCAAAAGCAGAGCAAAAGGCTCTGTCCCCCAAGGTTCTGAGCCTGGTAGAGGGGACCTGGAGGAGCCGGCCGCTGGACGACCTGAGGGTGGAGGTTTGGAGTTAAATGAGTTCCTGTAGATAAGATGGACCATGGCCATAGATGCATCTATGAGTGAACAGAAGAATTTTATATTGGATCCGACACATAAGGTGGTGTCCCCCAAGGATGTCTGGACGTACATGACTCCAACAAAACATATTCGGTTCTGTCAGAGAGGTATGATTTGAACCACGCTAAGGTGCTGCCTGACAGTCTGGCAGTGTCACGGAGGCGGTCCAGGAGGATAGCATGGTCCACTGTGTCAAAAGCAGCTGACAGATCGAGGAGAATGAGGAGAGATGGTGACCCAACATCAGCTGCCATCAACAAGTCATTTGTAGCCCTAAGCAAAGCTGTGTCTGTGCTATGTCCTGAAGAAAAACATGACTGGAACTTTTCAAATAAGTTGTTGTTTTTCAGATGGAGTTGGAGCTGGGAGGAAACAACTTTCTCGAGGACCTTGGACAAAAAGGCAAGGTTGGAAATAGGCCTATTGTTCGCAAGGTCATCTGGATCCAGACTAGGCTTTTTGAGTACAGGGCGGATGATGGCTACTTTCAGCACAGTTGGAACTCACACAGATTGAAGAGAGAGATTAACAAAGTGGGATCCAATTGGACTAACAATGGAGGTCAGCGATTCCAACAAAGCCGTTGGAATGGAATCTAAGATGCATGATGAAGCTTTCATTGCCTGCAGGATTTCAATGAACATTGTGAAGGATGGCAGTCCTGGATGATGGTTCCAAGGCAGGGGGAGACACAGAAGAGGAACCAGTTAAGGAGGAGAGGATCTTGCTAACTTTTACTCTGAAAAAGTTAATAAGATGGTTGCATTGCTCCTTGGTTGTCGTATTGATATAAGGCACCTGTGGCTTCAACAGAGAGTTTATTGTTGAGAAAAGCTGCTTGGAGTTTCCAATATTTTTATTAATAAGGTTGGAATAGAATTTAGAGCGCACATCTTTCAGCAGTTTGGCGTAAGCCTTCTGATGATCACAGAAAGCAAGCTTGTGCACTGTGAGTCCTGACTGTCTATAATGACGTTCCAGGACTCGGCTGGCCATTTTCATCTGGTGCAGCTCCTTAGTGAACCAGGGTGCAGAGCGTTCAAAATTGACCTCACATGACCTAAAAAGGGCATGAAGGTCAAAAATAGTGCTCAGGGAGGAGTTATAATGCATCACTAGTTCATCCACTGTTGCAAGAATATAATGAAAGGTACATTGGAGGTCAGTGATCAAGGTGGTACGGTCAATGTGTCTTCAGTTGCAGAAAGATAGTTGCCACTTCTGTCTCACAGCAGGTAGCAAAGATGTGAAGGCCTGATACCACCAAATGGTCAGAAACACCAAGATCACAGATTTCCAAGTTGTTGATGGAAGCTTTGTCAGTGATGACCAGGTCTAATATGTGGCCCCTAGTGTGTGTTTGCACATTAATGAATTGTTGGAGACCAAGACAGTCCAGCAGACTCAGAAAGTATTTGGCAAGATGGCAAGAGGGGTTGTCAACATGAATATTTGCATCACCAACAATGACAATGTCAGTTGACATGGAGCAAAGTGAAGTGGGTAATTTTGGGATAAATGAAAGGTGTTAATTGGGCAGGCGGTACAAAAGAAGCATGGAATGAGAAGGTTTGGATTTGAAGGCCAGACATTCCATGGAGTTAAACCTGCGCAGTAGATTTCAGTTCAGACTGAAAAATAATGGCTAAACCACTATACTGATGTTAGTGAGAATATCAGTATGGTCATATCCCCAGTACAAGTGGATCTGTGAAGACTCCAGCTGAAATCAATCTCTATCATTTTAATTAGCATGTGGTTGTGAGTGGTTGCCATGTTGTGTTAGTAATGGTTACCTCCCAAGAAAAGCATCAAACAGCATCATTGCTCTGAATCAAGAAAAACTCAATTGTAAAGAAAGTGCTGCTAGGAATACTATGACTTAAAGAACAAATTTCAAGGTGAGAGGTTCAGCTCAACAAGGAAGACATTGGGATGTCCAAGAGTTCCTAGCAAACCCCATGACCATCAAATCCTGAGAGGTGAACTATAGAATCCTGCCACCACCACTACAAAGCTTGCATCACTACGCACAATGAGGCCAAGACTTCACATGCCACCTTGTGGTACACAAAGGGCAGCAAAGCAGCCATTTCTGTCAAAGAAAACATGAAAATAGACTAAATTTCTGCAGGTAGACTGGTGCACAAGACTGGTGCAAATATATTTTCCCTGGGAAATCGATCGTCTACATAACAAAAGGTGAGAGTTGCCTCAATTCCTGGTGTGATGCCAACACAAGCATTCTTTTCCAATCAATGAGTTACTTCTCACTAAAAGGAGTGTATTTACTAACAACTATGTCCTAAGGTTCTTTAACATCCATTCATTGCCTATCCCCACCTATCCTTGCAGGGTCGCAGGGGCTGGCGTCTATCTCCTGCAGTCATTGGGCGAGACGCAGGCTACATCCTGGACAAGTCACCAGTCCATTATAGAGGAACACAGAGACTCGCAGGACAAACAACCACACACACATTGTTCTCACTCAGCAACAAGTACAAGAACACACACACACACACACACACTGGTTCAGGAGCTCAACAGTTGGGCACTTATATGTCATTGAGTCCTTGAGCCATATACTGAACCACGCACTCGTTGGTTTGCCAGTGTGTGTCTAAAAGAGAAAGAAGTGCAAAAAGCTTTTCGTGTAAAGACCAAGAAGCTTCACATGAGTAGAGAGTGAGAATAAAGAACTACAGAACTTAGCAAAGGTTAAAAATTATGCTCTAAATGACCTACAGCCAGGTTTATTGTGTGGATCATTACTAGTTATTCATGTTAGACCATTTCAAACCCTTGCTAAAGTTTTTCTACAAATTCATGTTCAACTTTTTGCATATTGCCATTTAGGAAACCGCCTTGTAAAGAATGCAGGACAGATAGTAGTGCTGTGCAGGTGTTTTAATACCAGGCAGATTTACATATCCTCAATCGATTCAGTGACTCCATCACCTCCATCTCTTAGGTACAACTCAGTAATGGATTCAGGCATCAGTGGTTCATGCAGACAGCCATCAACCACTATAATCTACCACCTCATTAGCATTGCTAAATTGCTAATTTAGCTCTTTGTTGCATGAGTGTTGAGAACCCTTGACTGTGGGCACACAAGTGCCTTGGGATAAATGAGAAAATATTACAGTGAGAGACAACAAAACAGGACTGAAAAAGTATGCATAAGTAACATCTCACTAAACACTTCATTAGCATAGTCACTAATAACAAGGGACCCACTTTTTAAGTGGTTAAAGTGTTATTTGCTTTACGTTGAAGCCATGAGTAAACCAGGTCCTGTTAAATTTTCTAATCTTTGATCCACAGATTATCTGCTGAAAGGAGATATTGTACATGCTTTTAGAAAGGAAACATTTCGGCAGCATATTCTAGTGTTTCACACATCATTGTGCTTAAACAGGGAGTTAGATGGCAGCAGATAACTAGGAGCTGAAAATATTCCAGCAAAGTTACTTTGTTTTCAAGCTATATCTACAAAGGTAGATTAGGACATTTTGGCAGCTTTTTGGAAATCTGCCTGGCTACCCCATGTAGAGTCTGAATCTGTATATTTATCTTGTACTCTATCCTACTGGCACAGGTGAAGAAGATGAGAGGATACTTGAGCTCTTCTGTTTCAAACAGTTAAACTAAACTTAAAATAATATATCTTAAACTTTGAAGTGATTGTTGGCATCAGTGCAAATGTACCTTTTCTCACACTTTTTGTAGTTGCCGTGTTCATCTTTCCCACAGTTCCCAAATGCGTTTCCTGCAGCATTGACATCTTCAAAGCAGGCATCGTGGGCTGGTCGTGCTCCTGGAAAAGAAAAGACTTCCTTTAGTGAGTCATTTGAACTCAGGGTTTTTGTGGTCTGTTATTAACTGCAGGAAGCCTGTTTTCTCTCCATTAGGAACAAGCTGATGTGGTGACTTACAAATCAACCAAGCCATCTGTCTACCACTAGGATGAAGATGCTCAGCCTACACACGTTGTAAGAAACATGCTCAACAGATGGCTAATATACCGAGTGAGCGAGGTGTTTTCTGTGCTGAAAGGTAATAGTATTTTCATTACCATAGCCCCAGAGCTGCAGGCACTGCTGTTCATGCGTGAGGCACATGCCGTTGTAGCAGTAGGCCTTTCCATTCTGGCAGAGGGAGCCATCAAGCAGGTAGACATTGGCGGGACAGTAGGGAGAGGCCCCGGTACAGTACTCTGGCAGGTCACATGACCCTGCGGGCCCTCTGCACATGGTGCCCGCCTGCTTCAACTGGCAGAGAGAGCAAGCAGAGGAGGGAGGAGGTCAGCAAAGGACACTGTTTGATGTAAAAACAGATGGACCGTTACTCAAGAACCTGAAGGTAATAAATCGACTTGAAATCCTATGATAAAATGAAATTCTAAAAAAGGAGCAAAACTATGTTTAATCCATACTTTGTTACCGTATCCTGTCTTTGGTAAATAAATCTTCCTCCGACAATGTGCTATTATAAAAAGAGATACTGCCTTTGCATTGCAGGGCAGAGAAAACTGCACGATTTCCAAACCCAACTTTAAACACATTGCTACATTCACAATATGGCACTTTTTACTTTGGTGCAATTTTCTTCTAAAGTTTGACAAAAGTAAGTAATAATACTGTCTTTTTGTGCAGAAATTGACCACGTTTTTGGCCCACCTAGTATAGATGTAAAAAAGCCTTAAAATAAATGAATCTCTTATTGCAATGGGATCATCTCACACTGAAAATTAAAAAAGAACCCTCCAACCTTTAATTTAAAGACATTTACTCAGCATGAAAAGAAATAAACATAATCACCAGCAGTACAGTCTTGCAATCAGATCGCTGGGGAATGGATTCCGGCTTCCACTCTGTGACATGTTGATGTGCTACAGGGAAAGGCACTTAAGTTGCCAATAAATCTGTGCGCTTGTGATAGTGGCTTTCGTGTAAGGTGCGTAAAGTGGTAACTGTGACTAGAAATGTGTTAAAAGTCCATTTTACCAACTGGACATAACCTAATATTCTCCATTTCAAAAGGTTGGAGCACTGAGAGGGGTTTTGGATCATTGCTCTTTGAACAATTTCTCTAGATATTGCAGAGTCCTTCCTCCTCTCTGATGCTTAAACATCTACTTTCTGATGTTGCACTTTACGTTTGGGAGCCCTTTATCATTCACACATTTTGTGTCAGTGAGCTTAAGGGTCGCTAGCTCAGAGTTATATTCAGCATAACTATGGCAGCCCAGCCTCTCCCTCTTGTTGTCTCTACATCTCTCATACAGTACTCTTTTTTTTTTTTAAGATATTTTTTCGGCACTAGTGGCCCTTATTTTTTTTTTTTTTATCAGTAGGCAGACAGGAAAGAGGGGCAGAGAGAGGGCAAATGGAGAAGGACTACCGGTTGGCCTCGAAGCGATTCTGGCAAACCGTCCGCCGCCTCAGGAGGGGGAAGCAGTGCTTCGCCAACACTGCACTGTTTACAGTGGGGGTGGGAGGCTGCTGACCTCGACTGAGGACATTATCGAGCGGTGGAAGGAGTACTTCGAGGATCTCCTCAATCCTGCCATCACGCGTTCCCTAGTGGAAACAGAGGCTGGGGACTCGGGGTTGGACTCTTTCGTCACCCAGGCTGAAGTCACTGAGGTGGTTAAAAAGCTCCGCGGTGGTAGGTCTTCGGGGGTGGATGAGATCCGCCCTGAGTACCTCAAATCTCTGGATGTGGTGGGGCTATCATGGTTGACACGCCTCTTCAACATTGCGTGGCGGTCGGGGACAGTGCCTCTGGACTGGCAGACTGGGGTGGTGGAGTGTGTGTTCCAACTACAGGGGGATCACACTCCTCAGCCTCCCTGGTAAGGCCTACGCCAGGGTATTGGAGAGGAGAGTCCGGCCGATAGTCGAACCTCGGCTTCAGGAGGAGCAGTGTGGTTTTCGTCCCGGCCGTGGAACACTGGACCAGCTCTATACCCTCTATAGGGTACTCGAGGGTTCATGGGAGTTTGCCCAACCGGTCTACATGTGTTTTGTGGACCTGGAGAAGGCATTCGACTGTGTCCCTCGTGATGCCCGGTGGGGGCTGCTCCAGGAGTATGGAATCGGGGGCCCTTTATTAGGGGCCATCCGGTCCCTGTACGAGCGGAGCAGGAGTTTGGTCCGCATTGCCGGCACTAAGTCGGACCTGTTCCCGGTGCATGTTGAACTCCAGCAGGGCTGCCCTTTGTCACCGGTCCTGTTCATAACTTTTATGGACAGGAATTCTAGAAGCAGCCAAGAGCCAGAGGGGGTCTGGTTTGGGAACCAGTGGATTTCGGCTCTTCTTTTTGCAGAGGACGTGGTCCTGCTGGCCTCCTCTAGCCAAGACCTACAGCATGCGCTGTGGCGGTTTGCAGCCGAGTGTGAAGCGGCTGGGATGAGGATCAGCTCCTCCAAGTCCGAGGCCATGGTTCTCGACCGGAAAAAGGTGGCATGTCCTCTTCAGGTTGGAGGGGAGTTCCTGCCTCAAGTGGAGGAGTTCAAGTATCACGAGTGAGGGAAGAATGGAGCAGGAGATCGACAGACGGATCGGTGCGGCTGCTGCAGTAATGGGGGTGCTGTGCCGGTCCGTTGTGGTGAAGAAAGAGCTGAGCCGAAAAGCGAAGCTCTCGATTTACCGGTCGGTCTACGTTCCTACCCTCACCTATGGGCATGAACTTTGGGTCATGACCGAAAGAACAAGATCCCGAATACAAGCGGCTGAAAAGAGCTTAGAGATAGGGTGAGGAGCTCGGCCATCCGGGAGGAGCTCGGAGTAGAGCCGCTGCTCCTCCACATCGAGAGGAGCCATTTGAGGTGGCTCGGGCATCTATACCGGATGCCTCCTGGACGCCTTCCTTGGGAGGTGTTCCAGGCCCAGGGGATGGCCCAGGACACGCTGGAGGGACTATGTCTCTCGGCTGGCCTGGGAATGCCTTGGGCTCCCCCTGGAGGAGCTGGAGGAGGTGTCTGGGGAGAGGGACGTCTGGGTGTCTCTGCTGAGTCTGCTGCCCCCGCAACCCGGTCCCGGATAAGCGAGTACGAGTTTATCTTTTAAAATACATTTAATTATTTAATTTCAGAATTTAATAATATATTAAAAAAAATTCAGTATCAAAAATAGAATCTGTACATTTGATAATTTAATAGGACATTTAATATTACATTTGTTTATTTCATAATATATGTATTTATTTAATTTTATCCCTTTTGGCCCTCCACAAACCTCAGGGGTCACATCATAATAATTCTGAAAATCATCTCCCGACCCTCCACCTGGTGTCCCACGACCCTACGGGGGATCCCGACCCCCACTTTGGGAACCCCTGGTTTAGAAAACTGAGGCTAGAGTAGAAGTACTTTTACCAGTCTTGGTAAAAATCCATTCTTGGGTTTTGTTGCATATGATCTGATCTTTGCCAGGTTTACCATTATTTAGTAAAAAAAGAATCTCATATATAACCTGTTTGTACAACGATAAAATGCCTGTCATCCAGCATTTAGCCTGCAGAGTTACGAAGACAGTATTATTAAAAGACACAGTACTCCCACAGAAAAAATGAGAGGAGACACATCTTTTCTTCTGCAAACTGCATTCTGTTACTGCTATCTTAAGTACTTTGCATCTTCTGTCAGGTTGAAGCTCAGTAGAATTTGGCTTCAATGATCTACTGTATGTATTACAGTGAAATGCAGGGACTTCCATTTTGAGCTAAGATGAAAAGTGCTGGTGTGATGTGAAGGTGATGAGCCATGCTGTGATGGAAGATGAGATGTGTAATGGGTACAGTCTGTCAATCCGCTGACATGAAGACTGACAGGAAACTAATGATACTGAGGTACTGCTGTAGGTGTATTTTTCTCCACACTCTACCTGCACAAGTATTTGTACGTTTCTTACCTTACATCCATCACAGCACACTCCGTGGGCACACTGAGCCCCCTCCTTTAGGGTACAATTATTGGCATTGCAGCAGTCATTGGTGCATTCCTGTAAATAATCACAAACACATGGTTAATGTTAAAAACCCCCAATACTTATATACACTTCATATGCAAGTAATACTAAGCAGCAGTATTTATCACTTCTATTTTTGTAACTATAAAATCCCTTTCTAGAACTAATTTTTAGCGTGGCAAAAACTTTTTAATTGATCTGTTATGACTTTTGAATATAACATCTTTGTTATAATCCTGGTGCGGTGTGTGTGTGTGTGAGAACTCTCTCAGAACAGACGACCTTTGCTGGAGAGCGTGGCTGTCCTGCTGCATACTACACACCCGTCAGGAATCTCCACATTAGGGCTGGGGATATTAGGTGCTGCAGGCAGACCAACCTACGTCTGATGACCACCCCCATGTGTTATCCTTTGAAATAATTCTTTGAGCATTGGTTTTCCTCTGAGAGAAGTTAGTTTTGTAACCAGCATATTACTGCTCTGTTCAGCCTCAGTACTCTTTGTGCCTCCTAGGTCGAGGTTGCTATCATCTTCCACATGACACCCTCTCCATGACAGGTCTCTGTGGATCTCAAACCCTCACCATCTTCATTCCTGGAACACAGGTCCTCATCGTGACTCCTCCAAGTCAAGTCAAGTCAAGTTTATTTATATAGTGCTTTTCAGCAACAAGGCACTCAAAGTGCTGTACATGAGGAAAAACATTACAATGACACAGAAAATCAAACACAGAAAAACAAATCAAATGACATTAATAATCATTGGGAGTTTACTGGTAAGAGTTGGTTCTAATCCAATCTTTATAATAGAGGTAATTAGCTCATTAAGTCCTTTGTGGTAAGAAATTCATCCTGTGCTAGAAGAAAGGTCCAAACTTTCAAATACTAATAATGTTTGGCTTTCACTAGTATGAAATAGTTTTACTACAATCCTTCTATAAAATCTAAAAATCTATGGTCATTGGTGTGAAAACAGCTTTAGTCCAAATTTTTAAATAGTAATAATATTTCCATCTCATTCCACAACTCTTACTCAAATTCCCCGATCGTTAATTTATGAGACTGGCAGCAACAATGTTTCAGATGTTTCAATGGTATACTGAAGAAAAATTAAAAACATCTTTACAGTAAATATTTACATTGTTGACAATTTTCTTCATAACCTTTGTAATTAACTCTGGTTATTAACATCTGAATCAAATCCTGACTGATCCTGACCCATTCTTCTCTTTTAAATGATTGGAACTGAACACTTGGCTTATGTTTCTCCTGCTGCTTTTTGAGAATTTACCACGAAATCCCAGTGAGGTTAGATCTGGGGACATTCCTGGATTGACAATCTGACAGAAGATTTACCAGAGAAAAACTTTATAGCAGTACTACTTGCAGGTAGATGTCCTTTATGGACATCCACTTGCTGCCAGTATTTACTAAGGTCTACAAAGGTGGCAACAGGAAAGGACCCTGCTTATCTTTTCTAGTTTCCCAAACAACTAGTAGTAGGGTTGCCTCACTGTGGGTGCATGTGTAGTCACACCCGCCTGCGGACAAGATTAAACAAGCCCTGCACTGGGAGATGTTTCTGGAGCTCACTGGGCACTCTTTGATGAAACCGTGTCTTCTGCAACCGAACCTAATTTGAAGTTTTTGAATCCAAAAAATTGTTCTTTCTGCTGCAACATTCTGAGCACTCAATTCTTTTCATCTGAGGCCATTTTAATGCAAAGTGATAATAATGGTAAAATGTACCTTGGAGGTAACCATTGCTAACACAAGACAATGATTTAATGCACATGTGTCCCTCTTCTAAAGCAGTCCATCTGCTAGTTAGATTGATCTTTCAGAACTTCACCTGCAATGACGTTATAGTTGCAATGAAATGTTTGCCGATCATACATGCTAGGACAAAAATACAATCAAAACAGGCTTTTGCTATAAAAAATACCTTTTAAGTAATGAAATTCTTTGCAATGAGCTGATTTATTGGTCTGATCCCTCTGAACAGTAGTATGAGCTGTCGCCACAAAATCTGTCCAAACAACATTTCTGTCTCTTCCAAACTGTAAGGCACAATTTTTCGGATTTTAGTTCTCTTTCTGTGGGACTTGTAGAGACAGTAGAGAGAGGTTATTAATTAAGGTTATTAGGTTATTATTATGTATCATAGTGGCTGTATGGTCCAGCCAGTAAAATACAAGTATAAAGTCTATCTACTGCTTAAATGCGTACAAAGTCCATTGCTTTTGTTTACCTAAAAGACTTGGATTCAGATGCGGCAGCATGAAACATTTGGTGGGAGAGGTGCTGGAGGTGGGGGCTGGGCATATTCAACACCTATCAAGTACAGATATTTAAATAGAAACATCTACAGATGAGAGAGCCAGTTCCAAAGCAACACAGGCTTGACAGCTGTGACTGACAAGTCCCCATTTCAACAAATGTTGGAGGGGAAAAGCACAAAAACAAAACATCCAGAGAGCTGCCTTTGTAGTTGCTCGTGTCATACAGCATACACAAAAGACACCATCTCCAGTTGCCATGGCGCCCTAAGGAGACACACGATTATGCTCAAAAGAAAGTTTGGAGTTGACTCAAGCAAAAAGAAGGAAAGCCAATTATACCAGCAAGAAAGAATGAGGAAGGATTATGGCCCAATGCAACCAACTAAAATCACTTCTTTATTTACTATAATTCATTTGAAAAAGACGAAACCAGCATAGTTTGACTTGCCTAACATTTGGTAGATAATGACAAAATAAAACTTCTAGCTTTATGAAAAAATATTTATGGTTACAAGAAATTTGATTTAGAAACAGGATTCTAACTAGTTTTCTCGGAAAAAAATCCTCTTGTTTTAAGTCTGAAACTCCACTTCAGTGCATTTCGAGGTTATTCCATTGAACCATGCTCTGCAGCTCATCTTATTTGCAATGCTAAGAACAGGTGGCTTGTCAGCATCCCAATCCTGACAGTCAGCTCTGCTGTGAGTGGGAGCCATAACAAACACTCATCAGTGCTGCTGCTGCTGTCAGCTACCAATTTGCTCCCTTAGGGTGGGAGTGGGGTGGGGGGTGTATAAATGAAGGAAACAATGAATGCCTGGACACTGCACGCATGGACAGGTTTTTGATGGTGCTCTCACATAAACATAAAGCAGATGATGAAGCATCGCCAAATATGCTTCCAAAGAATTTCTTCCCAAGCCAAAGAGTAGAAAATATGAGGAAGAATATCTTGCCTTGGATTTCACCTGCACAACGGTGGGTAATGAGGAGAGACCCCAGTGTGCTGTCTGTCTTAAAGTGCTAGTTTGTGACATTTTGAAGCCTAACAGGCTACGACAGCACAAGACAAAACATCCAGAGCACAAAGCCAGTTGACTTTTTTAGACAAAAACTTGGAAACTGCTGTACACAACAGTGTCTCTTTACTAAAACTGCATTCATGCTGGCAAATGTTCCACTCAGCTCCTATAAAGTTGCCTACTGAGTGATACAGTTTAACAAGTGTAAGAATTAATACTTCCCTGTGCCATGGACATGGTTTCAACTATGATTAATGATACAGCCGCCAGCAAACTACGGGCTATTCCTCTGTCCAATAATACCATCGACAATAATTTATGACGTCAAAGGACATAGAGGAGCAACTTAATGACAAGGTGCATGACAGCCACTTTTCTCTGCAGATGGATGAAGCCACTGACAATAACAAAGACTACTTACTAATAACTTATGTCAGACTCATAGATAGAGGAGAGATGAGGGAGGAATTGCTTTTCTGCAAATAAGTTCCTGGCAGAGTCACTGCAGAGGAACTGTTTAAGATAATTAACTGTTACTTGAAAGAGGCCATGGATTGGGAAACAAGGAGGACTACAAGAGCTCATCAAGTGCGTGTTCAGTGGACACACTCCATGATAGACACCAATCAGTAGCGTCCAAACAGCTGAGCCCTAGGCTAAATAATGTAAGAAGCGATGTTGTCGCCATAGTCGGCTACATCAAAACACGACATGTCAAAGCCCGGATTTCTTCAGCACTGAGGAAATGGTATCTGACCACACAGCTGTTCTGTTTCACAGCGAGTCCTGCGGTGTCATGTGGACAGGTGCTTTCCAGGGTTTTTAAACTGTGAGACAAGATCCGCATCTTTTTTAAGGAAGAAGGCAGTGATGTTACCCACAAGTTTTACTGTAAAAAGTTCCTCATGAAACTTGCAGACTTTAGTGATATGTTTCTGGATCTTAGTAAACTAACTTTGCAGATGCAGGGCAGAAGCACACACCTCCCACATCTGGCAGATAATGTCACATCATTTATCAGAAAACTTGAGATGTGGTAGCAGCAAGTGAATGTGGACTCAGAGAACTTGAAATCATTGATTGAAAACAACAAGCTGCAGAACAGTGATCTCATGCATGAAGGCACACACCTCTGCCCTTCAGACGAATTTCCTGAGATAGTTTTTGGTGCAGGATTACACAGAATCTGACTGGATCTGTGATCCCTTTAGTGCAACACCACCTGCACATCAGAGGAGGAACAGTTCATTGATGTCACCACTAATTTAACAATGGGGAAGCTTCAGTTGAGCTGTTTCCTTGTGAATCACCTTGTTGGAACAATCTGTCAAACCAACAAAAAAATGGAAATAACCCTAAATTATTTATAGATCAGAGTTAAGTGGTTACACAAACATAAATAATGTTCCTTTATGAATTGGTCAGGTTCTGGAGGAAAATCAGCCAAAGCCAAAGAGTCAAGTCAAGACCACCTTTACGTTTCTGTAGTTTGAACTATACAATGTGCAAATGTGAACAAACAGCAGAAGTTGGCCTGACAGGGCAGAAATCATCAGTAAAAGTGTTTTTAAGGTATGGTGATAAAATATGTTGCGAGGGCTCAAAGAAAATGTTAAAAAAACTGAATCAAGGCAAACAAATGGTGCCACATATTTTGTATTCACTCTATTCTTGAAATGTGCTCACTGTATAGATCTAAATATTTCCTATTTTTATTTCACCCTTTACAAAGTGCTGCCCTGCTCTGCTGTGAGACATCCTGATGCTGTGGTGAGACTACCACCACCCACCGCCCAATAGAGCAACTGGTTACCATGGAGATTAACTAGAAACGGGTGGACAAACAGTTATTGTTGACCAAGTTGTTCATTTCTTCAACTTTTCTTCTTCTTTGGTGTCAAACAGATGTGACAGACGCTGCTCCACCCTGTGCTGTTTGATCTACTTCATCCGAAGCAAGATTTTACTTCCTGGGTTTCACCCAGACAAGAGATATTTCTGATAAACACGAATAAGCACGATAGATTTCCATGTAAAAACATGGAACAGAATCTGTTCCATGTAAAAACATGGAAATCCACGTGGAAAGTTTAATAAACATTTTTCTGATGCCCTGTCTTAAATTTGTTCAAACAATAATCTAATGCTTCTTCTTCTGATATTGTAGAGGCTGTGTGTATATAATCCTGATATGGGTAGGGTAAAACTCTACTAATCCATCCCAGCCTTCATGCAAATTTACATTTAACAGCAAAAAGATGCTGACATCAGACCTTTGTGGACCTCTGGTACCATTAGATCTGTTTGTCAAGTCTACATGGTACCCCAAAAGTAAAGTTTTGTAAACTCTCAGTTTTATGCAAAAAAAACAAAACAAAACAGTTAAGATATGCAAAATTAGCAGGAAATGTTAATTTGCAAAATATCAGTGTTAGTTTGGAAAGAGTTGCCGATGTGTAAAAAGCATGCAGCAGTTTCATTGATGTAATTCTTTCTGAGTGACAAATGTTTTACAATCCATCTGTTTTTTTAAACACTGCCATAAAATGTACTGACTGTTTCCATTTTTATTTTTAAATAATATACTGCTAATTTTGCAAATGTAATCATCAACTGATAGTACATAAAAAAGTGAACAATAAGATCACTTTCTCGTTTGTAATATTTCACATTCAAAACCAACACAGGAGAAGTCTGTAGAGAGGAAGCAGAATATGATGTCAACGTGGCAGCTCGGTCTGCTTCAGAACAGCTGCTAGGTGAAACCTTTAGATGAGACTATTTAATCAGTGGCTTTATGCTGCTTTCTATTCACTGTAGAATAATATCAAATCAGAAGTCACTGCATGAATCACACATGGAAGTTAAACAATTTATGAGATTTCTGTACCTAAAATAATCCTAGCTAACACAAACAATGTACTCACATCAGGTTCCCCACAATCACACTCTTCTCCATCCTCCACAAAGCCATTGCCGCACTTCTTGCCTCCCACCAGGTCCTTCATGTTGGGCATGTTGTAGAGGCACATCCCCCCACCCTTCTGGAAGTAGCTGTCAAGGTCCCGTTTGCTGCAGCGACTGAAGACTCGTGGGAATGGGTGCCTGGTATTTGGGATTATAAAATTAAATTATTGGTAATGAAGCAATGCTATTTTTGTGTGTCATGTTTGAATAAAAGCAATACGTTGTAAAACTGATAAAACAAGGAAATAATAGATGGATAATAGTTATTACTTTAAATCATATTAAACAGATGTTTCTTGTTTGTCTGGCTTTACAACAATTGTCCGAGGGTCAATGTGATGCTTTATAAGATGATCATTACACAAAGTGGTTTACTGTGTCTGTGTTCTAATAAAATTGTTCTTTTTTAAAAATGAAACTGTTCTGGCTTTTTAAAAACAATTTATTTTATCAGATGTTATGACCAAGTTCATGTTGCACTCCCCAGCACTCACCCAGTGGCAGCAGCCATGACGCAGCCTCCCTGCTCTGCACTGGCCTCCACACAGCAGCCGTCATGGTCGTGGCTCATGCCCACATTGTGGCCGATCTCATGGGCCATGGTGGCAGCAGCGCCAATCGGAACCTCTGAATGGTCCTGCAGAGGCCAGTCAAAGGTAAGTATCTAAACCTTTGTTTTAGCACAAATGCAACTGCACAAAGACAAAACATTCTAAATAAAAGTCCAACAATTTATTGAAAAAAAATTGATTATCTCCTTGTGATTTTAAAAGTTGTAGAGACTGTAATTTCATGAAAACTGTCTGATGGAATTGCCATCTTCACCAAGGAGAGGCATTCTGAAAACAGTTAGCTACACGAGGCGACGCCAGCCTCGTGGTGGTGATGGGGTATTAACTCATTGATCCATGACATGTTAAGCATGCGATGATGAGACAGCAGCCAATACGCCAAACTCAAACGTATACTATATTGGCTAACATAGATGCATTGAAACATTTACACATGAGCTGTCTGACTGAAATAAAATTAATACACCATACAGAGCTAATCATATTCACAGTTTTTTTTATTCTATGATTGTTATATGAACTGCAAAAAGTACTGATGCACCAATCAATCAGCCAGTGACCAGCGATAAGCAGGTGAAATTTTTAAAAACTGGCTGTATGGCTTACAGCTAATGAAAACCCCAAATTTACTCACTAAATTAGGACATTATATCAGACCAATAAAAAAGGACTTTTAATGGAGAAACATTATGCTGTGGCCTACACAATCACGGGGGCCACGGCAGACTGACCAGCAGACAGACACCCACCTACAAACACTGTTCCCAACTCCTCAACAAGGCTGCCTGTCTCTACAGTCCCTAACAGTCAGGAAATTACGTCATCAGCCAGTTGGTCATCAGAATGCAATTGTGATGCAATATGTGGCAAAGATGATTAACATCCCGGGAGTTACATAGTGACCAAAAAAAAAAAAAAAACTGAACATGTTTAGAACTACAAATTAAATTTATTTTCTCAATTCTTGTTTTTTGTCACACTTCCAACTCTACCCATTTATGCAGAGGGATGGTCAGGTTTCAGTTAGTTGCGATGTTTTCTTTAGTTTATCTATTTATTTATTTATTATTGTATAATTTGGTTTTAAATGTATGTTTCATGTTGGAACCCCAACAGGTCACAGAAAGACAATCATTTTTTTATTTTTGTTCTCAATTTACATGAACAATATAATGTAAGTGGGTTATTTTTGTCAAGAGATATTTATAATTACATCTTGCCATGACTGTATGGGGATTTTTCAGCAGTGGCTTTGTGTATGCGTGATTCATTAGCAGTGTAAAGTGGAGCAAGCAGGGCCTGCTGTGAGAGGAACGTTTTCCTTCTTCCACATGTAAGTGCTTTGGGACAGGGGAGAGGCCCACGGAGGCAACAGCTGCTCGCATGACAAGAGCAAGAATGATACGTGCTTCCAAATCCTGGGTTTGCCCACAGAATAAAAAGCTGCTAGAGGGGTCTTAAAATTTGCTAAATATAGCGACAAATTCACTAAGTTTCCAACAATGTCAACAAGAAGGTTAAGCGACGAGATTATTACTAAACCAGCTGGCTGTTCACAGAGTGCTGTATCTAACCATCCATCCATCCATCCATCCATCCATCCATTTTCTATATCCTTTCCTTAAGTACAGGGTCATGGGGGAGTTGGTTCCTATCTCCAGTAGTCAACGGGCGAGAGGCAGAGTACACCCTGGACAGGTTGCCAGGGTATCTAACCATGTAAATGGAAAGTTTACGTAAAGAAAAAAGTGTGGGAGAAAAAGGTGCAAAAGCAACAGACTTAATCGCAACCTTGAGAGGATTGTAAAGCATACGCTCTATGGGCTGTTGTCAAGAAGGCCGCTATAACTGAATGCATAAATGGGCATATCTACAGTAGATCGGCATTTCTGCATGAATCATTTTTTTTTATATTAGCCTTACATAGAGCTGCACAATAAAATTAGAATCATCATAACGTTATTGAAATTGCAAAACGACTGCTTGGATGCAATATTTGGTAGGATATTATGTGTCAGGTATGATACATTCAGATTCTGCAAACAAATAATATTTCTGGACTCTATCTGCTCTTATTCTCCACACCTGTATCTTTAAAGGCTCAGATTCTAAAGCTCACATAAAGTGGTGGTGTCATTGTCTAATGGTGAAGAAAAGGAAGTGCCAGGAGAATATTGCTTAATCATAATTGATATCATTGCAACTCTTCAGCAACAGCATTGTACTTAAATACTTTACTCATATAGCCTAAATTTTATATATATTTGTTTTAAAAAAAACAAAATGAATTTGGGGTTTTCTTTTGCTGAAACAGACTCACTCTGGGCTTCGTGAATATGTATATATATATATATACAGGTCCTTCTCAAAATATTAGCATATTGTGATAAGGTTCATTATTTTCCATAATGTCATGATGAAAATTTAACATTCATATATTTTAGATTCATTGCACACTAACTGAAATATTTCAGGTCTTTTATTGTCTTAATATGGATGATTTTGGCATACAGCTCATGAAAACCCAAAATTCCTATCTTACAAAATTAGCATATCCTTAAAAGGGTCTCTAAATGAGCTATGAACCTAATCATCTGAATCAACGAGTTAACTCTAAACACCTGCAAAAGATTCCTGAGGCCTTTAAAACTCCCAGCCTGGTTCATCACTCAAAACCCCAATCATGGGTAAGACTGCCGACCTGACTGCTGTCCAGAAGGCCACTATTGACACCCTCAAGCAAGAGGGTAAGACACAGAAAGAAATTTCTGAACGAATAGGCTGTTCCCAGAGTGCTGTATCAAGGCACCTCAGTGGGAAGTCTGTGGGAAGGAAAAAGTGTGGCAGAAAACGCTGCACAACGATAAGAGGTGACCGGACACTGAGGAAGATTGTGGAGAAGGGCCGATTCCAGACCTTGGGGGACCTGCGGAAGCAGTGGACTGAGTCTGGAGTAGAAACATCCAGAGCCACCGTGCACAGGCGTGTGCAGGAAATGGGCTACAGGTGCCGCATTCCCCAGACCTGGGCTACAGAGAAGCAGCACTGGACTGTTGCTCAGTGGTCCAAAGTACTTTTTTCGAATGAAAGCAAATTCTGCATGTCATTCGGAAATCAAGGTGCCAGAGTCTGGAGGAAGACTGGGGAGAAGGAAATGCCAAAATGCCAGAAGTCCAGTGTCAAGTACCCACAGTCAGTGATGGTCTGGGGTGCCGTGTCAGCTGCTGGTGTTGGTCCACTGTGTGTTATCAAGGGCAGGGTCAATGCAGCTAGCTATCAGGAGATTTTGGAGCACTTCATGCTTCCATCTGCTGAAAAGCTTTATGGAGATGAAGATTTCATTTTTCAGCACGACCTGGCACCTGCTCACAGTGCCAAAACCACTGGTAAATGGTTTACTGACCATGGTATCACTGTGCTCAATTGGCCTGCCAACTCTCCTGACCTGAACCCCATAGAGAATCTGTGGGATATTGTGAAGAGAACGTTGAGAGACTCAAGACCCAACACTCTGGATGAGCTAAAGGCCGCTATCGAAGCATCCTGGGCCTCCATAAGACCTCATCAGTACCACAGGCTGATTGCCTCCATGCCACGCCGCATTGAAGCAGTCATTTCTGCAAAAGGATTCCCGACCAAGTATTGAGTGCATAACTGTACATGATTATTTGAAGGTTGACGTTTTTTGTATTAAAAACACTTTTCTTTTATTGGTCGGATGAAATATGCTAATTTTGTGAGATAGGAATTTTGGGTTTTCATGAGCTGTATGCCAAAATCATCTGTATTAAGACAATAAAGGACCTGAAATATTTCAGTTAGTGTGCAATGAATCTAAAATATATGAATGTTAAATTTTCATCATTACATTATGGAAAATAATGAACTTTATCACAATATGCTAATATTTTGAGAAGGACCTGTATATACATATATATATATGGCACACACACACACACATTCATAGATACAGTGGGGAGAACAAGAATTTGATGCACTGCTGATTTTGAAAGGTTTTCCCACTTGCAAATCATGTAGAAGTCTTTAATTTTTATCATAGTTACTCTTCAACTGTGAGTGATGGAATCTAAAACAAAAATCCAGAAAAAATCACTTAAGACCTTTTCTGTCTTAACTGATTAATTAGCATTTTATTGCATAACATAAGTATTTGATCACCTAACAACCAGTAAGAATCCCGGCTCTCACAGGCCTGTTAGTTCTTCTTTTAGAAGCCCTCCTGTTCTCCACTCATTACCTGGATTAACTGCACCTGTTTGAACTCATTATCTGTATAAAAGACACCTGTCCA
The DNA here is from genome assembly GCF_021462225.1 of Girardinichthys multiradiatus. Lineage (NCBI taxonomy): Eukaryota > Metazoa > Chordata > Actinopteri > Cyprinodontiformes > Goodeidae > Girardinichthys > Girardinichthys multiradiatus. Next base: position 43,686,813 of record NC_061807.1, read on the forward strand.
CACACTCAATCAAACAAACTCCAACCTCTCCACAATGCCCAAGACCAGAGAGCTGTGTAAGAACATCAGGGATAAAATAGTAGATCTGCACAAGGCTGGGATGGGCTACAGGAAAATAGCCAAGCAGCTTGGTGAGAAGACAACAACTGTTGAAGCAATTATAATGATGAGACAAAAATAGAGCTTCTTGGTCTAAACTCCACCGACCGTGTTTAGAAGAAGAAGGATGGGTACGACCCCAAAAACATCATCCCTACCGTGAAGCATGGAGGTGGAAGCATCATTCTTTTAAGATGCAAAGGGAACAGGACGGCTGCACCATATCTTAGAGATTTTAGCCAACAACCTCCTTCCCTCAGTAAGGACATAGAAGATGGGTCGTGGCTGGGTCTTCCATCATGACAACGACCCAAAGCAGACAGCCAGGTCAACTAAGGAGTGGCTTTGTAAGAAGCATCTCAAGGTCCAGGAGTGGCCTAGCCAGTCTCCAGACCTGAACCCAATCAAAAATCTTTGAAGGGAGCTAAAAGTCAATATTTCCCAGCAACAGCCCTGAAACCCGAAGGATCTGGAGAAGATCTGTATGGAGGAGTGGTCCAAAATCCCTGCTGCAGTGTGTGGAAACTTAGTCAAGAACTAGAGGAAACGGATGATATCTGGAATTGCAGCCAAAGGTTTCTGTATCAAATATTTAGTTTGATTTTTCTGATGTTTCAAATACTTATGTCATGCAATAAAATGCTAATTAATTACTAAATATTCACACAATATGATTGTCTGGATTTTTGTTTTAGATTGATAAATGATAAAATTGAAATATTTCTACGTGCATCACATACGTCCTATACTTGTCATATACCTACTATACGAATGTGTTAACTTTACTTTTGCAGAAAAAATCTGTTTTTAATGATCCAAGATCATCTCAAATGGACTATTTGCCAGTGAGTAAAATTGAACTTTATTATATGTTACAACTGGTAACTTTTTCTTAGATAAATATTGCTTAGCAACAATTGAGTTAAAAGCCTCAGGTTCTAAAACATAGTTTCCTTAACAATGTTCTTTTAAATAAAATTTTATCTACTGAAGACATAATCAGTGTAAGCACTATTTTATGTAGTGACAGAAGGTTAAGCTGAAAGAGTAAGAAAGAGCTTGAATTACACATTGTAAAGAGAAGATATTTAGGAGGACAAAGCTGTGTGTACACACACTGCTGTGCCATTGTTCACAGCTCCTCTTAAAGCTGAAAGCTGCCATTTACTCTCAACTCTGCTTCTGCATAAACTACGCATCAAGTCTAAAGTGGGTATAAATTAACAGTATGGAAGTGCTGATGTTCAACATTGAAATCCATCATATTCTACTTAAGCTTAAACTGCTGAGGTAAAGCATGAGTGTGAGGTGTGTGTGAGACTGTGTGTTAGCCACAGGACATTTGGAGTCCACAGCATGCCTCTGCCCACAGGACAGCTAACAGCTTATTAGAAGCTAATCATGCTTGGAGAAGCTATCGATCTCTGACCACTTATAGACATATACAGCTGAACAAGCTAAGTGCTGCTACAGAAAGGACACTGAATCGCTGCAAAAGAGAAGGCTTGGCTGAGAAATACCAACATAAAATGGAAGATGGGTAAAGAACGCTGTTATTGGTTAGCTACATTTAGCTCTTTCATTTCAGGGAGGAATTTACAATACATTCAGCTCATTCCTTCCCTCAAAAAGTAACTTTGACTATATTATTTAAAATCTTAAAAATAAATGTAAATCTTACAATTTAGATTGAGGATTTAAATTTAAAAGAACTTTGCAATGTTTCCATTAATGTCATCGTTTTTCTAGCTGCTTTGACCCACATGCAGAAATACACTCAGGAAAACAGGAAAAGTTTTAACAAGTTTATTAGGAAATATTTTTGATCGCTGGAGGAACAGGAACTCGCCGCTGTATGGAGAAGGGATCAATGGTAAGTGACAGGCAATATTCTGGGTTGTTGATCTTGATATATTTTTGCTTAGAGACGGTGATTAGGAGATCCGCCAGGGGGAAGGAGAAGTGAGATGATGGAAAACTCCGGGAGCGTGTCGGGTAAGTGAAAGGCCCAGGTAATTCTGTTTTACTCGCACTTGAGTGGAGGTGGCACCAGGTGGATGATCTTGGAGGGGAGCATAGTGGAGGGTGAGCCAGGTTCGTTCACAGGTAGTGAGAGGAGACTTGAAACCTGAATGAAGCCAACTAAGAAGATAATCCGTGAAGATCTCTTGCGGAGAGAGAATCTGGATTTTCTGCATACGCAAACTGGATAAGAAGCTCGGTACTGGAGGCAACCTGGGAAGGAGGACATGAGAAGGTAAGTACTCAGAAAATAATCACAAGGAGACTTATCTTGGCCAGCTAGAGTTTACCACTGCAGGTTAATACTCAGGCACCGGAGTGTTAGCAACGTTGGGTACTTAAGCTCCTCTCCTGATGAGGAAGATGGAGAACACCTGTGGACTCAGCTCCTACTGTGCGTCTGGTGCCATCTAGAGGTTGAAAGGGGTTAGTAGCAGGTAAAACAGGTGAACAGAAAAAAGCTCCCGGAACTCCGACAATTAATTGTTTCGACATGAACAAAAATACTGTAGTACATTGCTTTGCAAAAGTATTCATACCCCTGTTGAAAGGTTACAACCACAACTTGTTAAAAGATAGGCCAACACAAAACAGGGTATAATTGTGAGGTGGAAGAAAACTGATTTATGGTTTCCATAATTTTGTACAAATAAAATTCTGAAAGGTGTGGCCAGCATTTGCATTCAGATCCATTTAATCCAAAACCCCTAATAGATATAATGCAACACAACCTCTATTCAGCATTCACACAATTAGTAAACAGACTTTTGTGAGGCCACTGACGTTTGCTAGAGAGCATTAGAGAACAAACAGCAGACAGGTCAGGGAGAAAGTCGTGGGGACGTTTTAAGCAGGGTTGGGTTCCAAAACAACATCCCAGGTTCTGAACATCTCACAGAGCTCTGTTCAAACCATCATCTGAACATGAAGAGAGGATAGACCCACTGCAGCCCTACCAAGACATGGACGTCCTGTCATAATGAGATTGAAGGAGCACCTAAATGCAGAGCATAGTCGTGGCAAAATAAAGTTATTTTAAAAAAGAAAAGAAAACTTACAAAAACTCAGGAACAGGGCTGGAAACACGGGCAGAGAACCAGGCAGAGAAATGGAAACACAGGGAGCAAAACCCAAAGACCATGAGGGACGAATACGGGAGATTTTAGCAAGGAAACAATGACGACCAAACTGTACACATACAAACAAGGAGAGTGAAGAGAAAGGCAGGGCAAGCAGGAGAGAATGAGTAACAGCTGAGACCGATAAAGGCTGAGGAACCACAGGGAGAGAAGAGAAATGAGCAGAATAAGAGCAGAGAAGACACAAGGAAGGATATCTAACAGAATAGTTATACAAAAATATACATAAACACTAAAGTAAACCAGGAGGTAAAACAAAAACAAATAAACCAGGAAAAGCACCTAACGATAACGTGACCATAATGAACTAATCTAATCTTGACGTCTCCATCTAATCTCCCATGCTGGGCAAGGAGTTCGACTTTAATCAGACTTTGCATTAATCAGAGAAACAGTCAAGAGGCCCATGGTAACTCTGGAGGAGCTATAGAAACCAAGAGCTCAGCTGCAAGAATATGCTGAAATCAAGAATTAAATCTGTCTATTATGGAAAGCAGCAAGAAGAAAGCCATTGACAAAAATTTACATAGAGTATGAATACTCGCTAGGCTGGTTTAAATCTTATTTGTCTGACAGATTCCAGTTTGTTTATGATAAATGATATCATCAGCGTAACATTTTCACTGTTACGCTGATGATACTCAACTTTACTTATCCATAAATCCTGATGAGCCCAACCAGTTAGATAGACTACTGGCATGTTTTGAAGACATAAAAACTTGGATGACTTTAAATTTTCCGCTTCTAAATTCAGACAAGACAGAAGTTGTTATTTTCGGACCTGACTCTTTAAAAAAGAAACCGCTTAGTCAATCACTTAACCTGGATGGCATTAGATTGACCTCCGGTAATAAAGTAAAAAACCTTGGTGTTATTTTTGACCAGGACATGTCATTTAAATCCCATTTTAAACAGGTTTCTAGGATTTCCTTCTTTCATCTCCGGAACATTGCCAAAATTAGAAATATCCTATCCAGGAGTGACGCTGAAAAACTAGTCCATGCATTTGTTACTTCAAGGCTGGACTATTGTAATTCTTTACTATCAGGATGTCCACAAAATGCAGTTAAAAGCCTTCAGCTGATTCAAAATGCTGCAGCAAGAGTTCTGATGAAAATTAAAAAGAACTTCCCTTCATTGGCTCCCTGTTAAATCCAGAATAGAATTCAAAACTCTCGTCCTCACATTTAAAGCCCTTAATGATCTAGCTCCATCATACATCTGATTGTTCCATGCGTTCCTAACAGAGCACTTTGTTCTCAGACTGCAGGTTTACTGGTGGTTCCTAGAGTCTCTAGAAGTAGAATGGGAGGCAGATCCTTTAGTTATGATAAATGGACTGAACTTATATAGCGCTTTTCCAGTCACACAGACCGCTCAAAGCGCTTTACACTAGAGCCACATTCACCCAATTGCACTCACTAACGGTCACACATTCATACACAGATCAGTAGGCAACTTGAGGTTAAGTGCCTTGCCAGGCACTTCCCAGGGGCACATTGAGGAAGCTGGAATCGAACCCACAACCTTCCGATTGCAAGACGACTACTCTTCCTACTGAGCCACAGCCTCAGCCTTTATCAGGCTCCTCTCCTGTGGAACCAGCTCCCAGTTTTAGTCCGTGAGGCAGACACCCTGTCTACTTTTAGGGCTAGGCTTAAAACTTTCCTTTTTGATAAAGCTTATAGTTAGAGTGGCTTAGGTTATCCTGAGCTATCTCTGTAGTTATGCTGCTATAGGCTTAGACTGCTGGAGGACATAATGACCATTTCACCCTCTTCGCTACATTCTCATTCTACTCCGCAATTTTGCATTATTTGCTGTTATTTAGCTTTTAACTTTATATTCTCTCTTTTCTCTTCCTAGAAGCTAAACCTGGCCTGACTCTGTGTCTACCTGTGACACCTTTCTGGAGAGGGGCATCCTCCAAGTTTCTGCTGGCAACAACTTGATGCTCACCTTCTACCGATGATCCACATAGCCCTGTCTTTCAGTGTTTAACTCTTTCTCTCTCCTAGACATGGAAATTGACTGAGCTTTTACTGTAACTAACTCTATGTGCTCTCTTTCAGACTCTAACCTTGAAAACTGGCTCAGAGTTTATCTGTTCTTTATTTCTAGATAAAACGACTAAAGGAGCTACATCCATTAACATTTACTTTTCCTTCCCATAGAAAGTACTCCTGGATCAGTGCTTCTGTGTTCTTTTTCTGTCTCTGCTCTGTTCTCTCAAACCCCCAGTCGGTCGTGGCAGATGGCCGCTCACACTGAGCCTGGTTCTGCTGGAGGTTTCTTCCTGTTAAAAGGGAGTTTTTCCTCTCCACTGTCGCTACATGCATGCTCAGTATGAGGGATTGCTGCAAAGTCAATGCAAGTGACTGTCCACTGTCTCTACATGCTCATCCAGGAGGAGTGAATGCTGCAAGTCACTGACTGGATGCAATCTGCTGGGTTTCCTTAGACAGAAAAACTTTTTATTCAATTTGAATAAATAACTGAATCTGACTGCACTGTTCAATGGTTAGGATTAATTGGAATGCATGTACCTGACTTTGTGAAGTGCATCAAGACAACATGTGTTGTTAATTGGCGCTATATAAATAAACTGAATTGAATTGAAATACTTTAGGAATGCACAGCATTACCTTGCTTTGGGTGGGGGACTCTCCACAATTTTGTAAGAGTGAGACATTATGTTCACCACTATGATCTAAACAAGACTGTCTTGTATTACATTTAGGACTGTACATTGTGTAACTGAATCTCATCCATCTATACTGGATTTTATTGGTATGAATCTAATTATTAAATATTTCAGTATAATTCAAAATGTATTAGGCCTTTTCTTCTGAAGTGCCTAAAACTTCTAAAACAACAATTCTTATTGATTGATGCTAACTACATACTCAATGTAAGCATAAAAAAAAACTAAATTGTGTTGAGTACACAACTTCTATGTGCATTGTACACAAAAGTAACCCTTGTGTATATAATATGCAAGAATCCCAACCACATTAAGAATTAAATAGAACTGGCCAGTTTTCATGCCATCAGTGGACACACACTGCTGCTTTTTGTACAACCAATATCTTCATCTCATGGACTGATAGGTCTCGTTATAAACAATTTTTGCCTTTTTTCAGCTAGTTTTCAAAGATCAGGTTGATCTGATGCAAAGGAAACCCATTATCACATGAACCATTTCAGTCGAACAAAATGAACCTGTCTTTTTGTATTTGGTTTTAAGAACAGTGTCCATTTCTTTAACCGCAGTCTGACAACAGTCCATATATATACTTCGTGATGGTTAATCCGATGCCTTATTTTCCTGAAAAGTCAGTACCTGGCTTAAAAGGTAACTACTTTTTAAAACGCAGGCTTTATAAAAGATTCCCCAGCATACCACTCTGGCTAGAATTCTGTGATTTAACAATAAATAAGTGACATATCAATAGGCTGACCTTGTCAGATTTTACAAAAACATAAAAAAAAGTATAAAGCTAGAAGCAGAGACATGCTGACCAGTGGTAGGTATTAAAATTATTTATTTTTTAAGGAATTTCCACATCTAGACAGGCATCACAGGGCATAGGTGGTGGCATGAGGGAGCGAAGGCCGTTACACACAGAGATTGCCTTGGAGATGCGCTAGAGAGCAGGACCATAACTTGATGGAAAGTGATAGAGCAGGGATACTCCTTGTGTGGCTCACCATGCTTTTTCGGTGGCTCTCGTCACACATTCCAACAATATGCCTGCACATCCAATACATTTTTAAATTGTGCTACAGAAACATATAATGAACTCTACATTACAAACACACAAACACAATGTATTATAAGACCTACAATATATTTCATTGTCTCACTTAAAGTTGGTTTCAAATGGGGGGTACTGTAAAACCTGGAAACACAGGTATCACTTCCAACACGCTGTTACACCGTAACAGCTGAGTGCGCCATATGACGAAAGTGATTCTAAAAGCTAGCTAGCGCAATATATACAGCGTGAAAAATGGAACCATTTCTAATCAAACAACAAAACACAGACGTGAGAAATAGTGAAGATCAGGAATCTGAAGAAGTAAACATAAAACCACATAAAGATTTTGAAGAGGGGACAAGTACATCAGTGACAGGTGCTTCAAGTAAAAAAATCAAAGGTACAATGTATACAAGATGAGCACAGAAACTTTCAAGAGAAATGGACTGACGAATTCTTGTTTGTTCACGCCGCAAAACCTCTTTGCTTAATATGCAAACAAACCCGCTCAGGGTTGAAACGAAGCAACTTGGAGCGCCATTTAAAAACTGCGCATCCAAAATTCTATGAAAGTTTCCCACTTGGCACTGAACTCAGAAAGAGAACTGCACAGCTCATTGGTTCACTTTCTGAACAACAAAGCCTTATCCACAGAACAACCTCAACAGCAGAATGTTTAACAAGGGCATCTTTTGAGATAGCAAGGATTTTGGCATGGGCAAGAAAAAAAGTTTCCCAGACTCCGAAATAGTAATTGCTTTTTGTTCTTCAGTACAAATATTGTTCAGAGACTTTCACAACAAGGATGTCATTCTTAAACAAATAAAAGGATTACAGCTGTCTGATTCAACAATAATGAGGCCGATGGAAGACATTGAAGAGGACATCCGAGACCAGCTATTGACTGATCTTTGTGTAGCTCCATGTTTCAACATAGCAGTGGATGAAAGCACAGATGTCACTGATGTTCCTCAGCTGTGTGTTTGGGTGAGGTTCCCTAAAGAAGACTCTTTTCGAGAAGAAATGCTGTGCTTACTCCCACTCCTTGGCCAAACGAGAAGAGAAGATATTCTGAATGCACTTTTGGCATTTTTCTGAAGAAAAACATCTCATTTGATCCAAACTTGTGTGATGAACAGTGAAGATGGCTGTCCTGTTGAAAGGTGCTGGAGCGGTTTCTGATTCTACTTTGAAATTTGCGCTTTTGTGGACAACAAAGGGAAACACCATCCAGAGTTGACAGAGCCACACTGGATCATAAAGCTGGCCCTCCGTACAGACATTGTAAGGAGAATAGGGAGGATTTGAAGGATAAGTTCACTTACACCCACCATCACACAACACTGATCTGACAGTCGGGCCAGACTTGAAAATGAAATCATTAAGCTGCAGACAAATGACATCCTCCAAGGGAACTCAGAGAAGGGGTTGCTCAGTTCTGGAGTTTGGTTTCTGAAGAAGATTTTCCCCATTTGAATCCACTTGTTCAGAAAGTGATGTCTTTCTTTGTTAGCACATATACCTGTGAATCAACATTTTCAACCATGAATACAATCGAAAGAAAACAGAGAAACTGGCTGACCCATCTCCATCTTGAATGCCTCTCTGTGATTGCAACAACAAATTATAAATACAACATGAAGAATGTCAAGGATATGTACCACAGCCTCCGCTCATCTCAGTACTAAGGTTAGTTTTGTTTAAACAGATCATGTGTTTCTTTTTTGTTCACAGGGTGAATTGTTAATTTTTTCCTTTATTTGTGTGAGTGACTGTATATTGCGGCTCTCCCCCGTGACTTTGATCTGCCAATGTGGCTCTTCTGAAAAACATTGTGAGGATTACTGTGAAAGAGGTTGGATTTTTTGAGGGGTTTGCATATGACTGATGGCAACTTTCCAACCTGTGGTGCAAACTCTTTTAAAGTGTAGGATGACACAAACAGCCTGATTAATCAAATGTGTTTCTGGCAGGAAAAATAGCTGTACAGTATTTTTACACATATTACAGGAATTGGACATGATAATCTGACACAAGGTCTTGTATCGTGTACACAGGGTTACACTATGTCAGAGTGGACATGTGGTGCTAAAATGAAAAACAAAGCTGTGTTAGACAATTATTGGTCCATACTATCACAAAATCTTTTAAAGCAGCGCAAGATTTCTATCAGCTGAAGGAAATGTGCTCTGCATGCATCATTTCGGACTGTCCAGTTCTGGACAATATTGTACTGGACAGACCAGTTTAATCTGCAGTTAAATGAACTGATATAGGTCTGAGGGCTGTCAAAGAGACAGGACCTTAATCAGCTCTTCCACTATGTACCTGCTAAAAACTTACATTTATCAAGTAAGCTATTAAAATAAAAAGCAACAATATTTGTGTGACAAAATTGGTTTTGACGTTTTAAAATTGCCTTTTAATTTGTCAGTAATCCTTTATTGTGAAACTGTCACATTAAAATCTCAGAGTAATGTGTCTCTTTTACCATCATACATTCATCCGTGTTCTTTAAAGTGTTTCATTTTGGTGATTCGGGCTGTTTCCTACAGCAGCATTAGAAGGAGGCACATGAGTACCAGATAAAGCACAGAGGGAAGAGCTCACCCAGGAGATGTATAATGTAAGAATCACCACTGTATGTCACAAATTTTGTGAGTGAGGCCACCACATCAAGAATTAAATAGGAGCGTGGTAAAAAAAAACAACTTTACAGCCACTTGAGTTATCAGCATCCAATTGCTCTTAAACTGGAGTTGGCCAATTTGCTCTTTGTTGTATAAATTACATGTGGAATTTCTAAGTATTTCTGCTCCCAAACCCCTACTGGTTTCTGATAAATAAGGCACAAAATGTTGTATTGATCTTCCAAAATCAGTCTACTGTGTCATCTGTGTCATGATTTGACCAACATTTGTATTCTTTTATCTACTCCACATTGTGCCTGAACACGTTTTTGTCAGTGGACAAACCCTGCTCAAACCTGGCCGGCTTAGATGGGAAGCTATTAGAATAAACAGAAAACAAAATCAAATAAAAAAACATAATGGTGAATAGAACGAGGAAATCAAAAAGGAATGAGATCAAATAAAACAATGCAGATAAATTACATTAAAATGCAAGCGTTTTTTACACATGAAAAGTAAAATGTTGGATATACTGAACAAACTTGTAAAAACAGGTTTGTCTTATTACTTCCACCTTCATTTCTCTGCATACAAAACCTGTTCAATAATTAGTTCTTCTTTTATTAGTGGCATAATGTTGTCCTTTCTGCTTCTTGTTGTGTGTATATGGGTCTTCATTGTTAATCTGGTGACATCCTCAACCCCACCACCACCACCAGCAGCAGGAGGAGGTGACTGGGCCTAGCTGCTTCCACTCTGCTCATCAGTACCAGAGGGAAATAAATGTACTCCTTGTGTACAGTTATAGCTGTTTTGTTTTAAGTAGTTCACTCTACATTTTGTCTTTTGGTCTAAAAGAATGGGAAAATCTAGTTTTTATTTAAAATCACAAGAAAATTCTTTCGAAGAGAGTAACATTTGAATTTTCCAATCATCGATTCCTGTTTTGTAGCACATCACAGAGTTTCTTTTGAGGATCTGCTTTCACTTTTCACCATTGCAACTGAAACTCTTACCTTTACTGTAATCAGTTTATTAAATCTTTATGGAGCTAAATTGGCACCATAAAGTTTGTTTGGAAAAACAATTTGACACTGGAAAAAAGTTGAAACTGAAAAAAAAATTCTAAACTATTTTTCAGATTTTTATTCTTTATATTCTTTGTTTATCTGATAGTTTATGAAAAATAATATGCTTCGCTGATCTAAGCTGCTTATGTCAACATACGACACAAACAACAATAAACCTATTTAGTTTTCATAAAATCAGCAAGGTTATAAATGCACCTATGAATATTTTTATGACCATCTGCCAATCTAAAATTAAAAGGTAAATATAAAAGTTAATCGTTTTTTGCAGCACTATTGGCCTTCATTTTTGTTATTTTTCCAAAAGTGGCAGACAGGAAAGGGGGTGGAGATAGGGGCAAGACATGCGGCTGCGTCGAGGACTGAAGCCTCGTACATGGGTAGTGTGCTCTAGCTCTATGCCACGCACCATTCCCCCCAGGGCAGTCGTTTCTTTTCCAGAAAATCCACTGGTAACATTTATTTGTAAGGCGAACCTGCCACTTCCATGACTGTTAGTCATAATTCCACAATCCTGTCATCTGGGGCCCCGCCCCCACCCACACCAAACCAGGGCCAGGAGTTTTTTTTTTTTATATTTCTTTGGCAATAATGGCCTTTTTATTTATTCATTTTTGACAGTAGGCAGACAGGAAAGAGGGGTAGAGAGACATTTGGCAAATGTTGCCGGGTCCGGGACATGAACCCGGGACAGCTGCTTCAAGGACTGCAGCCTCTGCATATGGTCTCATGCTTAACCCCTACACCATCAGTGTTGCGCCCAGGGCCAGGAGTTTTAAACAGAAAAACATAAAATAGAGAAATCTGAAAGTGTAAAAATGAGTTTAACTTAACTTTTTTCAATTTGGATTTGTTTTTTTTCAGTTTCCAAAATTTCTTTTCAGATTAAACTTTTTTTATAAGTTTTTTTTTAATAAGTTTAAAATTTTTGTTTCAAACAATCTTTATGCCCCTAATTTAGCGCCATAGATCTTTACTGTGGAGGAAAACCTGAAGCAAAATGTGGCAAATATAACCATGTTTAGAAGAACTCTGCTAGACCAAAAACTGCAGTACTCAACAGATCGATTCCACCTGAGATTCACAGCAATGTAAAAACACAACAGGAGGGAAAACTAAAAAATGCATTGCCACATACCACGGTGATGCCTCCAGAGTTTTCCAGGCTGCACATTCCCTCCAGTGGTGCCATCCCGATTGTTGTCCCCTTGAATATCACGCCGCTATGACAAACAAACACACACTTAGAGGAAAATCACTTGGTTCTAATCTACTGCTGGTGGAGAAAACGTCTGATCCTACATGATGGACACTAATGTTGCACATTCAGTTAAACACACAGCTTCAGGAGTTTTCTTTGGAAGAACTTTCTTTGGCTTAAACAATAAAGATTTCAAAGTTCACAAATTATCAATATTGTTAAAAAGACCTACAGTCTAAAACTGTGTAGGTTGCATTATTTATTACAGTCTGTTAAAAGCTAAGCTATGTCCCGTTATGGTATGCAAAGTAAATTTTTTGGAATATAAACCCTTTTCTGCTTTTCATTCCAGAATTGTTGGTCTCCTAACAATAAATCAGATCTTGTAAAGCTACTCTTACTCTCACTCTTACTGCAGTTCTTCTGTCACTGTCACTTGTCTCCATCCACTCCACCCAGCATGCACTCCCTTGTGCACCACCAGGTGCTTTGGATGGTTAACCCCATGTACTTAAACCCCTTCACCTTCACTACCTATACTCCAGGCAACTTCACTGATTTTAGCTGCCTCCCCTTTAGTTCAAATGGTTTAAGTATTTTTCAGCTTTTTTCTTTTACTTTACACAATGTCATCTAATAAATGAAGGAGTCTGGGGGAAACTAATTGTGGGAGGCCTAAAGGAGCATCCCTTTAAGTGGACAGATGTGATCTCCTATCCCTCATTCAACCATGCATCAACAACTGTAATTCTTCAATGACTCATGTCACCACAAGGGGAGGAGATTGCTTCAGGTAACCTTGGTTGATAATGAAAATATGGGAAAGGAATGGAACATTTCATTTGACAAACGTATTTTATGTGGGTTTGGAAACACAATGTCTGTCCTGAATGGAATGGAGTGGAGTGTTCCCCACCCAACAACAGTTTTTATTATATTGCATAATACTTCAACAAGTATGTATGTCTCTAAGTGTAAGAGAAAAAAAATCACCTCCCTACACAGAATAGGAAACAAAAATATTAAAAGTGTTTTTATTTAAACTTTTTCTTATCAGTGTAACTCCTTTAAGTGTTGACACACCAACAGTGATTCATTATTAAAGGTTAACTGTTTACAATAACTGTTCAAGGTTTCCCCTCCCATATGGGCTTTTTTTTCCACGTTTGCAGAGGCAGAGAAATTAAGGCTTTAATGGAACACTTCTGAAATTGCCTCAGGTCTGGATGGGCTGAGAGATTTGAAAATCAGAATGCAAAGCCTTAAACTGAATGATTCTCCACTCACAGCAGTGGAGACTCCCTGAATCCGTGCATAGAATCCCGTAAAGTAGTGTCTCTGTCTCAGCAAACTAAGCAGTAGCAGGAGAAAGCTGGCACAAGCAGCTGTCACATAGTCGACCCTTTTTTTAACTTCACATTACAGTTTTTCCTCACAGTATTTTTTCGGAAAGGTGTTTACTCAGCCTGTAAAAATTCCAGCCTGTCAGTGTGAAGTGAAAGATGCGGCACTCAGAAAGCGATCTCTCTTTCTCATCTTCGCTTCTGTCTCTAAAATGTCTTACTCTGCCACTCTCTCTCCCTTATGTCCTTCAAAAACACATTGAAATGCAGCAACAAGCCATCACACATTAATATCTACATGTATTATGACAGAATGATAAAATGCTAGGCAAATGGCTCAACATAGAATTTACCTCTATAAAGTCTACCAAGGACTTAGAAACTCTATAAAGGAGTGTGATCTCATAAAATGTAGGAATAAATATTTATTTTAAAATTGTTTATAAAATCATTGTTCATATTGTTATGATTTGTGGGTGTTTTTGTTGGTTTTATTCACAGTTAAGGTTTTGAATCGTTCTTCTGTTTGTTTTCCTGGTCATGCTTTAGTTTTTGTATTCATGTTTTGCTTAGTTGTGTATTTGGATTGAGCTTCTGGTTATGCTTTGGTTTCATGTTTTTCTAGTTAGATTCCTGTTTGTTTGTATCCTTGAAGTTCTGTTTTGCCCCTGTCATGTTGTGTTCTATCTGTTAATTATCTTTATCCGGTTCACCTGCTCCAAGCTAATCTGTCTCCTTGCTCCACCTGGTTTACTCTCCATATATACACTCCTGTTCAGTTATTGAAACATTTTGCAAACCGTGTCTTGTCTTCTAGATCATGCTCATGTGTTTCATGGCAAGCCTATCTTGCCACTCTGCCCATGTCTGCTTTTGCCTGGCTTGCCTGCCCGTTTATTGTTTCTATTTTTTTTGCCTGCCTCATCTGTGAGTGAATTTTAGTTGATTAAATCTTTTTTTCACTTACCATCACGCTGCCTGCACGTCTGCATTCTGGGGTCCTATCTCACAAGCCCTAACACATATTTATTGTTCAGTATCCGCAGATCGAAGTTCAAATGACCAACCTTGTTGTTACCAAGATAGTTTGAACTTGTATTACCATGAAGATGAGTGGGAGTAAAAGGTTTTCTATGAGATACATTTAATATTATCCCCAGAACTTAAGCCTGGATTGAAATGGATCGACTCTGAGCACCAGACACAAGTTTTTAAACTACACCAGAGGCATCAGATCTTCAGTAAAAAGCTGTGTCACGTGTTGGCAGGAAAAACTGTGTGTTTTCTCAGACAGCCTCAGTTTCATGTCCAAAGCTGTGACCATTAACAGCAGAGTGGCTTGTGCTTAACCTGAACATCCAGGAGGCACTGAGTCCATATAGTTCAGGTGCTTAAGCCATTAAAAACACACGGCATTGAATTCAGTGTTTACTGTGGTTTTAAGCCATCCAAAAAAACTGTGTACCCAAACATGAAGTGACATAACAATACTGATATAATGATCAAACAATGGCTGCCACCTTTTCAAGAGGACTGTTAGAACAGAGCAAGAAATCCCAATGTTGTGTAAAAGTGTTTGTCCGTTAACAAATTTATTTCAGTCTTTAATTTTATCATATCATGTCTCTAAACCGAGTAAATATAAAAAGCAATAAGAGTATATGATTCCATTTTAAAGGCAATAAGCTTTCCAAACCTATCTGGCACCTGTCACCCTGTTTAAATGTTGACTTTAGTAAACCACATTTTTTGTAAGGGACAGTTCAGTTTCATTAAACACACTGAGGCCTGCCAGACCCATAGAATAATAGATCTCCAAAAGCAGCACATCATACCCCAATCTAAAGAAATTCAGGAACATATGAGAAACAAAGTCATTGACATCTATCAATCTGGAAAGGGTTACAAAGTTATTTCTAAGGGTTTGGCATTCCAGAACCTCAATGAGAACCAATTATCCACAAATGAAGAACAGTTAAAGATAGAGTTCACAATTCAATCTACATGAAGCCAGATTAACTCTTCAACTGCTTATTGGTCAGTTATTTTTGTATATTTTGTTCAACAAGGAATAGATCTGTCCTGTTTTAGTACATCACAACAGTATTTTAATTGATATGACTACGCTTTATTTTAACGATATAATTTACCTGTGACCCTCCCCCTTTTCTGCAGCTGAGTCAGTAGGTGACATATCAACATTTTTCACTTTTACGATAATTTCAAGTCAACAAGTCAACTTCTTTAGAAGTCAACTTAGACTAACGGAAAACTTCTCTTGTAACTAACAGCGCTTGGCAAAAACACATAATATTAATACAACCCACATAGTTTAGTGTCTTACGTTGATACCAAAGTGTAGAATATGTTTCAGCTAGCAGAAAGTAATTTACCTTTCTGCTAGCTTCTCACCACTGAACAGCAATCCAGGAAGACCCATCCTGCAGCTGTAGAAAAGCTAATCTTACCACGAAAGGTCAACGCTGCTGAAAATGCTAAAACTGAGTGAGGAACTGTGGTAACATGTTTTCTGGAAGTGTATTTCCAAATATACAGTCAAGCCAGTTTTTAAAACAGCAGGTTATAGACCAAAATGATTGGAGAAATAAAATAAATCTGTGGGTCTCATGTGCCCAGGTCTAAGTTGTTCTTGAATAAAATGTGCACGCCTGGAGAGGACGTTTGTTGATCTGGGATTCTATCAGCTGAGCAGATTGGATAAGTTCATTAATACTTTGTTTCAAAAATCACAAACTCCCAAATATGTTCATAAGTAGTCCCACAGTCCAAAAACATGACTGTTAGATTAATTGGTCGCTCTAAATTGCCCTTAGTAGTGAATGAGTGTGTGTGTGGTTGTTCCAGGGTGTATCCCGCCTCCTGCCCATAGACTGCTGGAAATAGGCACCAGCTCCCCTGCCATCCACTATGGAGGAAGCGGTAGAAAATGACTGACTGATGACTGACCATTAAATAACTGACACTGTCAGTTGATCTGTAAGGGAAGAAAATCTAATTATTTTCACAACAATTGGGAGCCATTTATTGAAACTATATCTGCTAAAGTGAGATTACATTTGTGTGTATTATTCTATGTTTCTAACTCCTTTCTAGATCAACCTCAATAACAGTGCTTTTGTGTGTATTTTAGCAAAGGTTCTATCATGCTTAGGAAAGGTTCCTCTGTTTTATGACTGCTGTAGCTGGGGTGTAACTGTTTGCTTCTCACGTGAGTAGCTGGGCGTTGTCATGCTTCTTGCGAGATTTCAGTTTCTGTCTCCACTGAAGGAAAGACCAGAGGGTGGCATTTGGTTCTTCAGAGATGATACATTGATCTCTTTCAGTCCAAACCTCCAGGCCAATGAGAGGCACACGAATGTTTAGAGCCTTATAGAACTAAACAGAGACACAAAAACATCAGTTAATAGCTCGGGTTTTTCTGTCCTTACGGGGGACTTTGCATATCTAAACCTAAACTTAAACTAACCTTAATTCATAACTTAGTCCAAAACCTAACCTGTAACCCAACAATAGCAAGGAGCAGTGATTCCTCACAACATAGTTAGTTTTTTTAGAAAATGAACCTCATCATGTAACAAAAACAAAAACAAAAACAAACACACACACACACACACACACACACACACACACACACACACACACACACACACACACACACACACACAAACACACAGGGGTTGTGTGTAAAGCTCCTATAGAAGAATCTGGTCACGAAAGACTTCCTTCCTGATCTCCTTAAAAATGCTGTCGAGGGACACGATTGATTAAATCCCAAACATACTTCAAAGAAGAATAAATGTTTGTTTTCACTTATCAATCACTGAGTCTACACATGGACTATAAAAGATAAAAGGTACAGTGGCAATGCATGTGACATTAGGAATGTGAAGGCCATGGAGAGAATCGCAGACAGCAGAACATTATCCCATCAAACTTACCTTGTCCACATAATTGGCAATTTCCATTATTCTTGCCTTGGTCTTTTCATAGTTCCTTTCCTGTCGTTTGAACTGCATGAGAGTGAGAATAGATAGTATTAATGTTATGACTCAGAGGGATACCAGTCAGTTCTTTACACGAATAATGACCTGTAAAATAACCTCCCAAACCCAAGTAGTTCTGGATTATTACCTTTGACCCAATATGTCAAGATACTATTTAACTGTTAAGGTCAAAGCATAATGCCTGAATAACCCTAACCCTAACCAGCCAAAAATAAAACTAGTAACTTAAAAACGAGACAAACAACACAAAACATTCAAGCTCTGCAAGGTTTTGAACTTGCTGCCAGGGGCATTAAAAAATGAAAGTACGTTACATGGCAACAGTTTGTGAATGGGTATAAGGAAAGTCTTTCAGAGATGCTGAGCCTTCCAGAAGTCAAAATGAGAAAATTGGGTAAATGCTGCAAATTTTCTATTTTGTTAACCTGGTTCCCTAAAGAACATAGCTTCCTGACAACTCTATCTCTCTGGCATTGCCATGTGCATCTAGCCTTTTCTCAGTTACAGGTCTCATGCTTTGGGATTTCATCCAAGATAGCCAAACATTTATTTTAATGTCAGATTCCCAATGTGTGCGTGCAATATTATAAATTGCAGGTAAAGGTAGCACCACTCCCTTTTTTTGTACCTTGGACATTCCTCAACTTACGTTTTTCCCCTGACCTGATTGTTCTCTTTAGAATCAGCAAAAATGTTTTTATTTCACTGTCTAGACTGTTTGAAGGTTCTAAGTAGTATTAGTAAAAATAGCAGTAGTTGTTCAGTAATACTACACTGCAGAACAAATTGTCTTATTATAGTCTCTAATAAAACATTTCGCATTTTAAGCCACTATTAAGGCTCAGGATGACAGTTGGAAAAAATGTGCTGCAGCACAAGCAGCATTTTAAAGTAACACAGAGGGAAGCAGCTTCCTGAATGTACAAGAGCTCTACAGAAAAACAGATCAGGGTTTAAACTGGCCTGCGTTCAGAGACTTACCATATATGTCTGGAATATTAAAAAATCTAAATGGGAAAAGGAAGCTTTTATGTAAAAAGGACAGAAAACCACATTTACTTTCAAAACACTGGAAACCTTCGTACTCAAACATTTATAAAGTATGAATGTTTTGAAAAATGACAGGCATTATTAGATTAAAATCAGCCAAATATATTCAAACAGGAACACTTTTAAAATTAAGTCTTCTCAGTTTAATGTAATGCCCAGAGCTGTTTTATTCACATTTTAGAAAGCATACAAACTTTTTGAAAATGGGATTTTAAGATTTCCAGGAGAACAGCACCACTCTGCTAAGGGGGTCTGTTTCCATGATACTAATACAATAGAAGAAGTATTTGAGTGAAATCCTGCATCTTATCACAGTGGTATATTTTCTGTTTAACAGCTCTTAACCTTTAGATCCCAACTAAATCTACTCTCATTAATCAGACTAAATCTCCTGACTTTGCTCCACATGCATTTCTTCACTGTTATTATTTCAGCTCAAAGCTGTCAAGTGCTCCATTAGCCTGAGTGCAATGATTGTGAAGAACTTCCAATCCTGTTTCCAGCCGTACTTGATGGCTTCCTGATATATTTAGAAGCAAATGTCACAAATGTCACAATTGATTGTACAGAGGAATATTCCCCTGAGGGGTGCAGGAGTAGGATGGGGGAGAAACATCTTACCAGTTTGCTGTCTGCCACGATGTACAGCTCCATATACTTAGTCGTACCCCAGGCATTTCTCTTCACCTGATATCAAAGGAAAATGGAAGATAAAACGTTTATTATAAAATTATTATATTATAAAATTATTATTATAAAATTATACAGAATAATGGCTGCAATATTTATTGTACTGAACAGAGCTGAGCCAAACTGTTTAGGTTTAGGAGCTGGCCCTAATAATACTAGAGGTTAGGAGCTGCTAAGAGGGCTAAAAAAAAAAAGATCATGTCCTGACTTAGCTCACTATAAATGTAAAAAATAATACAATCGAAAATGCAATATTTTAGACAATGTTAATGAAAACACTTATATGACCTGAGAGAATTGCTGCTTAATTGTTTAAAGATTTAACTTTGGATTGCTACACGTTTCCCAATTAACAATTCTACAATTTTTCAAAAGCAACATTTTGTATTTGTGAAAAGATTTTGTGCTTGTTTCTTTTATTACTAACATACAAACATTTATTTAAATGTAGACTCTACATAAAAGAGAGAAAGCTTTGGAGCAAAAGTTTGTGACACAGTAATGACTTTATATTCCTAATCACAAACTTGAGGTCTTCCTTAGTAAACTATGTCCTAATTGTAAGAAACTAGGAAAATATGTGCATGAACTAGTCTTATTTGCTAGGTTTGCTACAATATAGGTAGTGGTCTGTGTTTTTAAAGTACATGTATATATTCAGCCCTGTCTACACTAATATGGATCTTTCCCAAACAAACATACTTTAAAACATTTGCAGGAATCCCATTAACATGCAAACTGAATATTTTTGGAAGTAAACAAAACAGTTACTGAAGACGGAGATATTTAAACATCAAATTTTTCTGTTCAGTTAAAACTATTTAGTATAGTTCATCGAATTATTTAAAATCCTTGAGCTTATCCACAATTTTGCCGAAAACCATCACCATGAATAAACGGTGGGATCAAAATGTCCAACGTCTGCCATCAATCCAGATAAATTTGGCGATGTTCTGTGGATCTTCCAGCATGATGACCTCAGTGTCACAAGGCAAATGTGATAACAAAGCTTTAAAGATCAGAAAAGTTTGACTATTAAGATCTTAACCCCACTGAGAATCTCTGGTCAGTACTAAAAAACAGGCACTAAAGAGACAAGAATGGGTCACCTTTGGTCAGGATTTGGTCTAGAAGTTGATATTCAGCATGTCAAAGTCAATCACTCAGAAGATTAATTACTGTTAAAACTAACTATGTGCAAAAATGTGATGCATTTGGTAATAAAAGCTCTGGAAAATATTTTATTCTTCTTCACTTCAATACTTTTATTCTTCTAAAGAATTGTGACTAATAAAACATGTAACTTAAATAAGTCACCACTTTATCCAAGAAATACACAGCTCTTCCTATTGCCAATTAGAAACCAATCAATTTTACCCATGCTTTTGAATTACTGGAGCGTAGTGGGATGCTTGGAGAAAACATGCAAGGGCACAAGGAGAACATGTAACTGTACTCACAAAGGCTTCTAATGCCAAGAATTTAATCAGAAAAATTTTTGCTGTTGGGAAACAGTGGCAGCTAATTAGAAATAGTCCAAATAAATCTCCTGCATAATGGCAGGGAATTTGTGGAGGTGTGGATACTAACTGTTGAATTATGCACTACCATAAATATGCACTGATGTACTCACACATTGTTTATCTTATAAGCAAAGAATGGTTAAAAGCATTGGGACCCCTGGCCTGCTAAAGCTGGCATTTCTGCATAACAACCAAGTATTAATAGGTGGCTCTGGGGAAACTGGAAAAATCAGGGGTTGTGTTACAGTAGCAGCAACTATGAAAAGTTAGGGTAGAAGGATAATACAATGCAGGAGGAAGAAGAGTCCAGAAAGATGAGGTTGTGTACATGTGAGTGTAAATAAAAAACATAGGAATAATAAGCAGTTCAAAATTAAACTAGAGAAATAAAGTTGCAACCTACGGTCCAAACAAACTGAGACTAAAATACCCACTTAGGAGCCCATTTTCTACTTTGTATTTTTCTTTAAGAAATAAACGCCTGGGCACATTGGTGGCACAGTGTTAAAGTTTGTGACCCATGTAGGGAGGCTACAGTCCTCGACACAGCCATCAAGGGTTCAAATCCCTGTTGACCTTTGCCGCATGTCTTCCCCACTCTTTCTCCATCGTATTTCCTGATGGATTTTCTGTCAGATTCATGACCACGGATTTAAAGCAGCAAATGTCACGCTGCAAAATCTTTTTAAAGGCTGTTGCTAACAAAGGTGAGGGCACTATGAATTTATTTCAGCACCTGAAACAGAAGCACTCTGTTGAGTGGAAGAAATGCTGCTCTCTACAACATGTTCAAGACATTAGCAGACCACAAATCCCGGCCAAAGACAACCCACCTTAGGGGAATCATTTTCACACAGTCTCCTACAGTAAGACAGGGGCCCAGTGTAAAAGCAGTCATGGATGTCGTCATGTTTGACAGTATATTTTGTCGATGAAAATTGCAAACAGTTGACTGTCATGATGATCACAGAAGTGAGGCAATTGCCAAGAGAATAAAAGACGCTTTGAGCTCCTGGAACCTTCCTGAACATCGACTCATCTATATGACAACAGACAGAAACACCAACATCATAAAAGCTCTGAATGACATTGGGTGGCCAAACAACAACAACTACATAATTCCATAGGTAAGAATCATATAAAGTCTATATCATATTTTGTATGTCATAAGCATTTCAAATGTATCGTCTGTTTGTCATTTGATATGCATTCATTGTCCCACAGAAAATACACATGAACAATTCACTTACAGTACCTTGCGAAAGTACTTGCCCCCTTTGAACTGGTCAACCTCTTGCCACATTTCAGGCTTCAAACATAAAGATATAAAATTCTAATTTCATGTGAAGGATCAACAAAAAGTGGGACACAATCGTGGAATGAAATATATTGGATGTGTCAAACGTTTTTAACAAATAAAAAACTGAAAAGTCGGGCCTGCAATATTATTCGGCCCCCTTGCGTTAATACTTTGTAGCGCCACCCTTTGCTGCTATTACAGCTGCAAGTCGCTTGGAGTATGTCTCTATCAGTTTTGCACATCGAGAGACTAATACATGTAAATTAATATATACACTCACAGGCCACTTTATTAGGTAGACCTTGCTAGTACCGGGTTGGACCCCCTTTTGCCTTCAGAACTGCCTTAATCCTTCGTGGCATAGATTCAACAAGGTACATTCCTCAGAGAGTTTGGTCCATATTGACATGATAGCATCACACAGATGCTGGAGATTTGTCGGCTGTACATCCATGATGCGAATCTCCCGTTCCACCACATCCCAAAGGTGTTCTATTGGATTGAGATCTGGTGACGGTGGAGGCCATTTGAGTACAGTGAACTCATTGTCATGTTCAAGAAACCAGTCTGATATAATTTGTGCTTTATGACATGGCGCGTTACCCTGCTGGAAGTAACCATCAGAAGATAGGTACACTGTGGTTATAAAGGGATGGACATGGTCAGCAACAATACTCAGGTAGGCTGTGGCATTGATGCTCAATTGGTAGTAAGGGGCCCAAAGTGTGCCAAGAAAATATCCCCAACACCATTACACCACCACCACCAGCCTGAACTGTTGATACAAGGCAGGATGGATATATGCTTTCATGTTGTTGATGCCAAATACTGACCCTACCATCCGAATATTTCAGCAGAAATCGAGACTCATCAGACCAGGCAACGTTTTTCCAATCTTCTGTTGTCCAATTTTGGTGAGCCTGTGCGAATTGTAGCCTCAGTTTCCTGTTCTCGAACCAGTCTGGCCGTTCTCTGACCTCTGGCATCAACAAAGCATTTGCGCCCACAGAACTGCTCCTCACTGGATATTTTCTCTTTTTCAGGCCATTCTCTGTAAACCCTAGAGATGGTAGTGCATCATTCATCCTAATGATACATGTATCATGCCAGGGATTATGTGTGTGTTTATGCATGTCTTGGTAAGACATTGATATTTTGGGATATGTAAATAAGACCAATAAGACCACTCCAAGACTTTACTAATGCCCTGTCTGGTGAGGCTCATGTCAGCGTTTCCTACATTTAACCGGTGCTCTATTTGTTCAAAAAGAGTCTCCTACAGACAGCGAAGGAAGACACTGAGCTCACAAAAGCAATAAAAACCCATACAGCAGTACCCTACTGAAAAATACAGCAACCAACTCTTAGAAACAGCCTCACTGATGGATCCCAGGTTCCGGATAACCTACATTGACTCAGACTGGGGGGAACACATAAAAAAGAGCTGTCACTGAGATATTGTCTCTGCCTACAGAAACAAGTGCATCACCACAGCTGTGTGGTCCAGTTCTGCATATTTTCAAAGAAGAACGGGCTCTACCCAGTTAGAAAATGACTGGGTGCTTTCTTCAAACTGCATGTGCCAGTGCCATCTCCTCATGAATCAGAGGCTGTAAAAAATAGAAACTGATCCACTTCAGTGGGGAAAGCACCACCAGCCAAACCTTCCAAGGCCAAGAAATATCAAAGAACATTTACTTTGTATGCAGGAAAATGGTTAAAAATAATAAGTAAATCAAAAACCCAATCATGACACATACAGGTCCTTCTCAAAATATTAGCATATTGTGATAAAGTTAATTATTTTCCATAATGTCATGATGAAAATTTAACATTCATATATTTTAGATTCATTGCACACTAATTGAAATATTTCAGGTCTTTTATTGTCTTAATACGTATGATTTTGGCATACAGCTCATGAAAACCCAAAATTCCTATCTCACAAAATTAGCATATCATTAAAGGGGTCTCTAAACGAGCTATGAACCTAATCATTTGAATCAACGAGTTAACTCTAAACACCTGCAAAAGATTCCTGAGGCCTTTAAAACTCCCAGCCTGGTTCATCACTCAAAACCCCAATCATGGGTAAGACTGCCGACCTGATTGCTGTCCAGAAGGCCACTATTGACACCCTCAAGCAAGAGGGTAAGACACAGAAAGAAATTTCTGAACGAATAGGCTGTTCCCAGAGTGCTGTATCAAGGCACCTCAGCGGGAAGTCTGTGGGAAGGAAAAAGTGTGGCAGAAAACGCTGCACAACGAGAAGAGGTGACCGGACCCTGAGGAAGATTGTGGAGAAGGGCCGATTCCAGACCTTGGGGGACCTGCAGAAGCAGTGGACTGAGTCTGGAGTAGAAACATCCAGAGCCACCGTGCACAGGCGTGTGCAGGAAATGGGCTACAGGTGCCGCATTCCCCAGGTCAAGCCACTTTTGAACCAGAAACAGCGGCAGAAGCACCTGACCTGGGCTACAGAGAAGCAGCACTGGACTGTTGCTCAGTGGTCCAAAGTACCTTTTTTCGGATGAAAGCAAATTCTGCATGTCATTCGGAAATCAAGGTGCCAGAGTGAAGAATGCAACAGTAAATTACAGAAAGTGTTGTCAGCTCTTTGTGCTTTGCTGGCCATAGTGGTCTTATGAAACCACAGAGGTGATGTTTAATGTCAGGTGCAGTTTTAGCCCTATTTTAGACTGGACCCTTTGTTACAATCCCCGGGTGTTAGGGTTTTGATCATTTCCTTGTTGTTTATCTGTGTTTGAAAGATCTTAGCATATTCAGTTCATTTCTCTGTGTTCATTAATTGACAGGGTATCTGCAGGTTTTAGCAGGTCAAATTTCAGACTTTTTAAGAACTTTTTAATGCCACCCTAAATTAAATTGAAGATCCCAAAAAACTGTTAATATGGGGGATGGTTGGGGGATCCTGCTATATTACAGTCAAGCATAACGTGTGTCACAAAATGAGACACATTCAAGTTTAGTTTTTATCTGTTTATTGAACATAAAGTGATAAAAGTGCTCTCTGATTCAATTGTTAAATGAACAAGTGCAAAAAAATGCGCTCACAATTTTGAGTCAGGGAACATCCTATCCCCTCACTTTAGTTGAAAGACTGGTGCACAAAACCTTCGATTTCAGAGTTTGTGTTGTACCAAATGCTGCTCTTAGATCAGAGCCAGTAGTAGCAGCGGCGATCATTTTCTGAGGAGCTTTAGCCATGCCGGGGGAGCAAGACAGTGACATCTCTGGGATCTCTTTTTTCCCCTTTTCCACTGGGTGGATTTGGCCCTACTCAACTCCACCCGGCTCGTTTTGCGAGTGTTTCCATTACTGTTTCTTCCGTACCTGTACCTACTTTTTTGGTCCCTGTTTCTGAGCAGGAACCGCTGGGGCTGAGTAGGGACTACATGTGACCTGAACAGACTGCTGCTCACTGATTAGCCATGGGACCAGGAGAAATGAGAAGGTTTTTGCTGAGGTAGTGCATGGAAAAGGTAATAAAACTCAAATGCGACTACAATAATTTTAAGGACCACATTTGTCAGAGCAGGTCAAACTGCAATAAATAATTTTACTATTTACAAATCATAAACCACGCCTGAAGGCTCAAAGAAAAGGAAATGGACAACATGTCAGATTTCTGAATTACACGTAGGTAGGGGGCACTGTATTTAACAACATCCTAAACCAGCTGATCACACATAAAATCAGCCGTTAAGAGGCAGAAACATTTCCAGAACACACAAAACAATACCACCATGAAACACTGTTTGATTAAAAAATGTATTGATGGTCAATTAGCGAACCAGTGTCTGCAGGAGGAGGGAGCAGACAGAGAGAAGCTGCCAGTAATCAGTCTAGTTTCATCAGATCAAATGGGAGAGGCCCCCTAAATCTGCGGAGCAGGTATATCCAATTTCCAACCAAAAGAACTGTGTATTTTAGTTAATCCTATAGATCAATGTGTATTATTCCATTGGTTTGTAGTTTCCTTTGTGTTTATTATCAACCTTTCCTCAGTTTGCCTGTTTTTCTTTCCTCCAGAGCTGTTCCAAATCCCCCTGATTAGGTCAACTGCATTCAGTGTCATTTTCCACCTTTTCTGCTCTATAAGCTGTCTGATTGTCACCCTTCTGAATGGATCCTCCTGTTACTCTGCACGTGTCCTGTTCTCCTCATACATTTTCTGTACTTTTTTCTTTATTAAACCTCCACCATGATGCTTCTTGTCTGCAGTTTGGTCCAGCTTTAAACTTAAACACAACATGACAGTCTCACAAGGATATATAACTTGCCAAAACTAGCTTGTCACACTCAAACGCTATTCATCAAAGTGGAAAATAATAAAGATCAAGTACTGCTAATGTAACAAGATCCAGTTGCACAAGATCTAATGATATGAAAAAATTACATATGAGATAAAATCTGTATTGTAAGGCTCTATCCTATTACTTTAAGTATTACTTTTTCTGGTAAAATGACCAATCAAAAAGTCTCCATCACTTTTAAAGTGTTTGTGTAGCAGCATTTTGGGTAATGTGCGAAAGAGTGTAAGTACTGGGAGTGACCATATGAAGCGACTTTGACTAAATATAAAGAGAAGTTGTCTTGCAATTGAAAAGCTGTTGGCTCATGTCCAGCTTTCTCCCATACCACATGTCGATGTGCCCTTGGGCAAATTTATCAGTTTGAACATTAAATATCTTGTCTTTGTAGTGTATTCAGTTGCATATAGGTTAAACAGGATTAGCAAATCACTGTATTCTGTTTTTCCATATGTTTCACACAACATGCCAACTGCATTGGAAAGGGTGTTGTATTTAAAACACCTGGGATATCTTTACTTTATTCTGAAAACATTAACATTTTGTTGTGTCTTATTCTCATGAACCCAACACTTTATCATCTCGTCTCATTGCTTCTCCTTTACTTTCATAGCAGTGCTCACACTTATTAAAGAACAGTTGATCAGAGCTTATAATTAGAAGCATGTAGGAACTACCAACTCTTACTTTGATTCCTCTAATTATTAGATTATTGAGAAATCTCTTGGTAATTGATGTTTAATTTCTGCCCTTATAGACTGAATTCAGATGTGTATCAAAACCATTTAGGACAACTTAGGGTTAACAGTTAGTTACAATTAGTAAATATGATTCTATTGCAGATTTGTCCAACAATCACTGTGTTTAAGTTTATAAATAAGTTGATTCTCCTTTCTTTATTTATAACATGAATTCCTAAAATTACAAACATGTTATGTTATATCCAGTGATATAGTTAGATGATTTATTACTGTAGATAATCTGCTAAACAGTTATACAGGAAACTTTGGTCATGGAGACTTACCCTTGAGTAAACCGGTCCTACCAGGTCCGAGATGAGGTTGTCTTGTGTGGTGTGATGGCTGTGGCCACAGCTTCCACCTTTAAGTGGCAATTCCTTGGCACTCAACAGTAAATGGTGGGAGGAATTCACACCGTTAATTGGCTCCAGGTAGTACATGTCACTAGCGTTTAATGAAATCAGGCCTCTGTACAGGAGAAATGATTGGGAGGGGAAAATATAATGAGAGAAGTGTTGCTAGAAAAACTTGAAGTTATAAAAAGAACAAACTTCAGTCTTAAAGAAATGAGGGTTTGAAGGAATAACATACAAATTAACTATGGTCAATATCACTGTATCCCATTTACACATTTGGACACAACTAATATTTCAAATTCAGCTGCACCTATTCTAAATTCTAAATGCCTTCAACACCCCACACTGCCAGGCCAAGACCCCCTGCTGGAACCTGCCAAAATTAACCACCCAGGTTGATTTTGCCCCACGCTCTCCCAAAGACCATCCACTCTGCCAGCAGAATGCACTCCTTGAAGCACCTTCAATGAGATGGTACCTCCCCATTTTAAGTCTTCACATATTCAGCGCCAGAATCTCTGAACAGGTGTACGTAACCATGTAATTGTTAGGTAAATTGCCTGTGCACTGTAAGCAAGTATTAGACGGTGCAAAACCCATCCTGAACATCCGTTGATCTGTATAGTGTACTCTATGAATAATTTTATAAGATCAAAGTTGACTAATAAATCAGCCTAATACACTTGACGACATTTGTAACCCAACATGTTATACGAGGTTAGGGTTTAGGCAGAGTGATAGAAGTGATTTAGAATGAAATAATCTAAATGTTTTTCATTTTATGAAGTTTGGTTTTGTTTGTGTTGAACTAAGCTATCTTATTGCTAGCAGGCTATCTGCTGACCACGTGCTCAGTTTTGTGTTCAGTGTTCGTGTGTTTTTAAAGTTAAGATAAACATTTTTTAAAGGGTGATTTTAAACACAGAAAATTTATCATAATGCGCCGTCTGCGCTTATGCATGTTAACCCTTTTATTAACAGTACTTTAAAGGTGCGTGTTTGATTCTGGTGCTAAGCTATCAGCTTCTTTTGTTAGCTTTAACTGCTAACAGCTAAGAACACGTGCTTGCCTGCTAACCCAGAAAGGTTGTTTGTTTTCAATCCAGTAAATAATAGTTCCCTAAACATTATTTTACTAAACTTGATAACTCAGTGAACACCATTAAGCCCCATTTCTCCAGAAAGATTTGGCTCTTTTCCAAAATATTTCCTTAAATATTTTACCATTTCCTTAATAATATTTCTTTAAATATTATTTTAATAAATAAAGGCAGCTAATTAGACACCGTTGAGAATTAGTCATCCAGAAGGTTGGTTTTATTCAGCAGATCATTCTTTAAAACATTATTTTATTAAAATAATATTTTATCTGATCTTGCATTGTGAATGGTTGTCTAAACGCTGATTATTGCCTAAGTTGGTTCCAAGACTAACTTAACTTCATTTCCAGGTTCTTCAAGATAATCCTTGGTTCTCAAACATAAACATTGCATGGTAATGTTGCATCACTCTTTTGGTCATGGTTTCAACCATCTTTAATCAACTTGTTTATATTGTACATAGCCCATTAGTCTTCGTTATTCTTTAATTCTGCTAGGTCCTCAGAGAGTTTGGTCAATATTGACATGATAGCATCACACAGATGCTGCAAATTTGTCAGCGGCACATGATGCGAATCTCCCGTTCTACCATATCCCTAAGGTGCTCTATTGGATTGAGATCTGATGACTGTGGAGGCCATTTGAGTACAGTGAACTCATTGTCATGTTCAAGAAACCAGTCTGAGATGATTCGTGCTTCATGACATGGCGCATTATCCTGCTGGAAGTAATCATCAGAAGATGGGTACACTGTGGTCATAAAGGGATGGACATGGTCAGCAACAATACTCAGGTAGGCTGTGGCGTTGACACGATGCTCAATTGGTAGTAAGGGGCCCAAAGTGTGCCAAGAAAATATCCCCCACACCATTACCCCACTACCACCAACCTGAACCAGTGATACAAAGCAGGATGGATCCATGCTTTCATGTTGTTGACGCCAAATACTGACCCTACCATCCGAATGTTGCAGCAGAAATCGAGACTCATCAGACCAGGCAACGTTTTTCCAATCTTCTGCTGTCCAATTTTGGTGAGCCTGTGTGAATTGTAGCCTCAGTTTCAAGTTCTTAGCTGACAGGAGTGGCAACCGGTGTGGTCTTCTGCTGCTGTAGCCCATCCACCTCAAGGTTCGACGTGTTGTGCGTTCAGAGATGCTCTTCTGCATGCCTTGGTTGTAACGGGTGGTTATTTGAGTTACTGTTGCCTTTCTATCAGCTTGAACCAGTCTGGCCATTCTCCTCTGACATCTAGCATCAACAAGGCATTTGCGCCCACAGAACTGCCACTCACTGGATATTTTCTCTTTTTCGGACCATTCTCTGTAAACCTTAGAGATGGTAGTGCATGAAAATCCCAGTAGATCAGCAGTTTCTGAAACAGTCAGACCAGCCCGTCTGGCACCAACAACTATGCCACGTTCAAAGTCACTTAAATCACCTTTCTGCCCCATTCTGATGCTTGGTTTGAACTGCAGCAGATCATCTTGACCATGTCTACATGTCTAAATGCATTGAGTTGCTGCCATGTGACTGGCTGATTAGAAATTTGCGTCAACGAGGAGTTCGGCAGGTGTACCTAATAAAGTGGTGGGTGAGTGTATATACTGACAATACATAACTTTTGGTTATGTATAATTTTTTCTATTATTATCAATCTACCCTCTGGATCTGTAACTGTGTCTAATACTGTGAAGTTAACATTTTCGTGAATTAGGAATAGGAAACTCAGGTGATTTAAGATCATTTGCAGCTGTGGTAGATTTATGAATCCTTTGTAATAAGACAATGTCTGCCTGTAGTCTTTTTAGTTGGTTAAAAATTTTTTACTTTTTCTCTCTGGTGCCGGCTCCATGTACATTCCATTTGACAAACCTTAGTGTGTCCATAGTTGTGCGTGTGTAATTAGACAGTGCATGTCACCATAGAAACAGATAGACCCAAGTGAAATTATCAGTTAGTGCTTATGGTTGTCTAATCAGAATCAGAATCAGAATCAGAAAAGCTTTATTGCCAAGTACGTTTTTGGACATACAAGGAATTTATTTTGACGTAGTCGGTGCAATACAATACAAATTAAACAGTACAAACATATCTACAATATAATATAAATATATGTGCACAGTTTTAAGTGAGTGAGAGTAAATATAGAGCAGTATAGGATGCCAGAGCAGTACAACAGTGCAGGTGATCATTGTGCAAGTATGGCAGTGCAACTAAAGCAGGAGTCCAAGCTGAGCGTTAATGTAACGCATGGAGTTGCAGGTTACAAGTGTCCTGTCAGCAAAAAAGGGGGGGTGTGGGGGAAAGGGAGAGTGTCAGGGTGGTTTCCGGGCTATGTTAACAAGGCTGGTGGCAGATGGGAAAAAACTGTTCTTGTGGCGTGAGGTTTTGGTACGGATGGACCGCAACCTCTTGCCAGAGGGTAGAGTCTCAAAGAGTCTGTGACCAGGGTGGGAGGGATCAGCCAGAATCTTCCCTGCCCGCTTCAGGGTCCTGGAGGTGTACAGTTCCTGCAGCCAATCACCTTCTCAGCAGACCGAATGACACGCTGCAGCCTGCCCTTATCCTTGGCTGTAGCAGCGGCGTACCAGATGGTGATGGAGGAGGTGAGGATAGACTCAATGATGGCTGTGTAGAAGTGCACCATCATAGTCTTTGGCAGGCTGAATTTCTTCAGCTGCCGCAGGAAGAACATCCTCTGCTGGGCTTTTTTGATGAGGGAGCTGATGTTTGGCTCCCACTTGAGGTCCCAGGAGATGATGGTTCCCAGGAAGCGGAAAGATTCCACAGTATCAATTGTGGAGTCACAGAGGGTGATGGGGGCAGGTGGGGCTGGGTTCTGCCTGAAGTCCATAACCATCTCCACTGTCTTTAGAGCATTGAGCTCAAGGTTGTTCTGGCTGCACCAGTCCAACAGATGGTCCACCTCCCATCTGTACGCGGACTCGTCACCATCAGAGATGAGTCCGATCAGGGTGGTGTCGTCCGCAAACTTCAGAAGATTGACAGACTGGTGACTGGAGGTGCAGCTGTTGGTGTACAGGGAGAAGAGCAGAGGAGAGAGAACACAGCCTTGGGTGGAACCGGTGCTGATGGTCAGGGAGTCAGAGACGTGCTTCCCCTGCCTCACGCGCTGCTTCCTGTCGGACAGGAAGTCAGTGATCCACCTGCAGGTGGAGTCGGGCACACTCAGCTGGGAGAGCTTCTCCTGGAGCAGAGCTGGGACGATGGTGTTGAAGGCAGAGCTGAAATCCACAAACAGGATCCTGGCATAGGTTCCTGTGGAGTCCAGGTGCCGGAGGATGAAGTGAAGGGCTAGGTTGACTGCATCATCTACAGACCTGTTGGCTCTGTAGGCAAACTGCAGGGGGTCCAGGAGGGGGTCGGTGATGTCTTTTGTGAGAGCACAAGGCGCTCAAAGGACTTCATCACCACAGAGGTCAGGGCGACAGGTCTGAAGTCATTAAGCCCTGTGGTCCTTGGCTTCTTGGGAACAGGGACGATGGTGGAAGACTTGAAGCAGGCTGGCACATGACATGTCTCCAGTGAGGTGTTAAAAATGTCTGTGAAGACTGGAGACAGCTGATCAGCGCAGTGCTTCAGGCTGGCTGGTGAGACAGAATCCGGTCCAGCAGCTTTCTGGGGGTTCTGTCTTCTGAAGAGTTTGTTGACGTCCCTCTCCTGGATGAAAAGAGCCGTCCCCGGCGTGGGTAGGGGGCTGGTGGGGGGAAACTTCAGGGTGGGGGTTGGAGGTGCCAAGGCCCCTCTTGAGGTTGGGGAGGTGGGGGTGGTGAATTGTGGCTGCAGGTGTTGGGGGATGTCGTGGGGGATGGTTGCAGGACTGTCCCTTTGTCTTTCAAAGCGGCAGTAGAACTCGTTCAGGTTGTTGGCGAGGCGTCGGTCGTTGATGGAGTGGGGGGCTTTTGGCTTGTTGTTGGTGATCTGCCTCAGCCCTTTCCACACAGATGCAGAGTCGTTGGCTGAGAACTGGTTTTGGAGCTTCTCAGAGTACAGTCGTTTGGCCTCTTTCACTGCCTTGCCAAACTTGTACTTCGCCTCTCTGTATATGTCTTTGTCCCCACTCCTGAAGGCCTCTTCCTTATCCAGTCTTAACCTTCTGTGTTTGGCTGTGAACCAGGGTTTGTCGTTGTTGTAACTCACCCTGGTGCATGATGGTACACAGAAGCTGATGTAGGAAGTCGTCTGTGTACTCATCCAGACTGTTGGTAGCAGTCCTGAACACATCCCAGTCTGTACAGCCTAAACACGCCTGGAGATTCTCCACAGCCTCACTGCTCCACTTCCTTGACGTCCTCACAACAGGTTTGTAGAGCTTTAGTTTCTGCCTGTATTCAGGAATCAGGTGGACCATGATGTGGTCGGATTGGCCCAGTGCAGCACGTGGGATGGCGTGATAAGCGTCTCTGATGGTGGTGTAACAGTGATCCAGAATGTTGTCTTCTCTGGTCGGACATTTTATAAACTGTCTATATTTGGGGAGTTTGTGGGTGAGATTACCTTTGTTAAAGTCGCCAACGACGATAACTAAGGAGTCCGGGTTGGTCCACTCCACACTCAGTATCTGGTCGGCAAGCATGCGCTGTGCGACCTGCACGTTAGCTTGCGGCGAGATGTAAACACCGACCAGGATGAACGAAGCGAACTCACAGGGGGAATAGAAAGGCTTACAGTTTATGATGAAGGATTCCAGGTCTGAGAACAGAGCTGCTGAATCACTGTCAGGTCGTTGCACCAACCACTGTTGAGGTAGAAACAGATTCCTCCACCTTTCGCTTTGCCGGAGAGTTCCGTTTCTCTGTCCGCTCTGTAGAGCTGGAATCCTGCCAGCTGCAGCGCAGAGTCCGGTATTAATCCACACAGCCACGTCTCCATGAAGCACAAAACTGCCGACGAATAAAAGTCCCTGTTTTTCCCCAACAGCAGTTGTAGTTCCTGAATTTTGTTGGGAAGTGAGCGCACATTAGAGAGAAATATTCCAGGTAACGGTGTTCGTAGTCCACGCTGGCGAAGACGTACCAGCACCCCAGCCCGTTTCCCTCTCTTCCGGTGTTTCACCGCGAGAGCAAAGGTGAGCGCACCTTTGACCAGAATGTCCAAAAATTCCAGAGCAGTAGGCAGAAAAGTGGGAAATAACTCCTCTGGTGTAGTAGCCCTGATGTTCATGAGTTCTTCTCTGGTGAGAGAGCTCCGGGTACCATCACAGAAGACCGTTTTAAAGCAAAAAACAAAACTAAACAATGCGCACCAACACGCCGAGGTGACCATCTGCGGCACCATCTTAACTGTAGCTGTAATGTAAAGTCCAGAAGCAGAAAATTAAAAAAGGTGCAAGAGATATAACAGGGTGAGAGATATAGGGTCATGTAAAGAAATATTTATGTGTAATGTCAAAATGAGGTGAGATCCTTCCATGTATCCATGCAGAAATTAATTAAACCCTCATAATTAGATCAATGACATATACAGCAGTAAATGTTCACATTTTAAAGCTATGAAGTCTGGGGGGCCCATTTGATGTATGTTTTATTTCTTCTTTCTTTTGCAGAAGTGTATCCCTATGATTGAGTTTAACAACAATCACATATGATTAAATGAGAGCCTAATCTTTAGAGTATCAAATAAATAATGATCATATTACATAGATAAGATGTCATGAAACCGTAAAATGAGTATATCTTCGCATTGTGGAACTGAGGACTGAAGAGGCTTGTATGGAGTCACACATTAACTGAGAATGTCTTATCTTTTTCAGAAGTAGAAAACTACAAGTATAATCAAACAAATATGTATGCTGATTTTCTATTTTTCTACAATTATTAAATGTAATGAAGAGGGGTAATGTTAGTCAATTGTAATGTATGAATAAAAATAATTAAGTGATTTATTTTTTTTAGCTGTAACTGGTGTGAGAGCAAGAAGCAGAGAAATACTGTATTAGAAAGCTTGAGGCTGAGTAGATAAGGAGGGCACCATGGACTGGGAGCCAGAGGCGGCAAAGTCACAACATTAGGACGGGAGGGGCAGAGGAGAGCCAGCTTCACGGGAACTGGGCATGGATCTTAGGTCAACATGCAAGCTCAAGTCATAACAAGCAAGAAACAAGAAGCCAGGTTCACGCTGTTTTTTGTCAGTCTAAAGTTCGAAAAACAGGCAAAAGTCATGGCACCAGGATGGGAGCGGGAATCGTGAAGGTCGAAAAACAGGCAAAAGTCATAATACAGGGAGCCAGCTGCGGGCTGTTTACAACTCTATCTACGGAAGCTGGGAGACAGCACCGAAAAGTCATGGCGACCATGTAACTCAATGATGGGAAAGCTTGCCCGGCAACAGGGGCTGAGCAGTGAGGCTATCTGCACTATAAAACTGTGCCAAAGAAAGAAATGGGGTTGTTTCCTCGCAGAAGACCAGTGAACAAGATCGGACGGAGAAAGAAGCTACAGATGAATCAGAAGACCAGAGACGCAGCCACGCTGACAATTCTGCATTATAAAGAGGACCAACTCGTGTGCACTGAGAGGAGCTGCAACTCAAAATTGAGAATCTGAATTTCCTCTGTTGCATTTTTACCAAGACAACTGAAGTGAACTTGGTCAGTGAACAACTGATTGGTCTAAGTTTCAGGCTTCTGGAAGTCCTGAACCAACCTCAATTACACCTCAAAGGTTCCTTTCAACTATTCAGCCTCTGGAAGCTACTGACGTTTGAAACATATGCCAACAAAGTTTCTGTTTTTTTTATTTTTTTTATGTTTTTCCAACTTGACCATCAAAACCCCAAGCATCAGCACCTGTTCACTTAGAGGAAGAGAACTGAAGATTTGCCTTTCACCCAAGAAGACAATCACTAGTTGCCTACTGAAGAAATCATTCCATTTGGATCCATGGTGAGCCTCCGTCTCCAAAGCCTCTTCAGCCTTACCAGTTTCAGCATTAGGGAAAGATAGGTTAAGTTGATTGATTTATTTCTATTATTCAAATTATTAAGTTTTGCTGATTTTTAAGCTGTTACTGACCCCTGTGAAAGAAAGCATTACTAATTAAAGAAAGCATGTAAAATTCTAGATTTATTGTGGACAATCAATTATTTGAGTCACCTTATTTGTGGGTTTTTCGTTGGTGGTAAAAAGTCTTGTTGCCTGGTTCCAAATTTATTTTAGGAGGTTTTTATAGGTTGCCTTAAGCCAAACTTGTTAAAGCAATGCCCTTGGGGCTCGTGCAGAGCCACTTAAATCAACCTAACCCATATACCAATTGCAAGTTGTAAAATAGGGAATGAGCAGAAGTGACTGTCGAGGAGTGGATGACTGCTGTGGGCTACTCAGTCGTCCAGACCACCAGTTGAATAAGGGCGAGACTTTTGGATGCAGGTTATTAGAGGTTAGGTGTGTCATTCCCCGACACCAGCTTAAATAGATTTTCCAGTAAACCTGCTTAGTGTTGGATGGAGAGCTGGATTGAGCAATCCCCTTAGAAATAGGGAAGTAGGAGGGAGGGGTTAGCTCATCGGACAACGAAAGTGTGGATGTGTTCGAGTGTGAATGTTTGTGTTTGAGAGAAAGAAAAAAGACTGACAGACAGGTGCGATAAACAAAATGAAAGGAGACAAAAGGAGTGGAAACCCGAAAGCCCACTGTGCCCACATAAAACAATGTAAACATCATACTGAGCTGTGCTTTACATTAGATTACATTTGCCAGTTATCAACCTCTAATCTAACCAGTGTTACATGTTTTACGCTAACCTGCTGTAGTTCCTAATTGTAGCTGCCATTATGGGCAGCTCTCATATTTAATTTATTATCCTTAAGTTTCAGTTAAAATGGCCATAAATACATATTAGTATTTTATATGAAACATTTAATAATAACTTTCAGCAAATTCATGCAGTTAAGAGTTCATTTATGTGGTTAAAAACACATTAAAATCTAAGGGGGGAACT
Organism: Girardinichthys multiradiatus; assembly: GCF_021462225.1. Taxonomy (NCBI): domain Eukaryota; kingdom Metazoa; phylum Chordata; class Actinopteri; order Cyprinodontiformes; family Goodeidae; genus Girardinichthys; species Girardinichthys multiradiatus. The sequence goes on from NC_061807.1 coordinate 43,723,174, forward strand.
TATTTTTTGTTCCGCATGACACATTGTTGCCCACTGGGGAAGTTTGGCTGGTGTACAAAAGGGAGCCACACAGAATTTTCTACCTGACATATCTGCAAGAGATTAAAATATTCAAGCTTGGTGAAAAATACAGCATAAAGTTATTTAATATATAAAACTGAATTAAACCAGAAAAACAGTTGGAATGATAAAAAGTGGAAATTAAAACCCAGTACATTGTTTAACCTCTTCTTCCTTTTTGTTCACATTAATTATTTAATGTATGAATAAGTTCTCTTTTCATTAGTCAGGCTGCTTGTTTCTAATTAGGCAGTATAAATTTCAACACAAGGAAACTTTGCTTTTTCATTTTCAAAAATCTACCTAACGGTACAGTTGTATATAATCTAAAGGTTTCCCATCTTAAAGGATTTTAAGTAGTTTTTTGTAATGAATACAAAGAAATCCTACATTTAAATTATTTGAATCTAAAACCTAGTACAGTTTACTTGAACATGTATCTGTTTTGACCTTGGAAAATAATAACTCGCACACTACTAACTGAAGTTGCATGAAAAGTATTTCCCCTTGTCTGTGAACATTCTGCCAGAGTTGCTGTTTACTGCACAGCAGACACAATAGGCCGAAAGAGAATCAATTTACTTTTGGTGAAAGGAGTTGTGCTTGCTATTATGTTCATTCACACTGCCTGACCGTATGGGCATAATGTAGCTGGGCTCCGGGCCATGCTTTTAGACAATACAGTAGCTTTCTCTTTTTCTGCAGTAATTATATTTCCAAGGCTGTATGAGAATTTCCAGAAGAAATAAATAATTCCACCAGAGTTTATACAAAACACCTTTTTGTGGAAAGTTGTTGACAAGGAAAATGTGCTGAGAACTAAAAGTCAGATTTGAAAGAAAAGAAAAAGAAAAATAATTTATCTTTTCTTAAAAAATTCTTTACTTACTAACCAGGCTGACCACATCTGTAGTTTGAAAACATTTTATTAGCATTTATAGAATTTCCATAACTAGACTACTAAATAACGTTTACTGTCTTTTTAGACTAGACAATAAATTTGTGTTGGTTAGTTTTCATTTGTACAGCTCTGGGAAAAACTGGACATTTAAAAAATCATTTGCATTCTGCCGGCTTCCAGAGCTCTTTTTACTTCCATCTCAGCAGTGTTCCCATCAAAGCTGCTGTCAACAGGCAGCTTCTGGCTACCTTCTCAACTCAGGATAGAGCCTGAAGAGTGCTGCTACATTTCAACCATTCCTCTAGCAAACAAAAAGATGTTCTTAAACAATACGTTTAATAAAACAAGCTTTAAAAGTAAATCTTGCATAAAGCTCCAATCTGTTTAAAACTTTCAGCCTTTTACCTTTGAAAACATCAAACAGAAAGCTCACAGCTGTTTTAAAGCATTTAGAAAGAGACTACAGCAGATCTGGGACTGGAAGCAATGTCCAAGCTTAACAGAAAGTAAACCACATAAAACCATTTTATTATTTGTAAAGTAAAGGAAAAATATATTTTCTGAAAGTAATCAATCTGCTAAAAAAGTCCAATTCATATGAGCATAGTAAGAAGATTATGGAAAAAACTGGACAATTATCTGATTTTCATGTCTAAAAGAAAGCTGCAAATAAAATACACTTGTTACATAATACAATAAGGCAGTAGTCATGTTTAGATTTTTTTAAAGTGGCAGAAAGAATAATGTACAATTAGCGATAGTTAAGACATTTATCTTTCTGGTAAGGTCTTACCTATTATGTACAACTGGTAAAACTCACAGCAACTTACAAACTTTTAGCTATTTTTCAAGCCGGTAATGATTGTAGAGTATATGTGTGTGTGTGTGTGTGTGTTTACCAGTAAGTCAACACATCCACACAAATGTTTGAAATAATAGTTAACAGTATTTGGCACAGTGAAACTTTGGTATTTTACTGTCAGAAAATCAGAATAAAAAAACAAGCTGATGACAGAAATCACCAAACTCTGAGGACTCAATTTAGGTTTTTAAAATGAAGACGAAGAATGCAATTAGACATAAGAAGTTTTTAATCAATCGTTTTAGGAATTAATCATTTACTAATGCTGCCAGAAAGAGACTGACACTTTTAGTAGACAACACAAAAAGGCTGAAAAGAGCACACCAAAGTTGCTCTGTTTTATTCCTTTCAGTTTTCAACCTCAGCTATGAAACTTGCTGAATTTAGCAGCCTTTAGGAAATCTGAGATAAAACATATCTACAATCTCTCTGAAATTCACATCGAGACTGATGTTCTAGTTCTGCTAGCTGTGCTAATCTCTAATATCAGAGGCAACAGATTGTTAAAATGAGTAATCATGTAATCTTTGTTTGAAAGTACTAGTAAAACCCTGTTTTACAAATAAGTCTCCTCCACTCCTAATAAAACCAAAGATAGCTTCAACGCTGTTCTTATTTATTCTTAGATTTCCTACCGAGAAATTAAAAAAATTGTATCAACAGGTCAAGGCTTTACAAAGATCAGAATCGGAAATCCACCACAAACGTCATTTATATATTCCATACAAACAAGAGCTACAGCAGGAAACACATTCAGGGCAGATCACAAAGATTAATATTCATATTTTAACAAGTGAACTCTTATTTTATCTGAGACTCCAAATATAACTGGATATTTCCATTCAAATAAATTAAATTAAGAAAAAACTCTCTTTATTTCTGTTTTATGTTATCAGAATGTGTAAAAACCCTAAGTTTATTTTTTGTGATATTTTGTGGTGAAATGAACACGTACAGTACATTCAGGGTTAACAATACTCAGTCACCATCTGCCGACTTTACCTGATTCCTGAACAGGTACTGAGAGCCACCCAGGAATCTGGATGTCCTCCTACATGGCCGTGGTAGAAGCAGTGATTCTGAAAAAGAAAAGCATTTAGATCAGTGCTCCCCTTTCCTTGGAGAAAAGCATCCCCACGGCATGACGAATTCTCCCCCATGCTTCATAAAGAGCATGGTGTGTTCAGGGTAGAGCTGGGTGATATGGACAAAATAATTATCACAATTTATTTACTGTATTGAACGATTTCAATATTTATCACAATGAAGTTGCAAATGAACAATCCACTCGCTCTGCCTCATGACCACAGATTCTCGCCTGATCCCTCTGATAAGTACTGCTACATCTGCCTGTCTGTGAATGGCCGTTGCCTGTATTTGGACCTCATTTTTAGACTCTGGATAAAAAATCTGTTTCTAGAGCTTTTCAGTATCTGTGTTGCCTTCGGTGCCCAATCTCACAGACTGAAAAGCAGAGTTTGTTGGATCTTCTACCTTAACACTCACTCTCCATGTTACCTTGCTGTTACCCTGTGCTTCAAGCCTACCAGTCTCTCTGACATCACCGTAGCTGGGGCATCACTGCCTGCTTCTCAGTGTAGCAGGTTAGGGAAGCTGAATATTTGAAGCTCCATAATTCATAAGATCAATTCAGTCACTGAGTGATGATCCATCCCATCAAATTCTAATCTGTAATTTTTGCAACAAACTAATTGAACGTTATCACTCACTGTTGGGGTGGAATTTCTGGGACCATAGTGTGAAACCTTACAGGTTGCTATGTCTTCTCCATCTTGTAAAAAAGCTTAAAAAATAATGACCAATATGCTGTTTGATAGGTCACACGTAATGTTAATCACTGAATTTTAAAGACTACCTTTATCATTGATATTGTAATTTTATTTTCCCCAATAAAATATTGAAAATGTTATTGCCTGGCACTGGTTCAGCAAAATGTGCAATGTTAGGTTTCTAACACAGGTACGTCAAGGAAGTTGAATATTGCTCTTATCTGATTGTAGTGCCGTCTTCTGCATATTTGTTCCCCTACATCAGGGCTCCCCAACCACTGCAACATGGCTCTGTTGTTGACGGCCGGGGAGAGTAAGGAATATTCACATGCTCTGTTGAAATACAGGCCTCCCCTGTCATACAAGCGGCTTTACAGGGCAGGGGACTTGTTATGAGTTTCTTTTAGCTTGGACCTTTGATTCTTCCACCTGAGCTTTGGACCTCTGCAGGTCCTCCAGAGTTACTATGTACCTCTTGGCTGCTTTTCTGATTAATGCTGTCCTTTTCCAGCCTGTCAGATTAGGTGAACGCCCATGTCTTTGTAGGTTTGCAGTTGGTCCATCCGCCCTCTATGTTCTGATGATGGACTGAACAGAGCTCTGTGAGATGTTCACAGCTTGAGATTTTGTTTTAGGACCTAACCCTGCTTTAAGCTTCTCCACAACTTTCTCCTTAGTCTTGGTGATGCTGTTTGTTCTACAATTAACCTTAAAGGGCAGAAACACAACAGCTGCATTTAGACTGAGATTGGTGAATGCTCAGGTGAGCTATTTACTAAAAAGTCACTTCTGAAGGCAATATGTTGCACTTGATTATTTGACTTTATTTAGAGATATTATGGTAAATAGGGATGTCAACATTATTTTGCAATGCACTATATGATTTAAAAATGTTTGTCATATTCCATGAGCTATGCTAAATCCTAATGCAAGGGCTGTGAATAATTACTTGCAATGTATTTACCTAGACTGTAAATGTTGTGTATTATTTCTGTGCAGAACCAATGTGAATACTCAGAAAAAAGAATTAAGACTTAGGAATTCCCAGTAAATTTAAGAATCAAACAATAATTTCAAACTGTGACTATGCCCCTCATTCTGGTAACTGAAGTAATTTTTTATGAAAAAGGAACAAAGAAAAGAGAAGAAAGTGAAGAAATTAAAACCTTTAACCTTTCTAGTACAAAGATATGACACATTTTATGAATTTTAAATGCAGGTCTCCCTATGGGCCTCAAGACCCACTGTTAATATTGAAGGAGGGTTTACCTCCTCAAGAATGAAATTATGCCAGCGTGTTGGTTTTTGTTCATTCAAAAGTCCCTGTCAGCTCATTGGAGCATGAAATGAGGTATTTTATTTGAACAGCAAGCAGCAGCTAGAGCTCTACTGAAGCCAAGACACCAATCAGTTATCAGTGAGAGCTCTCCTTGCCAGGTCGCAGTAATTAATCTAATTTCTTGTACAGGATGTAATGTGGATAATGTCCTACAGCAATTGTCTGGCTGGATTAACCTTCCACTTGTACGAGACTCCAACATGAAAAACACTTTTCATGTGCACAGACAGGATATCTTCCACATTATAAGCTGGGTGACCAACGACAAAATGAATTTAATGAATTTAGTACTACGGCCGCTTTCAGTCTATAGTTTTCTTTTTGTTCCTTTATTGAAGTTGATGTTATCATTTGGGGGCCTGGTGCAGTTGCAAAAAGTACCTATTTAGTCATAAATGATAACACTACTTATCTGCAGTTGTATTGATTCAATACAGCTGGTTTTGGGGGAGTGGTGGCCTACTGGTTAGAGAGTAGGGCATTTGCAATTTTGCCATAAGTGCCCTGGTTCAAATCCCAGAGCCTGCCACTCTGGATTCCTGAGCAAGATCCTTAGCCCCTGAATGCTCTCCGGATGCTGCACAATGGCAGCCCACTGCTCCCTATGGGATGGGTTAAATGCAGAGGATAATTTCTACATTGTGAGATCAATAAAGTCTATATTAATATTATTATTATTAAGATGGCTGCCCTGAACAGGGTCGGGTTAAGCAGTTTTTCAAGAAGGATGGACAGACGGACGAATGCTGACTAGAATGAAACTTTACCGTTCATGTATTCAATGACTGTAAAACATGGTGTAATACAATTTAGGAATAGTATACAATTTAAAGATTGCACAATAACCTCAGTAAGTCAGTCATTTTCTACTGCTGCACAATAACCAGTCAAAAAAAATTTAAAATATATAAAAATATGTGACTTGTTTTTTTGATCAACAGTAAATAAATATTTTTCAATATGCTGAATTAATTAGATTTCACTATGTTCTACGGCTTAGAGATGTGGAAATTTTAAATCCCACTTGAGATATTGTTGTAATGAATAATGTAATGAATATTGGTACGAACAGGCATGGCAATGCATGGATAGACATGTGACAGGCAAAACCAGGAACAAGTCTACCCGGGGTCGTTTTGAATTATTTACAGATACTGAAAGAGTGGAGTCTAAGCTTTCCAATTATGTTAAACTTGTGGAAATCGAAAAGATAAGATCATTTGAAGGTTGGCACTCTCCAAAGTACTTTAAGGAGAAAACAGGCTTCAAGGTTTTACAAGCATGTCTTGAGGACATGAAAACTTTAATGACTCTAAATATTCTGCTTCTAAATTCAGACAAGACAGAAGTTGTCGCCTTTGGACTGAAGTCTTTGGAAAAAAAAAACTGATTAGCCAATCACTTAACCTGGATGGCATTAAATTGACCTCCGGTAATAAAGTAAAAAACCTTAGTGTTATTTTTGACCAGGACATGTAATTTAAATCCCATTTTAAACAGCTTTCTAGGATTTCCTTCTTTCACTTCCGGAACATTGCCAAAGTTAGAAATATCCTATCCAGGAGTGACGCTGAAAAACTAGTCCATGCATTTGTTACTTCAAGGCTGGACTATTGTAATTCGTTACTATCAGGATGTCCACAAAATGCAGTTAAAAGCCTCCAGCTGGTTCAAAATGCTGCAGCAAAAGTTCTGATGAAAATTAAAAAGAGAGATCATATTTCTCCTACTTTAGCTTCCCTTCATTGGCTCCCTGTTAAATCAAGAATAGAATTTAAAATTCTCCTCCTCACATATATGATCTAGTTCCATCATACATCTGATTGGTCCATATGTTCCTAACAGAGCACTTCATTCTCAGACTGCAGGTTTACTGGTGGTTCCTAGAGTCTCTAGAAGTAGAAGGGGAGGCAGATCCTTTAGTTATCAGGCTCTTCTCCTGTGGAACCAGCTCCCAGTTTTAGTCAATGAGGCAGACACCCTGTCTACTTTTAAGGCTAGGCTTAAAACTTTCCTTTTTGATAAAGCTTATAGTTAGAGTGGCTTAGGTTATCCTGAGCTATCTCTGTAGTTATGCTGCTATAGGCTTACGCTGCTGGAGGACATAATGACCACGTTTCACTCTCTCTATATCACGGTCTGAGGTTGTTTTGGACCAAAATGCAAACAGTCGCTTGGGCTCAGCATATTGAAAACAGATCTTCTTTAATTAAGGCTCGGAGATCAACACTTACAAGGTCGTAGGAGATTCACAGAAGAGAATTCACAAAAAACATAATCCAAAGAGTTCAGGGAAACGACGTGACAAACATGGTATACATGAAATGAGGAACCAGCAACGAATAATTCGGGTATATAAGCAGGGAGAGAAGGACAGTGGACCAATGAGGGAGAAGCTAGGTTAATCAGAAGAGAAGTGGAAGCAGGTGCGGGAACTGGCTGTGGAGACTGAGTGAATAAATGGTTACTATGGTGACAAGAACTAGGAAACGCAAGGACACGAGGGAGCTAAGAAAACTAGGTCAACTAAGGGAAACTAGAATCTAAGGATAACATTATCTGATAAAAAAGAGCAGGGACACGAAGACCTAAAATTACTATAAACTAAAACATAAACAATAAGTGGAACTAAGCCTAGTGAGGAAACAAATAACTATAAACTATAACCTGTTGGAAGGAACTTAAACAGTTGAGACTAATACGGAGAACTATATTAGAAATAAGGCTGGGGAGCATTACTAATATAAAAGGGAAATGGACACTGAGTAAATAATAACTGAAGGGGATCTAAGGATAAGAGGAGGAACTACTGGAGGAACAGCAAAGAGGAAAGGCAGAACAAAGTAAACAGAAGGAATCAATAAACACAGCTATTAAACCAATAGAAACATTAAACATAAGTTAAACATAAATAGTAACTCTAGAGAGATCTAAGGAAATCTAAGGACATGTAAACAAGCACAAAAATCTAAGCAAATATAAACTAAAGCAAGTAAACTACTAATCAAAGGAACAGGCAAAACCTTTAACGGCAAAGTAAACAAAAACAAAGAACAAAATGGCAGATCCTGACACTCTGCTACATTCTCATACTACTCTCCTTTGTGTTATTTGCAGTTATTTCAGCTTTTAACTTTATGTTCTCTCTGTTTTTTCTCTTTCTAGAAGCTACATCTGACCTGGCTCTGTGTTTAGCTGTGGCACCTTCCTGGAGGAGGCATTGGCTGAGCTGCTGCTGCCAACAACTTAATGCTTACCCTATACAGATGGTACACTTGGCCCTGTCTTTCAGTGTTTAACCCTGTCTCTCTCCTAGACATAGCTACTGGCTGAGCTTCTACTATGACTAATTGTATGTGCTCTCTTTCATACTCTAGGCTTGAAAACTGGCTCAGAGTTCATCTGCTTAGCTGTCTTTCTCTCCTAGATGAAGCCTCTAAAGGAGTTATAACCATTAATGTTTCTCTTTCCTTTCCTATAGAAAGTACTCCTGGATCAGTGCTTCTGTGTTCTTTTTGTGTCTCTGCTCTGTTCTCTCAAATGGTTCTGGTTCTGCTGGAGGTTTCTTCCTGTTAAAAGGGAGTTTTCCTCTCCACTGTCGCTACATGCATGCTCAGTATGAGGGATTGCTGCAAAGTCAACGCCAGTGACTGTCCACTGTCTCTACATAGTCATCCAGGAGGAGTGACTGCTACAAATCTCTGACTCGATGCAATATGTTGAGTTTCCTTAGATAGAAAAACTTTTAAACAATTTGACGGCACTGTTTGACAGTTAGGCTTAATTGGAATGTATGAACCTGACTTGAAATCTGTATGATTCGATTGAATTGACTTTGTAAAGTGCCTTGAGATGACGTGTTGTGAATTGGTGCTATATAAATAATTATTTTGAATTGAAATGAATTGAATTGAGCCATGCGATGGAATGGCGACCTGTCCAGGGTGTACCCTGCCTCCTGCCCATAGACTGCTGGAAATAGGCACCAGCTTCCCCGCGAACCACTATGGAATAAGCGGTAGAAAATAAATGACTGACTCACTGAATTGAATTGAAAGTTTCGTTAGAATCACCCTGGAAGCTGGACGCTAACAAAAGCTGTTAATTTGAATAACTTTGTATAGCTTGCTGCAACACCTCCCCCAACAACTTTAGTCAACAGAAGCTCCAATGACTTCACTGTCATTGAACTCACAGCAATATTTTTCTATTTAAAGATAATTTACAGTACTCTATTACAATACTTGTATGAATTTAACAAACATCTTTCAACTTTCCAAACAATTACAACACCAAATTTAACGGTAACACACACACAAGAAAAACTAAGTAAAAATCTTAACTTAAAACACTCGACATTAACAAAATTGAGAAACGTCAACTGTTTTAAGTTTGGGTTTTTTCTGCATGTTATTTTTGTCTGCAAATTGCATCATGACTGCAACTTGGTCTGAAATTAACGTGTTGATACATTGTTATCACTCCTCTTTTTAATTACTCTTTATTGTTTTTAAAGGAACTTTTTATATAAAGTGTTTTATGGGCCATTTTACAATACAACGAAATCCAACCAGTCTTCCAGGTTGCAGCAGTCGATCACTCGATAGGTGGGACAATAAGACTGCAGTTTGGGGGTTGGTGATCAATGTGTGTGTCTGATCAGAATGCAGGTATGACTAGAGCTATGGGTCAGTAGTTTACACCTTTAGAATAGGTGTTAATCTACAAGAGGCTGGTGCTGCAGATCTGTACCCATCAAATGTTGTGCCTGGAAACCTCTTGACTTAATGGACCCAGGAAGAAAAATGGGCAATAACTTGATTTCGATCATGTCACAAACATGTTTTTTATTTACAAGTGAGCACAACTCTATACACATTAGATTTTACCTAAACGCATCATTGTGACACTGAGGGAGTGAAAGAGTGGGCATTTTCCATGCCGGACGTGAACATAGCATTGCACGCACAAGAGCGTAAGTAGCCGCTGGTACCGTCAACAAAGCAAGGCTGACAGAACGTGCTGGAAAGTATGGCTCCACTTTTCAAATGCGATGCAGATTACGCTCGCTGTAAAATTTGTGATGTAAAGTGCAAGGCCAGCGGGGGGAACACTTCTATTCTGAGGAAGCACATGCAGCGTTTCCCCACCACTATTCAAGGGGGGCACCTGAAGTCCAGTCAGCACCCAAGAAAAGGTTCTGACCTGGCTTGGCTGTCAGAGGTGAAATTATCCACCTGGATCTATAAGACTGAGCTTGGTAATTAAATACATACATGATAGAGAAAGAAAGAAAGAAAGAAAGAAAGAAAGAAAGAAAGAAAGAAAGAAAGAAATAAATAAATAAATAAATAAATATGTGATAAAGAGACAGAAAGATGGAGGGACAGTTAAAGAACAAAGATAGATATAGACATAAACACAGTAGGTAGAAAATAAATAAACATTTCAGAGTTTTGTTCTGTTGAATATGTAGACAGTTTAAACAGGCTGCAGTCAGAGTACACCATGGGCCCGGCCACTTATAAATTCTTCTGAGTGTACGTGTACACTGACCTGGTTAAGCACAAGATTTTTGTCAAGGCTGAAGAGACCATTTTCATGAGCCTCAGATTTACGGCTACAACTCCAGCATTCAGCAGCGTTAGCTCGCCTGCATTCATTAGCAACTCGTCGTCTGCAGCCAGCAACATGGCTGGGTTTTAATTTGTGCATTAAACTGCGTAGTCGGTGAAGGGTTTTTATGTTGAGATGTTACAATACAAACAGCTCGATATGATATATTCATTAAAGTTTATATATTGAGAAATAAATATGTTAAATTTTAGAGATTTTATTATTAAACAAATTAACATTTATTACAACATAAACACACACAAAAGTACCGAAAACTAAATGTAAAAGCTCTGTATTTATATAATACAGAAAATACAGAAAATTAGGAATACCATTGTTCTTCTGCAGAGTCGCTAGCTGAGCATCCATAAACTGTAGATATGGATGCTCTCTTTTTGCATTAGAAGAAACATTGTATGCAGCTCAGCAAGCTCCGCTGTCTGGTTACCACGCTTTTCCCCACAGTACTGTGGGTTGTGTCTGATGATGTTAATAAAAAATGGTTGAGCTTGAACATTTCTACAGGTTTGTTGCAACCTCCGATGTTGTCTGATAGCCACGACCATCTGCTATTTTTATATTAGCGTAGTTTAGTTTTCTTTATATCTAAAATAAATTCTCAAGAATCACTGAAAAGCAATATGTCGAACAGTTGACACAAGCATCCTGTTGTTCGATACCTACGGTGTAATTGTGATTGGTCACAGTCACAGGCTGTCCATCTTTGTCGTAGTATGTCTCTGTAAACTCTGGACTCACAAGCTCCCTAAGAGACAAAAAGACAAAAGAGAGGACAAAGTTGGTGACTTAATATTTGAGAATAAAATGCAATGAATCTTGAGAAATTTAGCAGAGAACAGTATTATACACACATTCATGTGAAATGTGGATCTAATTTAGCAGTAGGTTTTATTTTAGTGAACAAACAGTTCATACATTTCAACTCTACAGGAGGCACATCCACAGCAAAATTCAAGTGCTTCAGATCAACCTTGTTACAAGAGATTTGTCACGACTAAACAACATTCAGTCAGAGAGTGTACTGTCTGCTAAGCTAATCGCATTAGCTGATGACATCAGCTAATGCTGTTAGCTAGCTAAGTGATTGACCATGGCTGCCTGCATAGCTGCTTAACAATAACAGAGTGTTTCCTGTGCTGGTTCCTGTTTGTTTCTCACAGCCAGGGCAGATTTAATGCACATGTAAATTGTTAGAACAGGGAGTATGTGGCTAAATCCTGACCGATAGTGATCCATTTCTGTCTTCTTAATGCCTGAGTTGATCATTTTTGTCTTGTGTTTCTCCACATGCTTTTTAAGGACTGACCACAGGTCCGCTACCTCTGTCTTTGTGCAAGGAGGAACAGGAGGAGCACTGCCAGAGCCCTGCAAAATGACCTCCAGCAGGCCACAAATGTGCATGTGTCTGCACAAACGGTTAGAAACCAACTCCTTGAGGATGGTATGAGGGCCCGACGTCCACAAATGGGGGTTGTTCTCACAGCCCAACACCGTGCAGGATGCTTGGCATTTGCTAGAGAACACCAGGATTGGCAAATTCGCCATTGGCGCCCTGTGCTCTTCACAGATGAAAGCAGGTTCACACTGAGCACATGTGACAGACGTGACAGAGTCTGGAGACACGGTGGAGAGCGATCTGCTGCCTGCAAAATCCTTCAGCATGACCGGTTTGGCAATGGGTCAGTAATGGTGTGGGGTGGCATTTCTTTGGAAGGCCACACGGCCCTCTATGTGCTCGCCAGAGGTAGCCTGACCGCCATTAGGTACCGAGATGAGATCCTCAGACCCCTTGTGAGACCATATGCTGGTGCGGTTGGCCCTGGGTTCCTCCTAATGCAGGACAATGCTAGACCTCATGGGACTGGAGTGTGTCAGCAGTTCCTGTAAGATGAAGACATTGAAGCTATGGACTGGCCCGCCCATTCCCCGGACCTGAATCCGATTGAGCACATCTGGGATATCATGTCTCGCTCCATCCACCAACTTCACGTTGCACCGCAGACTGTCCAGGAGTTGGCGGATGCTTTAGTCCAGATCTGGGAGGATATTCCTCAGGAGACCATCCGCCGTCTCAACAGGAGCATGCCCAGTCGTTGTAGGGAGGTCATACAGACACGTGGAGGCCACACACAATACTGAGCCTCATTTTGACTTGTTTTAAGGACATTACATCAAAGTTGGATCAGTCTGTAGTGTGTTTTTCCACTTTAATTTTGTGTGTGACTCCAAATCCAGGCCTCCGTTGGTTAATAAATTTGATTTCCATTGATGGTTTTTGTGTGATTTTGTTGTCAGCACATTCAACTTTGTACAGAACAAAATATTCAATGAGAATATTTCATTCATTCAGATCTAGGATGTGTTATTTGAGTGTTCCCTTTATTTTTTGAGCAGTGTATATTTGTCGATGTACTTGTTGCTTCTATTGCCTGCAGCTTCAACCTGCCCATAGGGGATGCTGCAGTTGCATAGAAGTATTCTGCTGTACCCAAGTTTAACCAGATTTCGATCTCTGCAACCTCTTTTTGTTGATGGAAACACGCACCTGTTTGAAATCACATTCGGGAACTAAACAGGGGCTCCGAACCGCTCTGATGAAAAACGAGTAAGAGTCAAAAAAGGTATTCAGGAGCATCCCCTACCCTCTAAAAGATCTCAGTCTCCTAGGCAGGTGGAATCGTTTCTGAACCTTCCTGTAAAGAGCATCAGTGTTATGACTCCCGTCCAGTTTATTGTTCAGGTGAACACCCAGGTACTTAAAAGAGTCCACTATCTCAATGTCAGTTGGATGTCAGTGTGATGGGTCTCTGAAAGAGTCCAGCTAATATCACTGGGATCTACAAAGTGATTTCAGCTGGCCTAAATCATAATCTTGTTCTTTTGAATAATGAAGATAGAGACATATCCCTCCTTAATAAGTAAATGGGAGGGACACCAGGCAACATTTTGACTGCAAGTGTTTTTCATCCTCTAGTATAAACTGCATTTTGACTCATTATTTGGAACTGGTGTCAAAGTTTTTGATTTGTCATGGAGCAAAGTCTGATAAAAACACCCTGTGTAGTCACTATAGTAAGCCTTTAATAAGAAGACAAGGTGGCATGAACATATCGTTGAACATAACTGATCATTAAGAAATGTTTGCTGCTGCATGTTTTTTTAATACATTTACACTTGCGGAGGTTAAAAGTACTTATTAGATTCCCTTTTTATATGCGTTGTCTTCCCTTGATGGATGAGAAATATTTGGGGTACAAACTCGCTAGAGACCTTTATCCCTTCTAAATGTTTTGGGATAACCTAGAATGAGCTAGAGAATGCCCCAGGGCAGAGGGATGTCTTACACAGTGGGACAGTGAACAAATACTAAATATAAAGATTTTGCAAAGATTACATTTAACCTACATTTGATCTGTAATAGTTTCATTAGGATCCGTTTACATTTTTACTAGTAGCATGTAGAAATGTTGAGCTGGCGAGTCACAGCAAAAGTTCTAACCCTAACTGTTTATTGTATGTGAACGTTTGCTCTAATGTACAGGCTTCTGCACTGAATCTCATCTGAGAACAAAATGCACAGGCAGACAAAACTTTAATAATAGACATCTTCATCTTTTGCTTGCTGACACCAGTTCTATCATTTCTACCATTTCCAACTTTAATTACAAAAAGCACAATCTTCCCTGTATGAATTGTTGGATCAGCAGGACTGGAGCCTTTCATGTTTAAAAAGCAGAGTCTTGATAACAAATGGAGACAGACAAAATCACAGGCTGTCAGGGTGGTTTAGAGGAAGTCAAATGTCCTTAAAGCTAATATTAAAAACTGATGTTGTTTGCCTTCTTCAGAAACCGTTGGAAAGGCACAATAAATATTTCTTACTGATCACAATATTTTAAATATGTCAGTATGTCAATCAAGGCTGTATAATTTATTATCGTACCGCACTATAAGGCGCACTTAAAAACCTTTAATTTTTTCAAAAAATGACAGTGCGCCTTGTAATCCGGAGCGCCTTATATATGGATCAATTGGTCAATTGGTTGATCCATACTGGTTGTACACGGCGCTCTGTCAAAATGTTTCAGTACGACTGGTAAACTACAAAGCCGCACCGCTTGCAGCATTACGGCTACCGTAGTCAGGGGTGTCGCCGAAGTAATAGCGGTAAACACCTGTACTGTGCTTACTCCTAGTCCAACACCACTTGTGTGTGAATAACGTTTGAATGTACTGTTGCAGGAATTGCCTGAACTATATGTGATTAGAAGCTCAGTGTGTGGGGTGTATGTTTCGTGTGTGTGTATGGAAGATGTTGACATTACTCCTCCAGACAGAGGTGGCGCTGTGTGCTGCCGTAGCTGAGAATCAAGAGTGAAGGAGTGACGTCGGTATTATTGTGTGTGTGGGGTGGGTAGAGACAGCGACCGGAGCAGCGGTGTATGAGTCTGTAAGCCCTGTGTTTTTACGTGCTGCAAAGTCATTAAAAAGAACCCCGAATCTCGTCAACAACTCAGTGTTTTGATGCTGTTTCTTCATGCTCAACTTAGTAACGTATGAGTGAGGGAGTTAACCCCGAGGAAACTAGTAACTTCGGCCCTGGAGAAAGCGTCTCCCCTGTGTCATCAGACTACGGTCAGGGGACAGAAATAGGAAAGGTTAACAGTACTAACGTTTGATTTAGTGCATCAAACTGTTTCTTTTACGTGTTTACTGAATCAGGGAAAAGTTCCCTTTCACGTTTTAACTAACGTTTGATTTCAACTTCAACTTCATAGACTCCAATGCATTCCTAACGTGCGGTTGGCTCTATTCAATAGAATTCTATGTAGAGGAGACCTTACCATGAGAGTGAATGGAGTTATCAGAACGCTGGTTTGTAGTGTATTAATAAAGTTTGACTGACTGACTGTTTTGTTGACATTCTCTTTAGCTCCATCTAGTGGATGCATAACGCAACCCCAGTCAAATGTTTGACTGCAGTAGCTTCTATTCTATGCGCCTTATAATCCGGTGCGCCCTATATATGAAAAAAGTTCTAAAATATGCCATTCATTGAAGGTGCGCCTTATAATCCGGTGCGCCTTATAGTGCGGAAAATACGGTACTATCATTCCACATTAAATATAACTCAGTGGAGCCTCCTAACAAACGAATGAGAGGTATATTTAGATTCAGGACTTTATTTACACCTAAAATGTTACATCTTGTTTGTATTGTAACAGTTCCATCAGTTCTTTGTAAAAAGATAATCTAAAACATCTGATAAAAAATTTGAAAAATATAAAAAAGTTCTATATTTTGGTCACTCATTTCAGAAAGTGAAACTCATATATTACATAGATTCATTAAACATAGAGTTAAATATTTCAAGCTTTTATTCTTGTAATTTTTGATGATTATGGCTTACAGATAACACAAACCCAAAATTCACTGTCTCAGAAAATGAAAATATTGTGAAAAGTTAAATCTTGGAAACTCATGGCGTCCCACCCTAATCTGCCAATTATCTCAAAACATCTACAAAGGTTTTGTGAGCCTCTAAATGTTCTCTCAGTCTTGGTCAATAGGAGACACAACCATGGAGAAGACTGCTGACTGGACAGATGTCCAGAAGACAGTCACTGACACCCTCCACAAGGAGGGGAAGCCACAAAAGATCATTGTTGAAGAAGCATGAACCAGAGACAATATAATAAGTGTTTTACCTGGGCTGAGGAGAAAAAGAACCAGACTCTTGTTCAGTGGTCCAAATTCCTCTTTTCAGATAAAAGTAAGCTTTTTGGAAATTTTGGAACTTTTTGGAAATCAAGGTCCCAGAGTCTGGAGGAAGAGTGGACAGGAACAGAATCCACGTTGCTTGACGTCCAGTGTGAAGCTTCCACAGTCAGTGATATTTGGGGTATCTGCATGTCATCTGCTGGTGTTGGTCCAATGGGTTTTCTGAAGTCCACAGTTAATGCAGCCATCTACCAGGAAATTCTAGAGCACTTCATGCTTGCCTCTGCTGACAAGCTGTATGGAGATGCTGATTTCATTTTCCAGCAAGACTTGGTACTGACCCACACTGCCAGAGGTACAAAAACCTGGCCCAGTGACCAAGATGTTGCTGTGCTTGATTGGCCAGCAGACTGACCTGATTGGAGCCCTGCAGAGAATCTATACAGTATTATCAAGAGGAAGATGTGAGACACGACACCCGACAATGCAGATGAACTGAAGACAGCTATCAAAGCAACCTGGGCTTTGGTTACACCTCCATGTCAGAACGCATTGATGCAGTAATTCATGCAAAAGGAGCCCCAACCAAGTATAAATGGATAGGAATGGACATACTTTTCAGAACTCTGACATTTCTGTTTAAAATATCCATTTCTGTGTTGATCTTTTAAAATATTCTAGTTTTCTGATACACAGAAGCTCAGCTGAAGAGCAGGAGACTCTGTGTATGAAGGTCTTTTAAGCGAAGCCTTGAGGGATGATTGGCTGAAGAAGAATGCGGACCAGAAGCCGACTGGTTGGAGTGGAGAACATAGTGGAGTAGTTAGACGGAGCCGGAAGTAGAGGTGAGTCTTCCAAGTTGAATTTTCGTCTAAACTCAATTTATATTTATTTAGGATAAAAATAGACACATTTATTACAATGATGCATTTCCAGTTTAATCGAAATTTCACATTTTCCTGGAGTAAACCTTTTAACGCTTTTTTCTACGCAGCAACATTTTACTAATCTTTGAAAGCAGTCCGGAACAAATGTTTTCCAGGCTTTCTGAGCATTTCCAGCAGAATATTAGGACCTGAAATTCATGTCTAAAAGAAACAGGAAAAATGTAATCAAATATCTGACCCAGGATCAAACAAATGCACAATCGTTTAGTCAATCGTGTTCCATGTTTGTTTTCAGATAAAAGCTCTTTGAAGCTGAAATATTCTGTTCTGGTATTTTTAAAGAAGGTATTGATTATTGCTGATTAATAATTTTTCCTGCCTCAATGATTCATAGACTGGAATAAAGCCTAATAAACAAAGAAAAACAAATTCATCTGAAAGTAGTCAAGGAATGGACTAAAGAAGTGTACAAAGCAGCCAAGTCCAAAGAGAAACTTTATTTAAACCTTCAGAAGCCTGAAAAATTGTTTATCAAGACCACTCTAAACTGACAGTAGAAGAATTGAAATAATCACTACAATACAATTAATTTAAAAGGAGACATATAGGGTAGGCCAGCAGACAAGCTGACAGTTCTGCCTGGGCCCACTACAAGATAACCATAGATGCAGTGGGTGGCACTGCATTCTGTAACCAATGAATATTTGAATCTTTACCATTTAATGACATGGTCATCTCTAATACTTGAAACATGTATGATTCGATTAAACTGACTTTGTAAATTGCCTTGAGATGACGTGTTGTGAATTGGCTCTATTGAAATAAAACTGAATTGAGTTAAAACTGAATTAATACTGTATTATGTCTTCTCATTTCTCCTTCCCTCTTCTTCCTTACTCCCTTCTTCCCCTTCCATGTGCTCCATACTATATTTATGGATTTTTGAAGTTTTCTCCTTAGATAGATGGGTGTGCTTGACCACCACTTTTGTCAGTGGCATTTTAAGGAAGTACAGGAGCCAATGGTGAAAACGTATGTGACTGTGGGTGTACTGTAGTGCCACCTTGCCCTACAACCATTGATCGACAGAGTCAAATGTAAGGAGTTACATTTGCATATCCTCCTCTCATAAATGTATGCATTTGGCTCATTATCTTATGTTTGGCATATTCATAAAGGCAAACGCACTAAAAAGTTTGCATCTGCTTTTCTGCTGATTTTAAACAAGCGATTTGATTTGCACCTGGTTTGTAGATTGCACGTGTTTTTGTAGATGCAAACCTTTTGAGGATCAGGAACAGAGGATACAATTTTCCAAAAAAATACTTGCATCTTAATGATTCACTTGAATAAAATATGGCATCAAGCCTGTTTTTATTGATGTAACAAATAGTCTCCAAGAAAAAAAGGGAAACTTTAATTTCTTATGAAATTTTACATTTTGTTTGGTGCTTGTGACAAACAGGCATTTTGATTTCTTTATCTGCTGAGACTCAGACTGAATAGTGCCACAATTTCACGTTGATATTTATGAGGAACAGTCAACTAGTCACAAAAACCTGGGATGAGTCTGACCTCCATGAAAAGTCCACACAGACCTCAGTGGCAGGTACAGCTGACAAAATTAACTTAACACAGGCATCGAGGCTGATTAAACGTTTGGGGTCTGAATTTGACTGCACTCTAAGGCTGCACAATGTGAGGAAAACATTTAATACTATTGCATTGCTAATTGCCATCAATTATGACTAACCTGCATTTTTCTGCTTTCCTTGATCCCAATGTCCCACCACCTTCCTGAGACCCCCCACATGACCTACCCTCCACAACAACATTGTGTTGACTTCCAGTTCCTAAGAACCACCCTTTCTCAGGACTCGAGGTGGTCCTCACACATAGACACTGTTCAGAAGAAGTCCCAGCAGAGACTGTACTGCCTATGGCATGTCAAATTGTACAAACTTTCACAGGAGCTGCTGATCATCTTCTACACTGCCATCATTTATTCGGTTTTGTGCTCGTCCATCTCAGTGTGGTTTGGCTCATCTACAAAACAGGACAGGTCCAGACTGGAACAAACATTTAGGTCTTCAGAGAGGTTCATCAGGGCTGACCTTTCCTCTATCCAGGACTTGTACATGTCTAGGGTCAGAAAAAAGGCAGCTAAATTGACCCACAAATCCTGGACACAAACTGTTCAGACTTTTACCTTCAGGTTGCGCTGCAGAACACTAGTGGCAAAAATGCTGCTACAGACACAGTTTCTTTCCCCAGGCAGTCTGAGGAACACAGCGAAAACCTCACAGCCAGGGTAGGCATTGTGGTTGCTGTTTGGATTGACATTGAAGACAAGTTCCTTGTTTGTGCACACAAACCTGACCAATAAAGTTGATTCTAATTTTCTGATTCTACTAAAATATACATCAAGTAAGGACATCTTGGTCAGTGAAAGTGGCCATAAATAGTTGTGGCATATTATTTAAATATTGATATTTAATAGGCGGCACAATGGCACAGTTGGTAGCACTGTTGCCTTGCAGCAGGAAGGTCCTGGGTTTGACTCCTGGCCAGGGGGTCTTTCTAAATGGAGTTTGCATGTTCTCCCCGTGCATGCGTGGGTTCTTTCTGGGTACTCTGGCTTCCTCCCACAGTCCAAAAACATGATTGTTAGGTTAATTGGTTTCTCTAAATTGCCCTTAGGTGTGAATGAGTGTGTGCATGGTTGTTTGTCCTGTATGTCTCTGTGTTGTTCTGCGATGGGTTGGCGACCTGTCCAGGGTGTACCCTGCCTCTTGCCTGTAGACCGCTGGAGATAAGCACCAGCTCCCCCGTGACCCACTATGGAATAAGTGGTATAGAAGATGAATGATTTTTATTTATTTCATCTTATTCAAATATTACTTGCATGAATGACACTAAAAATATATCCTCCCAAATTGCTGACCTGTTGTCTTTGTATAAATTACTGCATTATATGATATCACAGCAGCGGAACACAAAAGAACAAAGTCCAGGGTCAAACAACAAAGATCAGGAGTAAAGATATATTTAATGAACCAGGTCCAACCACTAAATGCCATAGACTGGTTAATGGTTTATTCTCAGTCAGAACACTGTAGGGATGTACTCCCTGCTGCTGACAGCAGTAGCCTGCAGCATCCCTTGCCATTTATGAAATGATCTCTGGATATAATAATTTGGTGCTTATCAAAGTGACTTTGACCTTTATTACTGTGCATTTTACCCCACATTTTCTCTAACATTTGGCTTCACTAACTACTTCACTAACTGCTTTGGCTTAAAGCTTCATTTGATTTATGTAAGGTATATTAAGTCCTGCATGTCAGCAGTAACATCTCTTCTTTATTTGCACCAAAACAAATAACCTTCAGTAGAAACGACGCTGGGAGAAAATGAAAGAGACTATGCAAATTATATTGTCTATTAATAGGCATTTTATGGCAACACAAAATACCCTTGGCTTTGTGCCACACTGCTCATATATACACAGAACAGAATGAATGCTTCTTTAGAGAAAACATTTTCATATTCTAATTGGCCACACTCCATAAAACTATGATATGATGATAATCTTCTATCAATACATTTTCCTTACTGGTTTTTGTTTTCATCTGCTAATTAAAATCTTTGTTAAGCAGAATGTATGCAGATCTCTGTGCTGTTTGCAGCATGAAGCACCATTGTCTGCCATGAACGCTCATTAAAATATGTCAAGATGTAAAAGATGTAAAAACACAACCCTTATTAAATAATTATACAAACACACCCAACCTTTTGTTCCTTTCCATTAGCTTTTCCATTTATTAGATATAAAGCTACAAAGTACAGCTGGGGTCAAACCCTGTCAAAAAACTATAACTAAGAGCCTATTGTTATAGCAGGAAGTTGGATGACAGGCAATCTGCCTTTGCTGTGCAGATATGATTTACTATAATGAGGAGCATCACAATAAACAGCTAGACAAAGCAGTCTGTTGTTCAAAACCGTTTTGCTTCTGAGCTTCTTTGGAGAAATGAAAGAAAAATGAGAAAAACTAAGAAAAACCTTAAAAGGCAGGTAGTGTTTGAGGGTAAGATAACACCCACAGACCTAATAAAATAGAGGCTAGCATCATTAAACAGCACCTTGGAGCAGTCTCTCTCTATATGAAGCACAAAGATGACAGCCCTTGCTGTCGTTTATTCATGGATGTGACATTTTTGCTCCTCTGAAAGCTCTGTGAGGATTTTTGATTACAAACTACAAGCATATTGACACTGTGCTCCAGTGATGTCATCAGAGAATGGCACAGTCTTGTCACAGTAATATGGCAAATATGGCTTTTTGGACCAGTTCTTTACTATGCACTAAACACAGTAGTTCTCCTCCTAACCATTGCTGCAATGACATAAAAAATCTGCTGGTCTTCCTAAGATAAATAATTTGTTAAATATGATAAACAGAAAATGTAGTTAAAAGCCTTCAGCTGATCCAAAATGAAGCAGCAAGAGTTCTGATGAAAATTAAAAAGAGAGATCACATTTCTCCTATTTTAGCTTCCCTTCATTGGCTCCCTGTTAAATCCAGAATAGAATTTAAAATTCTCCTCCTCACATATAAAGCCCTTAATGATCTAGCTCCATCATACATCAGAGATCTGATTGGTCCATATGTTCCTAACAGAGCACTTCGTTCTCAGACTGCAGGTTTACTGGTGGTTCCTAGAGTCTCTAGAAGTAGAATGGGAGGCAGATCCTTTAGTTATCAGGCTCCTCTCCTGTGGAACCAGCTCCCAGTTTTAGTCCGTGAGGCAGACACCCTGTCTACTTTTAAGGCTAGGCTTAAAACTTTCCTTTTTGATAAAGCTTATAGTTAGAGTGGCTTAGGTTATCCTGAGCTATCTCTGTAGTTATGCTGCTATAAGCTTAGGCTGCTGGACGACCATTTTCCTCTGTTCCTCCTACTACTCTCTGAATGCGAAGTATCTGCAGTTACTGGTGGCATCAACATTATATTCTCTCTCTGTTTTCTTGTTTTATTAGCTACAACTGGCCTGGTGTTTCTGTTTAGCTGTGACACTTTTCTCAAGGGGGGCATCGGCTGAGATACAGTTGATAATAATTTCATGTTCTCTTTGTATAGATGATGCACTTGGCCCTGACTTTTAGTGTTAAACTTTGTCTCTCCTAGACAGCTACTGAAAAGCTATAGCTCTGACTAATTCTGTTATGTATTCTGTTTTGAAATAGATTTTTCAATTGGCTCAGAGCTTATTTGTTTAGCTGTATTTCTCTCCTAGAAAAGTCATTAAAGGAGCTACTGTTGAACTCTTCACGTTTTCTTTAACATAGAAAGCACTCCTGGATCAGTGCTATTTATTTTTTTGAATCTCTCTGTATGATTGAATGGAATGAAATAGATATTTCTGTACATAAATATGAAGATTTGTGGAACATTTGATCAATTCTAAATCCATCCACCCATTGTCTATACCTGCTTATCCTTGTAGCGTTGTGGGGGACGGGGTGCTGAAGCTGTTTACCACATTTGTGGTCTGAAATTAAATAATTAATTGCTTACAAAACAGTTAAGAAAATACTTGACAGAAATTCTCTTTAAAATGACTGATATATCAACTAGTTAGCTTCAGTCAACATGTAATTCAGCTCATGCATATTATGTAGAGGTTCACTAAAACAGCATCGCTGCACATTATCAAATCATTAGTCACTCTGAGAATAGCTGACTCTGTCCAATATGCTCTCAAAAAAAAAAAAAAAACAGACAGAAATTTGTCTGCTTATATTAAAATATTAAAATCAAGGACTTCCAAAACCTGTTGAATTTTGATCCAAGACAGAAAGTTTTAGGTGAGCGTGTATTTTAAAACTTGCAATAGAAACCTCTGTTAGCCAAAAATTCAGTAAGTTACACACAGAGTTCAAAATGTTGGGAACCTATCAGCACATCTAAAATAGTAAAATCCATAATGACTTTAACTCCCCTGTATTTTCTAAAGCACAGTTGTATTGATCTATCAGTTTTGTCTGGTCTTCTTGAACCTACACCTAGGTATTTTGTAAGTTTCCTGAATTTGAGAGCTTTTACTTTAAACCTTTAACCCCTTCAACTTTTCTGTGGATGAAGCAAACTGAAGGAGTTTTCAAAGGACTGTGCTAGTATTTGAAACACTATCCAGTATTTTACTTATATACTTAAACTGCACATGAGACAGAAAAATATAGAATCCTATAGAAAATAATGGCACTTCCGTTAATGTATTATTCCATTAAGCAATTAGTGTTTAACCTCTTTTATATGATTATCATCCTTATCTGGAAAATACCTAAAATCCCCACACCTTTTTCTACATTTGAAGACTCTGGGAACCCAGAAACATGACTGATGATCTTGCTCCCCTGGGAGGTATGCCTTATAGAAGCAATTGCTGAGGGTTTAAATGGAAGTATTTTGTAGCACTTTTCTGAAACCTAATCAATTCAGAGCAATTCTCATTATATTAGCAGCTACGGTCAGGATCCTGACGGGCATTCTAAAATGGAGTTCAGCACTGTGACGTCCTGAATACAAACGTGGAGAAGGAGCCTGGATAATCAATCAGAATTGTGCCAAATGAGCACATTTAATGTGTGGAGATGAAACAGCATGTTGAATTTGAAGTTTTTCTAGCAAGCCTCCAAGTAGGTATGTTGACAGTTTCCAAGTATGTTGTAAGGAAAGGGCAGTTAAGAACCAACCCGACTGTATTAACAAACATTCAGAAGGACCACCTGGAAACAACTGGAAACGATCACCTGGAAACAACTACTGGACCTTGAAGCCCTCTGGCAACACTCCATGAAAAACCGTCATGTCACTTGGATCAATAGAGCCACATGAGCTCACAAGTACCGAGGAAAACCATTGTCACCCAAAGAACAGAGCAGATCAAAAAAGGAAACTCAAACTAGATACATGGATCACAAATACAATCTGCTCAGAAAAACTTCCATGACAGATGCTACCATCAATACAAGGTCTGTTCTCTGGAGGCCCATGCTTATTTTAAACATACTCTGCATAACCTTGAACAAAGTGGTTTCCTAGACAAAGAATGAGTGTTTGACTGACCTGCCATGCTGCCATGTATTAAAATTGTATGAGCATCTTGATGAGGTGAATCAGACAATGATTGCCCAAGACTGCTGGGTAAAAGACACCTTGCATTCAGCAAGAATAAACAGACTCCCCTTTAAAACTGCAACAATTACCATCCTAGCGTCTCAAACAGAGGAAAAGGAATGATGAAGGAACACAATGGTAACTTAAATCTTTTTAGCTCTTGACATTAAATCTGAATCTGTTCATTGATTAATTTTCTGCACCCACATAATACTGGGGCCTATTTCCAGTGATTAATGGGCAAGAGGTGGGGTATAGGTAGACAGTCCGTCACAGAGACACAGAAACAATCATGGATCCACACACCCTAGGGACAATTTAGAGAAGTCTACTAACCTAACTAAACTCTGGGATGAGGCCAGAGTAACCAGAAATAATCTATAAAGCACAGAGAGAACATGCAAACTCCATTCAGAAAGGAACCAGGATCTTGCAAATGCAGAATCATCTTGCTGCAAAGCAACAATGATCCCAACATCCCCCATCTGCAGACCTGATCGGTTTATATTTAATACTTCAAAGAATTGTTATATGGTTACACTTATCATAACTAACTCTGTTAAAATCGGCCTTGAAAACCCCCACATCAGTTTTAGTATGAAAGCACTTTGGAAAACCAGTGGTCATTTGTAGTTCAAAATCTGACAAGACTTGGACATGTTAAGCCAGACCTGGATTATTCTACACTGAACAGATTCCTAAAACCCAGTTGCTGATTTCTGAAACCCTTCCATCCACTGTCTATATGACACTGTTTATCCTTGCAGGGTCCCAGGGTAGGTTAGTGGTGCCTATCTCCTATCAGTTTAGACCTAGAGAAAGGTGCATTTACACTAAATATGAAAGGCCATATTTAGAGGGACAGGAAATCATTAGAGACATTTAAACAGGAAGCAATTTTTTCAGTGCACCATAAAGCAAGCAGCAGATATGAGGCATTTGAGAACTGAAAGCTCAAAGGTGTTATTTTTTTTTTCTTATCACAGACATATCTTGGTGATGAGTTGCTGCTGCTCTTCATACTTGCTCTGATGCAGAGCAGCAGAAGTGGCAAGTTAAATCTCCATCTATAGAACAACATCCGTCATTAAAACATATTTCTGCTTACATTCACCATAGCTCCCAGAAACCAGGTCCCCTTTCTCTGAAACCGTTGAAATGTGACACTATTTAAGCGAGGATGAGGTTAACCACAACCCCTGCTAAAAAAACATCTAAACCTGTCAAATACTTATCAAGCAAAAAGGTTAAAAGCAATGCTGAGACAACAACCAAGGTCTCTTTTAATTCAGCAAGTAGTTTTAATGATGATATTGAATGATTTAAAAATATTGGTATAAAATTAGCAATAAAGGTAGCCAATCCAAGCCTCGCTTCTGTCAGTCTGCCCCAGGGCAGCTGTGGCTACAATGTAGCCTACCACAGTCAGTGTGTGAATGGGTGTATGACTGATTGTAGCGTAAAGTGCTTTGGAGTCCTCGGACTTACTCCATTTTCCATTTACCAAGCCAAGCCAGCTTTATTTATTAAACAAAACTGACCAAAGTGCTGAACAGATTTCATATATAAGCATTAAAACACAAATACAAAAAAACAAATAAAAGAACCTTAAAAAAGTGCAAAGAACTCTCTAATGCTGGGTCAAAAGCAAATAAAAAAGGTGAATTTTCAAATCTGATTTAAAAATATAAAGTGAAGAAGCCTGTCTAATGTGCACTGGCAGATAATTCCAAAGCTTTGGAGCTGCCACAGAAAAGGCTCTGTCCCCTCTGAGCTTCCGCCATGTCCTGCACATCCAGGGGAACCTGTTCCACTGATCTGAGTAAATGGAAGGGGCAATATAATCATAATACTTCAGAGAGGTAGGACGAGGAAATACCATTTAAAGAGTTCATAACAAATAAGGGACTTAAAATGAATCATAAAATGAGCAGGAGTGATGTACTCTCTTTCATGTACCAGTTAAAAGAAGAGCAACTGCATTCTGCACTAGCTGGAGACGAGACAGGATGTCTGTGAGAATTAGAAATATTAATGTTGGCATATGGAGAATATCAGCACATATTTAGGAAGAAAAGCGTGAAAATATTGATAGTGTGGCAGAGACAGAGTCAATGTGTGAGTCTGATTTGACAGAGAATTAAAGCTGAATACTTGATACTACACTTATTCAACTTCCCAAAAAAATTAAACATTAAAGTGTGTGTGTGCAATTAATGTGTGTCTTATATAGCTGTATTTTCTGTGAATTTGTACTTCACCTGTGTGCATGCACGAGTTCATATGTAGATGGAAAAGCACTCGCTAGACGGAGGAATGGGAAGATGTCAGAGAATGTTCCACCTGGCATTCAAACTGTCACACCAAGGTGATAGTGAATATATATAATTTTAGGTTTTAATTTCATATCAACAGAAATGTATTCAGTTTATGTGAGGTCTCTGAGAGTAAACGTTTTAAAATTAAATTAAGTTCCAGAATACTTTACTAATCTCGAAGTGAAATTACATGTTCTTGTTACGATGCTTCTTTAAAGCGTTCATGTAGATGCTGAAGGGAGAAAGAAATCTCCTGTAGTGGTCAGTATTACAGCAGGAACCAATGCAGCACACTTTTCAGGGATCTAAGCTGGTGTTGGTGGCACCAGGGTAAACCACCCTGCAGTTTACACCCTGGACCAGCCTTCAGCCCAGCGCTGAGGACACCGGCATCTGGTTCTGATGCCGATGTGGTGTAATGAATTTGTGGGTTAATACACCCAACAACCGAACATGTAGACTTATCCACTTGTAGCTGTGGCTTACTGGAGCTTGGACTACAAAATCGCAGTGAGAAATAGAAAAGGTGGATATGCAAAATTAGTTAGCCAGAAGTCCATGAACTTGTTTAGTTGTTCTGCTACAAATACTGTGACGCAATAGTTCAAAAATGTAATAGAGGATAGAGAAAATTGAACGAATGGAAAAATATGACTCAAACAGAATATAAAGTTATCTACGCAGCACTTGGAGAGACTATGTAGAGGTCAAGCCAATGCTTTAAGCCACTGAGGTGATACACCGGTGTAGTCTTGACGCGCTGCTTGTTGTCTTGTCGGATGAATTAAAGCCAGAGCTAACACTGCTCATTGTGCAGGTCGTCTATTTATTTTTTCTACATCTCATCCGTTTCCACTTGAAGACAAACATATTTCCACACGCTTACACCTGTTGACAGCATCTTACTTCAGCGGTCAAAAACTGTTTCCCCCCTTCCGGGTGGAACACCTGCCTCACAAAGAAAGGTTCAGTATTTCTAGACTGCTGATTAACCATGTGACCAAATATCCCAAAATGTTCATCACCTGCTCCTACAGACTAAATTCAACTTTTTTGCAGACTCCAAGAATACAACAAAAAATATTCAAAAATATGTGCATATATCATTTATTATTAAATTGGCAAACTGTCAAGGATCACTGTTGTTGTATATCAGATTTTTGGTTTCTGCGATGGTTGCAGTAGGGATTGTACTTTTTGTCATATGGCAATGACTCCATGCCTGTGTAAGAGTAAAAGCAACCTAACATTTGCATTCTGCCGTGTCAGATTAAAGCAGCAAAAATCATTCTAAAATCCATACAGTTGAGCAACTTCAAATGTGGTTGACCAAAATATCTTCCAAATGTTTTAAAGGAAAGTGACATCTGGGTGGTGCTGCATAAACGAACGCCTGAAGGTGACCTCCTCCTGCAGTCAAGAGGCTTTTAGAAAACAGGCATGGTTGACCACTAACAACAGGCCTTAAACAACCGCTCAGTATGCTCAGTAACACGTGGAAATTGAGGCTCTTAACAATTTAAGCTGAAAAGGCAGCATCTGGACTTTCGGTCGCTGCTGGGATGCTGAGCATTTCCGACCAGCCCATCAACAAACAGCTCCAGAAATTACAAATTGTTGTTGAACTCTTCCTGGAAAACATAAGAGCAACTCTAACCCAGACCAGTCCAGCAAAATCAGAGGAGATGAAGAATTCAGCAGCAAAAAGCAGCATGAGCATCAGACAAACAATGCAGGGATACAGCTGACATTAGCTTTTGCTAGCGCTCTCCACCCGGACCATGCCGCCACTCTACTTCACCTCAGATTTCCACAACCTCAAAAGCCACCTGTGTCCAGCATCTGGAACACATTATCTACACAGATGCTCAGGTAATATGTTTTCTTTTAATTTTACGTCACCTAACTCTATCCCTTCCTTCTGGTCCTGTTGTAATCCAACTTCTTCATTCCGTCTTTGCAGTACACAATATGTGAATCTGTCCAATCTCTGTCTACCACCCCTGATCCCACTCCTCTAGTTACTGCAGTTATTTATCACTCTCATTAACTGTACACACAACATATTAACTAACCCACTTATATTCATGGTCACACCCTGGATCTTGTATGCTCCAATGGTCTCACAACACAACAGTTCCTTAGCCCCAACCTCAACATCTCAGACCACCTGGCAACAATCCTGTAAGAGTCAGAAGAAAAGACTCTGCAAGAAAACTGATTTAACTGTCCATCATCAAGCCCACACTGACCACCTAATTCAATACAATGATGCTTGAACTCAGCTCTGTCTACCCACTACTCATACCTCATACACTCTGGCTTGTCAAACCCCAAGGCTCTTTTCTTCACAATAAATAAACTCCCCAAACCCAGTGATAACATCTCCAACTCATTTACAGTTAATAAGTGCAATGCCTTTCTCTTATTTTTCCAAAACAAAAAAAAAAACACAATTTATTGTAATCTGACTACCTCCGCCATTCTCTCCACTTCCCTAAATGTCTCCTCACCCTGCACCACTCAGCCTCATTCTCAGTTCTGCCCTGTGTCCCCAGTGGAGCTGTCAAAACTCATGGCAGGCACGAGGAGCGCCACCTGTGCTCTAGACCTTATCCCATCTCATCTTCAGTTCTGGTTCAGTCCCCCATCCTCAAACAACCTGGACTAACCCCTGACACTATGAGCAATTTCCAGCCCATTTCTAAACTTCCCTTTCTGGCTAAAGTAATGGATCGTGCTGTTGCCAATAAGCTCAAAACACACCTTACTATCAATGATTTTTATGAATCATTTCAGTTGGTATCTATTCACATCTTAGCACAGAACCCTCCCCAAAGTGACCAATGATCTCCTCCTTTCCACAGATTCTGGGCACCTCCGTTTTCTCCTCCTCCTAAACCTGACAGCAGCCTTCGATACCATCAGCCACACCATTCTTCTCTCCCACCTAGCATCCTCCATTAACATCACTGGCACTGCCCTCTCATGGATATAGTCATATCTCACAGACAACATTTCATCAGCAATAAATGCACCTCCTTCACTGTCACAAGGTATCAACCAGGGTTTGGTGCTTGGTCCTCTACTCTTCTTCGTCTACACGTTCTCCCTTTGTTACATCTGCCATGGTCTCCATTTCCACTGCTATGCTGCTATGATGTCCAGCACGATATCTCCACCAAATCCATTGCCATGGCAACTCACCCCACCCTGACCAACTGCATCATTGAGATAAAATCATGGATGCCTTCAAACTTCCTCAAACTCAACTATGACAAGTCAGACCTCATCATCAGTCCAAATGCTTTACCAAACCCGACCATAACTTCAGTCTCAGTATTGACAATGCCACTTTGTCTCCGTCTACTCACATCTGCAACCTTGGAATTATCCATCACAGTAACCTCTCTTTCAAAAAAATCACATCACAAGAACTGCCTTATTCCATCTAAAAAAATATTGCTCGTCTCCACCCGTCACTCCCCTTCTCTGCTGCTGAATTTCTCATCCATGCCTTTATCACCTCCAGACTCAACTACTGTCACAGCATTATTTATGGTTCATCATCCAAAGTCCTCAAAAGACTTCAGGATATACAAAAGTCTGCTGCTCGCCTGCTCACCCAGACCCGCTCCCATGATCAAATCACCTCAGTTCTCCAGAAGCTCCATTGGCTTCTTGTTCCCAACACATTAATTTTAAAGTTCTCTGCTTTTAATAAATTGCTTTTAATGTGTGATTTTGTCCTATTTGAATGTTTATCCTTATTTTTGTAATACAAATGTTATATATCTATGTGTTTGGTTTTTATGATTTAGTTCAATGTCCCGTTTTAGAAATTTAAGTTTACCCATTTTATAATTTTGCTTGATTCCTGTAAAGTGTCTTTGACTTTTTTGAAAAGTGCTATAAAATATTCTTCTTCATATTATTATTACATAGTGTTGCATTCACATTGCCCAGAAGACACTATGGAGGTACATCACTCAACTTCTGCAGTTGGGGTATTTTCCAAGGTCATGGTTTAGTTTTTGTCTTCTAGTCCATGTTTTGTAAAGTTAGGTTTTTGGATCTGGTTATACTTTAGTTTCATGTTTTTCTAGTTATGTTTCTATTAGTTTGTATCCTTGAAGTTCTGTTTTGCTCCAGTCACATTTTGTTCTCTCCTGTCTGGTGTCAATTAACTTTATTCGGTTCACCTGCACTAAGCAAATCAGTGTCCTCGTTTCACCTGGTTCTTGCTCCATATATACAGGTCCTTCTCAAAATATTAGCATATTGTGATAAAGTTAATTATTTTCCATAATGTCATGATGAAAATTTAACATTCATATATTTTAGATTCATTGCACACTAACTAAAATATTTCACGTCTTTTATTGTCTTAATATGGATGATTTTGGCATACAGCTCATGAAAACCCCAAATTCCTATCTCACAAAATTAGCATATCATTAAAAGGGTCTCTAAACAAGCTATGAACCTGATCATCTGAATCAACAAGTTAACTCTAAACACCTGCAAAAGATTCCTGAGGCCTTTAAAACTTCCAGCCTGGTTCATCACTCAAAACCCCAATCATGGGTAAGACTGCCGACCTGACTGCTGTCCAGAAGGCCACTATTGACACCCTCAAGCAAGAGGGTAAGACACAGAAAGAAATTTCTGAACAAACAGGCTGTTCCCAGAGTGCTATATCAAGGCACCTCAGTGGGAAGTCTGTGGGAAGGAAAAAGTGTGTCAGAAAACGCTGCACAACGAGAAGAGGTGACCGGACCCTGAGGAAGATTGTGGAGAAGGGCCGATTCCAGACCTTGGGGAACCTGCGGAAGCAGTGGACTGAGTCTGGAGTAGAAACATCCAGAGCCACCGTGCACAGGCGTGTGCAGGAAATGGGCTACAGGTGCCGCATTCCCCAGGTCAAGCCACTTTTGAACCAGAAACAGCAGCAGAAGCGCCTGACCTGGGCTACAGAGAAGCAGCACTGGACTGTTGCTCAGTGGTCCAAAGTACTTTTTTCGGATGAAAGCAAATTCTGCATGTCATTCGGAAATCAAGGTACCAGACTCTGGAGGAAGACTGGGGAGAAGGAAATGCCAAAATGCCAGAAGTCCAGTGTCAAGTACCCACAGTCAGTGATGGTCTGGGGTGCCGTGTCAGCTGCTGGTGTTGGTCCACTGTGTTTTATCAAGGGCAGGGTCAATGCAGCTAGCTATCAGGAGATTTTGGAGCACTTCATGCTTCCATCTCCTGAAAAGCTTTATGGAGATGAAGATTTCATTTTTCAGCACGACCTGGCACCTGCTCACAGTGCCAAAACCACTGGTAAATGGTTTACTGACCATGGCATCACTGTGCTCAATTGGCCTGCCAACTCTCCTGACCTGAACCCCATAGAGAATCTGTGGGATATTGTGAAGAGAACATTGAGAGACTCAAGACCCAACACTCTGGATGAGCTAAAGGCCGCTATCGAAGCATCCTGGGCCTCCATAAGACCTCAGCAGTGCCACAGGCTGATTGCCTCCATGCCACGCCGCATTGAAGCAGTCATTTCTGCAAAAGGATTCCCGACCAAGTATTGAGTGCATAACTGTACATGATTATTTGAAGGTTGACGTTTTTTGTATAAAAAACACTTTTCTTTTATTGGTCGGATGAAATATGCTAATTTTGTGAGATAGGAATTTTGGGTTTTCATGAGCTGTATGCCACAATCATCCGTATTAAGACAATAAAAGACCTGAAATATTTCAGTTAGTGTGCAATGAATCTAAAATATATGAATGTTAAATTTTCATCATGACATTATGGAAAATAATGAACTTTATCACAATATGCTAATATTTTGAGAAGGACCTGTACACACCTGTTCTGTTAATTCCTCGCGGAAAAATTTTGGATCATGTCACCCTGTTTTCAGCCAGTTGTTACGGATCATGCCATGCCTGCCTGTTTATTGTTTTGTTCCTGCCTCCTCTTATGAGTGAGTTTTTGTTTTTCTAAAGATTAAACCATTATTTACCGCCATGCTGCCTGTCCATCTGCATTCCAGGGTCCTGACAGTTAACACTCCCCTCTGACCTTGCCTGGCTCTCACTTGCACTAATTAATGTGTTGTACCACCTGAATCTCTAGTTTTAAAAGCAACTGCTGCTTGTGGATGTTGGATCACTGACCTACTAGATGTTTTGGTGTAAGCCTAGACTCTGGATAGCTAAGCATCTATGTTTCCTGCATTCTTTTTATGTAGCCCCAGTGCCTAGGGTTACTGAAGTAGTAGCTTTCGTGTTACGAGGGAGGGGGGTAAGTGTACAGGGTCCTGCCTAAGGAGCAAGACTGGAACATGGTATAAACCCACTATATATCCCTGTGATGTAAATATCCCATATACATTAGGATTAAGAAAACAACAAAAACAAATCAGTTTTATCAGGGAGCATCTCAGTTTAATTTTTAGGTTTTTTATGGAACCAGAAAATACTTTAGCAGGGCATTGTAAACTCTCAAAGTCAGAAGAATCTTTTTTAAAGTCTGTACCAATACATCAAATAGGAGAGCAGTAATCGAGGTCATTTTCTGTCAGCATCTGGGCACCATGGCAATCTTCAGAAAAAATTCTGGGAGTTCATTCAAAGGTTATTGAGTAATTTTAGTGAAGATCTCATCTTTATGCCATTGTGGGTGGTTTTATATGATGCCATATTTTACCATAGCTTCACAACCTCTATTAAATCTTTCTCTGCTCCTTTAACACTACCTGAATATTACCAGACGTTCACCAAGTGACTTCACAGTTTAGTGTTAAAGGTTATTAATAAATCATAGCAACAGAAAAAAGGAAAGCAGTGCAAGCATCAATATGTCTATCATTTCTTTTTAGACACCATTTTAAAATAAAATAATACACAGTTCAAATTGGAGTCAACTATGCTGTGCTTATCCATTTAGTTTTCAGGTGTTTTAGTCTTCAGATTTATATTCTACAAAGAACGGAACAGCTTCTTATGACTTTTTTCATTGCAGACTGTTAATAGAGATGGGAAAGCTTCAGGGAGAAAAATGTAACTGTCCTGTTTTTGTCTCTTCAATTCAGCCTTTTTGTTGTCTTTGTAATCCATTTTGTCAGTGCATCACAATTCAAAACATTTAAAATCCCGATGATAGCTGACAGGATTTTTCTGCTGTGCTTTGGAGCTGCAGATTACAGCTAGGTGGAGAGGCCAGTTTATCTTTTCCTGCTGTGTCCTCTTTTTGGGCCTTAGGGACTGTTGAGTGTTGCAAGGAACAGCAATCATGTTTGGTGTCCGTATTTTCTAAATATTTTCTTTTCATAACCGCACACAGATTTTATGACCCATTTGGTGAATCCATCGGAAAACATATTCTTAAGACTTATTTTACCCTGAAGCACCTTTGTAAGACTTAATGTTGGTTGACATGGCTGTTATAGCAGCTTCAGAATTGGTGTTTTGTAACAATAATTTCGGTCCTGTGTATTCACGATTTATATTACATGACAACGTAATTTTGACTGTAAACAGTCCTAAAAAAAGACAGATAAAAGTTCTAGTAGGAATCTGCCTTTTAAATAACAAATTAAGTTAGATTTTGTCAATATAAGCAATAAAAAAACTTTTAAACTTCTTGAGTTGCTGTTCATGAATTTGCGCATAATTGTTACGACATTTTGATAATAAAGAATTACATCACATTGGATTTGTTCGACACTGGAGTTGTTTTGATATAAAGACAATCTAATGTTGTACTTGGATTCACAATAGAACTACAGCTCGTGGGAAAACACCTCTCGTTGGACCGACACCCATCAACACAGTAAAGGTGTGCATTCAGGTGTCTGCTGCTATAAAGACTCCCATTGTATGAGGTTCTGGTTGAATAATAAAGGTAGTTAGAATTGTATTTTTTGGACTTGCCTCTTGTTCTCCGTATAAGTCATTGCTACATTGTGCTTGAAGTCATTCCAGATAAATGGTAAATGGCCTGCATTTGTATAGCTCTTTATTAAGTCCGAGGACTCCAAAGCACTTTATGCTACAGTCAGTCATCAACCCATTCACACACAGAAGTGGAGATTCCATACAACCAACCCTCTGACCACCATCAGCAGGTAGAGCAGGTGAAGTGTCTTGCCCAAGGACACATTGACCAACGGAGCAGGGGTTCGAACCCCCACCACGTGAGCCACCTGACTGTCTTTCTTTCTTTCTTTCTCCATCACACTGTAGCTGAATGAGAAACTACAATGGTACATTATAGTAGACTCTTATGTAAGCAGAATCCTCATTCTTTGCTTTCTTTAGCTGTCACTTTTTAAAGTTGCAGGCAAAAATTTTGTAATTCCACACCAATGTTCTGAAAGTGACACCCATTGTCAGCCAAAGAGATAATTATCTACAGCAAGATAATTGCCTGGTTGAAGATGGTAGCACTGATGGTAGCACTATTGCCTTGCAGCAAGAAGGTCCTGGGTTCGACTCCTGGCCGGGAGTCTTTCTGCATGTTCTGCAGTTTGCATGTTCTCCTCATGCATGCGTGGGATCCCTCCAGATACTCTGGCTTCTTCCCACAGTTCAAAAAAACATGACTGTTGGGTAAATTGGTCTCCCTCAATTGCCCTTAGGTGTGAAAAGGTGTGTGCATGGTTGTTTGTCCTGTATGTCTGTGTGTTGCCGTGCGATGGATTGGCGAACTGTCCAGGGTGTCCCTGCCTCTCACCCGTAGACCGCTGGAGATAGGCACCAGCTCCCCTGTAACCCTTTACAAAAAAGCAGGTATAGAAGATCTCTCCTCATCAGAAAACATTTTTACAGTGTCTCCGGAGGAGTACGCTTATCAAAAAAAAGGAACAAACTTCACAGCAGTTGAGATCAAATCACCAGCTCTATTATTCACAGCTGCTCCTCTAAACATCATGTTTATAGTCTAATAGGAAAACTGTGTATAATGATAACTTAATCTAATAAATCAATTTACATAAAATCCTACTGAGTTTTCTCACTATGTCCAATGCACATTAAAACACAGCGTCTCCAGTTGGTGTCTTCCTGCCATTAGATTAAGTAAATTACTCAATAAATGAATGTTTCTCACTATCATAAACAGATTTGTTGATGAACACTAAAAATGAATAAATTGACTGTTGTTTAAGCTGCTGTTTATTTTTTTTTCAACGTGTTGATTTTTTATGAAACTTACTTAGGGTTTGTGTTTGATTGATGCTTAGGATGATAAGTGCTGTCTTGTACTTGTATCCTCTTGGAGTGTTCTTGAGTCTCAAGGAAATATCTTATTTGTCAGGCGATAGACCTGACTGACAACCCAAAACAAACAAACAAACCCAAACCACCAGGAGGAAAAAGGTTGCTCCCAACCATTTAAGAAAAAGGAAGTGGGTGGACAAAACTTGCTTTGCCAACGTTGTGTGACATATGAAGGGGCTGTGAGTTACGATAAACGATTATGTTTTGTTTGTTTGCTTGATTGTTGGATATATGTGAAAATGTCTTGCTGCTGAATTTTGTAGGAACCTTAAAAAGAATTGTGTGAATAACCTATTAGCATCTGTTACTACTCTTGATGCCAAAGCAGTATGATGTTGAGCAGAAAAACATGCTGTTAGTATACTTGCAGGCATAAACAATCTGTCCTGTTGTCCCTAGAACAAAAATTAGGTAGGAAGGGACAAATGGCTGAGGTGACACAGTGCCGCTTTAGCAGGAGAGAGCAGGGCTGTTGTTCTGTGCTCTTGATTCCCCTGGGTAACAGCTATGTTATCCAGGAAATTTCTTAAGCCCAGCTTCCCATGCTGATTGTTTACATGAGCGTACATCTGTAAAAAACTAAAGTTAAAAGTAAAATGATAAAAACACATAAAGACTTAATCTTAAAGTTATTGTGGCTAATTCATGTGTTTTTACACCCCTTTATGTTTCCAGACAGCACAATTGGCATTCTCTAAACCACTCTTGGTCTGTCTCCTTTGCGGTATTCTAGCTGTACTTTTCCTCCTTCCTATCTTTAAGGAGGATAGTCATTATGTTGCCATATTTGCAGCTGGGCTATGTTTCTTCTGCTAGTGTTTGGCTATTTCCATATCCATGTCATATTTTTATTTGTTTTCTTTCAAGACTATTGCACTAACAGTTTAACTCAAGAGTCAAAATCTTCTTCTTAGGTCAACAATACACAAAATATTTAAATGAGGTGCACAGTTGTAAGATAAGGCCTTTAGGTTCATCTAATTAAAGGTGTGGCAGCAAACAGCAAAACAAGTAGGCTGTCTGTAGATGTGTTATCATCAAAACAAAAGACAAAGAAATTTAGCTCAACCAATTACTAAATAAAACAGCTCAGTACATACAACTGGGTACCAAAACAACATGCTATACTAAACAATGTGCTCTACTGCAGCTTCTCCTATTGAACCACAAGGTTGCTAACACGAGCAGTCCTACAGCAGCACCAGCAAGAATAAAGTGAATTAAAAAGCATCCCACAGAAACAGAACTGTCAGGAGACACATAGATCCTAATCACGTTATTTGTTATTTCAGGATTGGAGTATTCTATTAATTGATTTTACAGTGCCTTTTTATATTTAGTTGCCTCACAACCTGGAATTAATATGGACTGTTTGAGAGTTAGGACCATTTCCTTTACAGAACGAGCCAACAGCTTTGAAAATGTATTACTTTTTTTTGTTAAACAAACAACAAACAGGACAGAGTAACAGGAAACATCAATGTGCATAACTGTTCATATTCCCTAAAGTCAGTACTGTGTAGAGTCACCTTTAATGGGAATTCCAGCTGCAAATGGCTTTGGACCCGTCTCTAGGAGCTTGCCTCATCTTACCACTATGATTTTTGCCCATTCCTCAAGGCAAAACTGTTTCAGCTCCTTAATGTTGGATGGTTTTTACTTGTTAACAGCAATCTTCAAGTCTAACCAAAGATTTTCTATTGTCTTGAGGTCTTCACAGTGACTAAGCCATTTCAACACATTTAAATGTTTCCCATAAACTACTCGATTGCTGCTTTAACAGAAGGTTTTGGGTCATTGTCCTGCTGGAAGGTGAACCTCCCATCGAGTCTCCAATCACAGGCAGACTGACACAGGTTTTGCTCAAGAATATCCCTCTTTCACGGGCCCTGCTGCTGAAGAACATCCTCAGAACATGACACTGCCACCACCATGTTTAACTGTGGGGATGGTGTTCTTGGGGTAATGGGATGTGCTGGGTCTGCTTCCAGACATAGCATTTTCCTTGGTCTCCAAATGCTCAATTTTAGCCGGACCAGAGCACCTTCCTCCATACATTTCGGGAGTCACCTACATTTCTTTTAGCAAACTCTATTCTGGATTTAACAGAAAGCCAATGAAGGGAAGCTAAAATAGGAGAAATATGATATATTTTCCTTTTAATTTTCATTAGAACTATTGCCACAGCATTTTGGATCAGCTGAAGGCTTTTAACTGCATTTTGTGGACATCCTGATAGTAAAGAATTACAATAGTCCAGCCTTGAAGTAACAAATGCATGGACTAGTGTTTCAGCGTCACTCATGGATAGGATATTTCTAATTTTGGCAATGTTCCGGAGATGAAAGAAGAAAATCCTAGAAAGCTGTTTAATATGGATTTAAATGACATGTCCTGGTCAAAAATAACACCAAGGTTTTTTACTTTATTACCGGAGGTCAATTTAATGCCATGCAGGTTAAGTGATTGACTAAGCAGTTTCTGTTTCAAAGTCTCCAGTCCAAAGACGACAACTTCTGCTTTGTCTGAATTTAGAAGCAGAACATTTAAAGTCATCCAAGGTTTATGTCTTCAAGACATGCCTGTAGTCTATCTAACTGGTTGGGCTCATCAGGATTTATGGATAAGTAAAGCTTAGTATCATCAGTATAACAGTGAAAATATATCCTATGCTGCCTGATAATTTGACCTATTGGAAGCATATATATAGTAAAGAGAATTGGCCCAAGCACTGAACCCTGTGGTACTCCACAATTAACCCTGGAGTTTAAAGATGATTTATTATTTACATGAACAAACTGGAATCTGTCAGACAAATAAGATTTAAACCAGCCTAGCGCTGTTCCCCTTATCCCTACAGGATATTCCAAGCCTTTCTAAGAGAATATTGTTATCGACTGTATCAAATGCAGCACTGAGATCTAACAGAACAAGCACAGATACAAGTCCATTATCTGAGGCTAGGAGAATGTCATTAGTGACTTTCAGCAGAGCTGTTTCCATGCTATGAATGAGCTCTGAAACCTAACTGAAACTCTTCAAACAGGTCATTGCTGTGGAAATGCTCACACATTTGATCAGCAACTATTTTCTCAAGAATTTTAGATAAGAATGGAAGATTGGATATAGGTCTGCAATTTTTCAACTCATCTCGATCAAGCGAAGGTTTCTTAAGTAAAGGTTTAATTACAGCTACCTTAAAAGCCTGTGGTACATATCCATTTACTAAGGATAGATTAATCATATCTAAAATGGGGCTGGTAATCAGAGGGAACACTTCCTCAAATAATTTGGTCGGGATTGGGTCTAACATACAAGTTGTAGGTTTAGATGAGGCTAATATTTTTCAAAACAGTCCAAACACAGATCAGGTTCTACAGTTACTTACAAAAAAAAAACTAAAATTTTTATTTTCTCTTTATTTCATAAATATATTTTAAATGTCTTTATCAAAGACAGGTAAAGCTGAAGTCACATTCCTTGTTTTTCTGCATAAACCTGGCAAATAAGGCTGATTCTGACTTTGAAACAGCAATAATCTACATGTGTGCAACCAGATTTAACAGTTTCCTGCCTTTACTGAAATGGACAATGAGGTCAGCAGATGGCAGGAATCAAATATGGATAGATGGGGCTCAGCGTTAAAGTCAGATTGTGTAACCTTGGAGACATTACCTTGAGCCACTTTATGTCTGAAGTATACATAGCTTCTAGCTGTTAGTGTAAAATCAAATAATTGTAAAACAATTTCTAGTGTTTATAGCCTCCGTAACCACTGGCTATATTCCACACACCAAAAGAGTCATACAACAAACAGAATATATTCTAAAAACAATTTAGCCCTTTTGTTTCCAGTAACCTGAAGAAACCAAATGGGCTAACAGAGAAGATAACTCTAAAGAAAGCTAATGGTGAAGACTGAGTGCCCTTCATATAGAACTAAGACATACATGACAAATAAGAAAGTAACAGGAAAGCAACAAATTTGGAAAAATCTTATCATGACCAAGCTGTCAAAGCTTAGTCATAATTAGTCATAATTTTAACAATGAAAGGTATTGGGATTAGCAAGACCTGGTAGCGTGTAAGTATGGTGCATTCACTGTTTGGAAAAGACTGGATTTTTTACTTTTGGTCAAGCTGAAAATCAGCTAATACTTGTTGTCTTGTTGTTAGCCAATTTATGTCGGCTGATGCTTGCATGCAGGCCAGATTTTTGTGACCCTGCTGATTGTGCACACTGACAGGGCAAGTAAAATTCTCTGTCAGATGGTGGCGCCAAACACACAGCAGATAAAGAAATTGATAGGTCAGATCAAGTGCAGAAGAAGAAAAACGGTTGTTTGTTTTTAAGAAATGCAGTGAGGAGAGATTGGCTGTTTTCCACTTACGTGTAATTTATCTCACAGATAACAAGTGAGGGTAAAGTGAGAAATTACTATATTATTTCTTTTCAGTTCTTTTCCTAATTTCCTTCAAGAAGATCGTGCATAAATCAGCATTATTGGCTTTAAGTGTAAATTGTATTTCTCTAAGTGAAACAAAGCCTTAAGAAAGTGTGACAGAGCTCCTGCTTTCACATGCAGACACCAAATACTGCCTCAAGACTGTAAAGAGAACTTGTCTTCACCTCTTCTCTAGCTGCC
This sequence comes from Girardinichthys multiradiatus, assembly GCF_021462225.1. Classification (NCBI taxonomy): domain Eukaryota; kingdom Metazoa; phylum Chordata; class Actinopteri; order Cyprinodontiformes; family Goodeidae; genus Girardinichthys; species Girardinichthys multiradiatus. The sequence goes on from NC_061807.1 coordinate 43,763,804, forward strand.
ACCTAAATGTGCAAGTCACTGTGGGGTAAATTTTACTCAAGGGATGTGTTTTCAAAGTGGGGACACCATAGCGAAGTCAAGGAAACAACATGCAAAAATAATGCCTCACGTCAAATAGCAAATTAGTCTCTGTACTACTCTCAACTTTTTTAATATTAGTTCCATATGTACACGGATGTGTGCACAATATAGTTAAACAATATAGCCAGGAGGATGAGAGAAGGAAATGAAACAGTAATTACTAAACTCACACACACAAACACACAGCAGATAGCACAAAGGACCAACTATTACATTCACAGATCCCCTCTGGTCATTCTTTGTCATTCTTTCTACTGCCGAAGTATGTTGGTAATCTCTCCCAGAACTAAATGCTGTAAACTTGTTCCCAGATCAGGTTTGGAACATTTCAAGGCTGCAGTGAATAAACTGAAAAACTTAAAAAGCAGTTTGATCCAGAACTTTAAATGAATGCACCATAGTGATGCTCTTGCACATTCTTTCACTCATATATTTCTTCACATGATAAGTATAGCTATATGTTGTTAAGTGTATTGCCACATCTATTTCCCAGCCCAATTTGTTTCCCAATAATATTCAAATGATAATTATACACCAGACCATTTTAAGATTGCATGCACTGCTGATTTTGTACACAGAGTGTTTTATGGACTATTATGGGCTAGATTCTGGATCTTTCTAAACATTCCTAGTGCTTGGCTGTGCTGATAAACATCTGACAAATGTAGGGAGCTGAACAGATACCCTTACTTTGCTTACATTCTGTTTACAGCAACAAATGAACCAAAAAACAAACCTCACAGCTATCCTTATGTATTCACATAAAACACAACAAGCCCACTGCCATTTAAGTAAAAAGGCTAACCATTAAAAAAGGAGTTTTGCTAAGAGGAGCAGAAAAGAGAGGTATTTAAAGCACTCTTAACAAAGGAAAAATGACTTAGTGTCCAATGAGGCTGAAAGAGAAAAGCAAAAGGTATAATTGAAAGATTCCTGTATGTCTGAATTAAGCATTTTGTGCAGAGTCTACAGGACTCAATTGCAAGGGTGCTGAGAGAAGACATTCATCACATCAGCAAGAGGAGCTGAAGGCTGCTGACGTGATAAGGCAGCAGCCAGGTTATTGGAGCTGTTATAGTGACTGCAAGGGAAAAACAAGTACTTTTATCATAATTACACTGTTCATGGGCCTGAGGTGGAAAGGTAATGGTCTCTGAAAGAAAGAGGGAAAAAAATCAATATCCAAGTGGCAGTTAATGTAATTATGAGTCTCTGCTGGTCCTCTTGCAGATACCTGGATATACAGAGCTTACTGGTGAGTTGCCAGAATAAACCTTACAGCTAAAATTCTGGTTCAACCAAACATACACACAATAATGGCAACATGTGTTTCCTGTGAAAAGGAAGATGTTCACATTGTTGAGCTGTTGTTTACTAAAGCCATATTAATAAATATTTTTATATTAAAACCATAGCTATCAAACATGAGGACTGCAAAATACTTCTGGTGCCTGTATAAAGCTTTGATAAACCTTGCCTCCTACCTGGTAACCTGTTCCTTTCTTCTAATTTTAATAAGCTTGTCATGTTTTGGTTCAGAAAGGACTGCAGAACATAAAAACTGAGATGAGTATTTAATAACTAACATAAAAGAACTTAAAAAAATGTCTTGCAAAAGGAGATCAAACATGAAACACAGGAACTGGAATACAATGGCAGAAAGATGAGGAACATGGCAGAGAACAGAGGCAACGGAGGAAACCTAAGAACAAAGAAAAATCAGGAGTTTTAATATGGAGCTAGGGAAGGAAAAATGACAAGCAAATCAGGACAGCAATCAGGCGAGAATCGGAGCAGTTGGGGCAGAGTGAAAGCAGAGCAGCTGAAAGAGGGAGACTAATTAACAATAGATTTGAGCAGAAACATAAAGTATCTCACAGAAATCTTACCAGAAATAATACTAAATATACAAAGAACACTAAAATAAAATACAAAAGAATGAACTCATAAGAAAAAGGCCGACTACCAATAACAAGAAAATGATTATAAACAGCAAAGAAATTGTCAAAATACACACACAAAAGAAAATAAAAATCTAAACACCTCAGGACCATGACAAAGCTGACCTTAGTTACAGGTTTAGCCAAGTTATCTACCAGCATTAGGCTGTTGTTTTTACAGACATGCATGAGGAATATTTTAGCTTGTAGCAAACATTTATCCAAAGAAGTCTTAGTGGAAATAGTTTATCGGTAACCAGGAAAGGAATTGTGATTTATAGTGACAATGACACTATAACTGATTTTGTCAGCAAATCCCAAACAGTTACAGCTTGATTGGATTGTTACATTTCCTGTTGTTCCCATAAGAGCATCAATAAATGTCAATTTATTAGAAAATATGATCAAATGCAATTACTGTGTGCTGTTTAGTATTTCAAATGCACTGTTTAACATAACTGGTGGGCTGCAGTAGCCTATTTGAAAATAACAGTTTTGCTTATAGAGCAGTGTTTAATTGTGATACAATTTTAAGTGTTACATTACAAAGAGAGATGTGCAACATTCCTCTAAAGTCCAAGCGTTTACCGGGTAGAATATCTCCAGAAGGCCAACTTAAGTTTCTTCTAACATAGCTTCCATCCTGCAGGCAGCTACAGGTGAAGACTCACTCTGGTACCTTGTAAAAATAATTTCAAACCACAGAAATGGTAGGATGTAAATATTTTTTTGATTTCAAATCTGTCAGTTGTTAAATGTGCCAAATATTATGTCCTTAAACTGGAAAAACAAAGTTTCTGACTGTCAATACTATTGTTTCTTAAAATGTGGTTACATTTTAACTGTTACCATAACAAGAGCAGAAACTTGCCTATTCATAATGTCATCATGTCAGTTAAAGGATCTGTCGTCACTGTTTTTTAATGAAACAAGACAGACAATAAGACCCGCGTCCTCACTAGAACTAAGAAAGTGGACCACATCACCCCGGTTCTAAAGTCCCTACACTGGCTCCCTGTAGCTCAGAGAATAGAGTTTAAAATACTTCTGTCAGTCTATAAATCACTGAATGGCTTAGCACCAAAATACATTACAGACTTGTTGTCAGTGTATCAACCACCCAGACCTCTCAGGTCTTCTTGCTCAAATCTACTCTGCATACCCAGAACCAAACATGGAGAAGCAGCTTTTAGTTCTTATTTATTATCATCTTATCATTTTAATTATAAATTGTTATTCTCTTTAATTATTTGTGTTCATTATATAAATTTGGACTTGTCACTTTTTGTCTGCATATGTGTACATTTATGGAAATTCATTATTTCACAGAATTTAGTATTTCAAAATACATCTGAGCATCTCTTCCTGTATTCATACAGGCTGTGGAGAATTTGGTTATGTTTCTTTAGATGACCCAAAAAAAGACTTAAATGTGTAGTAGCTGAATCAGACAGCTTATGTGGTCCAACAAGCACACTCCACAAAACATGGTCTCCGACTGGGGAAAGCAAGACCCCCAGTGTTTGGCACACCACTTCTAATTGGCCCCTTGGCCTGTTCATGGTCTGTCAGCTCTATGATGTGCAGGCTAGCTCCTTGAGACTCTGTTTCAGGGTCAGTGTTAATGGCTGCAGCTGAAAACAACGGTGCAGTGGCACCTTAGGGTTGCCTTTTGTCCTGTTATTCATGTTGAACTTTTTGTTAGCCATTTTTATTCTGAACAGAATATAACAAGATTTAAATGTCGCCTAGTGAACCACATGCCTGCTAAGGCACGGAAACAAAGTTAAATCAGAGCAGCTGAGATAATTTAAGACAACAAAATACCTCAGTATCATTTGTCAAGCGTTATTGCAGAGTTCCCTGTATACAGAGAAATGTCAGCATTTAACATTAACCTGGAACCTGTGTGTCACTGTTAAAGTTAAGTCTTGGCATAAATCCTAGATCAGTAAAATCACTCTAAACAGAATGTGGTTACTCTCTGTTGCCATTGGTGGTTAATGAGTGAGACAGCTGGTGTGCTTCATAATTCCAATGTAGGAGCTATATTTGTGCAGAACAGATTAATGCATACTACAACAACATATACACAAATACTAAATCTAGAAATTAGGAACAACCTGCTAGACCTGGTTTGGACACTCTTTGGACTGCAGCATCATTGCAACAAGATGTCAGAAAAATTCCTTTGAGATTCTAAGTCATTTTAAGCATCACGTAGTTTCCACAGGTTAGTTGGCTGCACATCCATGATATGAACCTCTCTTTAGAACAAATCCTGAAGGTGCTCTGTTGGATTAAGGCCTGGTGACTGGTATTTTCCACATACCAGTTTAACACCAGATGATTTAAGCTTTGTGACATGGTGCTTGATCCTGCTGGAAGTTGTCATCAGACGATGGACACACTGTGGTCATAAAGAGATGGACATGTTCAGCAACAATACTCGGGTTAATTAATACAATAAAGTTGGAAACTGAAGTAGGAAACAGAGCCTACAGTATTATCCTCTCCAGTTCTGCTTTTATAAACACAGGTGGATTTTGAAACAAACATTATAAAGGGAAGGTAGAAAGAGAACAGTATTGGTAGTCAAACAGTAATCAGTCAAAAATCTACTCTTAGTGCATTTCTACAATGCATAACACTGCATATTAAGAGTTGTTCTCCATCTGCAATATGGCAGAGAAGAAGGCCCAGCAGAGGATAGTGAGAGGATCTGAAGTTCCACTAGTGTCCCTAACCTCTGTCCATTATCTGCTTTTACACCCTCACCATGAACCACAAACCATAAAATGATCACACAAACTGTCTTTTTTATGTCTGCTATTTACTACACAATGAGAATTCAATAAACGGATTTGATTCTGTTGATAGTGTGGTTGAAATCTGCTCAATCTATGATGAGTACCTTTAGTTCATTCCTAAGTTGTAGATTTTACCACATAGGGCAACATAAAATATGCCTCACTTCAGCCAAAAGAGATCTAAATAAAATTGAAAATCTAAACCTAATCAAGTTTATTAGTCCTGAATAACCAGCAAAAATAAATTTAAAACACAATAACATCAAGCTCTTAAGTATCCCTAAATGTTCCCAGTGAACTCTAGCAAAGTCACAAGCATCAAACTTAATTCATGATCATTATAAAATCCAAGCTATATTCCTAAATGATTTTAAGTACAACATGTGTTGTAGTTAGGTCTGTCAAGATAAATAATTTTGCTTGATTGCGTTATTATTATTCTTTGGAGACCAGTTTCAATTAATAAAATGATAATGGCATAATAATGCCAAAGTAGCTAAAGAACATTTAACACTGGAACTGAAAGACATTTGAAATATCCAATGTAAATAAAGAACCAAAAATAATAAAGAAAAGGATTTTTGAAGTCTGTAAAAAATTACTCTTCAATAAATATGAATTATTAGGCTCAAACATGGAAAACAGGCCAGTTTTATAAACAAAAAGTGCAAACTAACAACAAAAGCACTTTACTTGAATAAGAACAGATGCCTCAGTAGATGACGTGAATCTGTAGCAACTTATTCTGGAAGATTAAACGATTAAACGCTCCAGTGATTGTGGACTGTCAGGAAGACGAGGATGGCCCGGTTGTCGTTTTTTTACCAGCTGGGAAAACTGCATTGGATGATTATGTTTTGGATGCACATGTGTGGTTGTTGCATTGCTGTGTTTAGTTGCTACTGTTATACAACAAATGCGACATACTGGCTAGCACAGATTAAGTGGTTCACCACTGTCATTTGTTTTAATCCAAAGTGCTCCCACACTGCAGCAGTTGCGTTTGGCTTTGAAACCAGTTCTATCTCTGGTTTTCCAAATCTCAACTAGCTTTTCTTTGGATTGCTACTCCTCACGGGGCTCTCATGCTACACTCTAAGGCACGTAACCATGCGTAACCATACGAGACCATGCGCCTGGCAACTACCTGATCCAAGAGTTGACTCCTCCCAGCGGTAACAAAACAAGAAGGGGAGGGGTCACCCAGTCTCTTTAGTAGAAAGAGAGTGAGACACCAGGAAGACAAACAGGCATGTAAACGGAATTATCAAGCTCATTTTAATTTATTGTGCGATTAATTTAATCCATGCAATTAATTGATTTATTGCTTATTGCGATAGGCCTAATTGATGGTGCCTTAAGGTCCATTAATAGCTTTACTTAGCATGAAATTGTAATTTCACCTTATCTTATAGATAAACAATATTATGGAAAGCTTTGAAGTTTATTCCAGATTTAATAGGAGCCATGAGCATATAGGTTTGTGAGGCACTTCCTGTGATATTTTCTTGTCAACTGTTCAGAACAGGGTTGGACAGGTCCAGTCCTAGAGAGCTAAAATCCTGCAACTTCTTGATGCATCTCTGCTCCAACACCCCTGAAACAAATGAATGGCTTGTTACCAGGCCTTTGCAGCACTCAATGACATGCTGATGAGGGAATTAGCTATTTGATTCAGGTGTGTTGGAATAGAGATGCATCCGCATTGTAGATCTCGAGGACTGGACTTGAGCACCTCTGGTTTAGAAGATGGACAACAGTTAGTTGAATTAACAACCACTACATGATGTTAAAGAAAAAACCTGCACCGTGACCAATGCCATACTGGGTATTAAGCAAAGCTTTGATTTAACACCTTTATTTTATTGCTGGACACAATGGATTTAAAGTGTATGTCTGCTATGACAGAACCATTGTAAACAACACATACTAAATTAAAAAATACACAAAACCTTGAAACAGTGCAGTCTGTAAAGAAGGAGAACAGTGAGGGTGGAAATATAATCTGTTTTCTAGTCCATCGAGATGGACGATTCTGAATCAGTTAAAGAATTTCAAAACTCGATTAACTCAATGTTATTTTCTTACCTCAATTTTTGGAACCTAAAAGGCAGAACTTGGAAAACGAGTGTGGCACCCAGACAGTTTATAATAAACCCAACCAAGTCACATGCATAAACCCAGCGACCTCTGCACCAAAGTAAAAGTGACTTGGACAACAGCCAACCCATATACATGCTGTTTAACATTAAATTGAAATATTTTTAGAACACAAAAAACATGAGGAACCATATTACACGATTCTGCCCAGAGGAATAACAGCTGATCTTACCCTGCTTCCAGCAAGCACCATCAGAGCTCCCCCCTACCTTGAAAAAGAGAAATCTAATCAGAAATTTCATTGCAGCTACCAACTTGCCTATTTGGGATTACTTTGGCTTTAAACCGGATGAAAGAGGTAAACCACAGGATGTAACTAAAGTAGTGTGCCACTTGTGCAAACGTATAGTGCCAGCAAAGGCCTCAAACATGACAAACTTGCATGTACATTTATGTGTTCACCATCCGGCTGAAGGCTCAGCTATAGTAGCACTCTGGGTTGTTCGGGGACTCCGCTGACAGTTCGTGAGCCTGAACAAGCGCTTTAGGTGTTTATAGTTGCTGCAGTATTTTCTGAAACACAGGGGGCAGTATGTTGTAAAAAGAGAGAAGATGCGCTTCACATAATACCAGAAATAGCTGTGTGCGAAGAAAGTTTTTATCAAAGTGGTTCTGTTTCTTGAAAAGTTTCAGATTCATAAGAGTAAAACAATTAAGAGGAAAAAGTTTTTTAACCTCTTTGTAAAAGATCTAAAACTATACCTAAATATAATTTCGGAATCTTAACAATAAAAAAAACTATAAAAACTTGTTAATGCATACAATCTAACTTTGTAACTAACATTTCTCTTACCTTTTTTCTATTGTTTTTCTTTTCTAGTACTCTCTTCCTTCTGTTCATAAAGAAGTGATTCATTTGAGGGTGAAAGGTTTGCTACATAAAACTACATTCATTCTAAATGGAGCACTGGTCCGCGCCAGGATACAAAAATACGTAGGGGCATGACCATGACAAGGGCCGCCCTTCGATTGAAAACAATAAAAAAATAAACGAGAATTTGTGACAACTAAATGTGAAACATAAAGTGTATACAGTACCTTGTGAAAGTACTCGGCCCCCTTGAACTTTTCAACATCTTGCCACATTTCAGGCTTCAAACATAAAGATATAAAATTCAAATTTTTTGTGAAGAATCAACAACAAGTGGGACGCAATCGTGAAGTGGAATGAAATTTATTGGATGTGTCCAACTTTTTTAACAAATAAAAAACTGAAAAGTGGGGCGTGCAATATTATTCGGCCCCTTTACTTTCAGTGCAGCAAACTCACTCCAGAAGTTCAGTGAGGATCTCTGAATGATCCAATGTTGTCCCAAATGACTGATGATGATAAATAGAATCCACCTGTGTGTAATCAAGTCTCCGTATAAATGCACCTGCTCTGTTATAGTCTCAGGGTTCTGTTCAAAGCGCAGAGAGCATCATGAAGACCAAGGAACACACCAGGCAGGTCTGAGATACTGTTGTGGAGAAGTTTAAAGCCGGATTTGGATACAAAAAGATTTCCCAAGCTTTAAACATCCCAAAGAGCACTGTGCAAGCAATCATATTGAAATGGAAGGAGTATCAGACCACTGCAAATCTACCAAGACCCGGCCGTCCCTCTAAACTTTCATCTCGAACAAGGAGAAGACTGATCAGAGATGCAGCCAAGAGGCCCATGATCACTCTGGATGAACTGCAGAGATCTACAGCTGAGGTGGGAGAGTCTGTCCATAGGACAACAATCAGTCATACACTGCACAAATCTGGCCTTTATGGAAGAGTGGCAAGAAGAAAGCCATTTCTCAAAGATATCTATAAAAAGTCTTGTTTAAAGTTTGCCACAAGCCACTTGGGAGACACACCAAACATGTGGAAGAAGGTGCTCTGGTCAGATGAAACCAAAATCGAACTGTTTGGCCACAATACAAAACGATATGTTTGGTGTAAAAGCAACACAGCTCATCACCCTGGACACACCATCCCCACTGTCAAACATGGTGGTGGCAGCATCATGGTTTGGGTCTGCTTTTCATCAGCAGGGACAGAGAAGATGGTCAAAATTGATGGGAAGATGGATGGGGCCAAATACAGGACCATTCTGGAAGAAAACCTGTTGGAGTCTGCAAGAGACCTGAGACTGGGATGGAGATTAATCTTCCAACAAGACAATGATCCAAAACATGAAGCCAAATCTACGATGGAATGGTTCACATATAAACGTATCCAGGTGTTGGAATGGCCAAGTCAAAGTCCAGACCTGAATCCAATCGAGAATCTGTGGAAAGAGCTGAAGACTGCTGTTCACGAACGCTCTCCATCCAACCTTACTGAGCTCCAGCTGTTTTGCAAGGAAGAATGGGCAAGAATTTTTGTTTCTCGATGTGCAAAACTGATAAAGACAAACCCCTAGTGACTTGCAGCTGTAATTGCAGCAAAGGGTGGCGCTACAAAGTATTAACGCAAGGGGGCCAAATAATATTGCACGCCCCACTTTTTAGTTTTTTATTTGTTAAAAAAGTTTGACACATCCAATAAATTTCATTCCACTTCACAATTGTGTCCCACTTGTTGTTGATTCTTCACAAAAAATTAGAATTTTATATCTTTATGTTTGAAGCCTGAAATGTGGCAAGAGGTTGACCAGTTCAAGGGGGCCGAGTACTTCCGCAAGGCACTGTATAGAAAATCTATGAATATTCTCAGTGCTTTCAGCATTGACAGTCAGGGCAATGTCCAGGTATGCCGTCAACGCAGTAACGAGTGTACTCTCCTCGTCTTCCATTACCTGTGAAGCCCACATATTCTTTGTACTGTCGGTTGCAGGAAGAACATCTTAACACTGCAAAGAAAATCAGGTTTTCTGACTTGATGTCCAGTTGATCTCATCTGGTAATGAATGATCATTTTTATGTAGGTGAAACCACATTTATATGTTTCAATTGAAAACAAAAATCAAAGGCCACTACGGTCCAGCCAAGCACATTGTGCATTCATCTTTATGCTAGTTAATAAAATATGTTCTTTAAATATTATGTACATTTACAAATTCCCCCTTTGCTTTGGCTCAGTGGACCTACTCCTGTGAGGCACATTGTTTAAGTGTATTTACTTTTTATACAAACAGTGTCGGTTCTACACTTCTCTACTTCCCAGCAAATGGTGAAATTAAGTTGTGTGTGGCAGTTCGGTCTGTGCTCCTCAGCGCACAGTGAACATTTACATCTACAGCTGACAAAAACAGAGAAAGTTTTACAGTTTATATCGAACTCAGGTGTTTCCATCATTTTCTGAGGTGTGTTACGTTACAGTGAGAGGCTAAATGTGATTCAGTTTTATCACTCGGTTTTAAACCATAAAAGCTCAAACTCATGAAAAAACATCAGGTTTGATGCATCATGATTAAAAAAAAACTGAATGGAGTCATATTTCAATGTAGGTGAGGTTTAGTCCTCTGCAATTTATTGTTGCCGCCTGAAAAACTTTGCGTGGCTACCGCACATTTTTACGCAATATTCATTTTAGTACATGCCGAGTTGCGCATAAAACATTGCGCCCTAGATTTTTGTGCATAAATACGCTTCATACGTGAGGCCCCAGGCCCGGTGGCTACACAAGTTTGCTCAGTTGAGATGGTGTAGGATCAGTGGTAGAGAGAGAAGACTGGCAGATATCAGAGATTCTTTACTAAAAAAAGTGTACACATTCCACTTTCTCGATGCACTGAACAAGAGCCAGTTGCCAGGAAATCATATTTCTACAAGTAATTAATAAAAAATCTGTGGTATAATCCGAGGAAACTTTAATGGTACCAAACAACTACCCAATTCAAATGACTATTGACGTTGACTCTTATTTATTTTGAACACAGTATCCTGATAAAAAGATACTAGGGCTAATGAGAGTTATTTCTGTCCAATCAAGTTAAAATATATCTCCAGTCCCCTCTTTATTATCCAAATATGGTAATGTTCAGGTCCACTTAAATGCTGGGATGGTAAAGCTAAAAGCTTCCTAAACTGTTAAATTAAATTTTTCAACACTTCAGACCATCTTCATGGCAGTCACATTTCAAACAATTAAATCAAGACCAAAAACAATTTTGTGTCCAACAACAGTGAAGTTTTTTTGTGTTATGGAGGACACAGGAAAACATGTGATTGATTCTGGTAATCAGTTGGCCACTTTGAGGGTTGAGGTGAAATAAAAGATTGCAACAAAGCTCTGCAGGACTGAGCCTTGGCCATGGTCTGTCAGTTTAGGAAGGTCAAATTCTGACATATGAGGCTACACTGTCTTTAGAGATGGGAGAACAATGGTGAACAGGGCTTCACTCGGCACAGAGCAGATGCAGGAAGGTGTGCTTGTGAGGAAAGTGCACGCACATATACACAGCTATGCAGGCTAGTGAAATAAACAGTGCAAAATATTTCAAGGGTGCACAGCTGTTCTAGTAGTACTTCCTCAATATATGCCAAACAGGAAAGGCTGCACAGCCTGAAGGGGATACAGAAACCCAACCACCTGTTCTCTGTTTGTTTAAATGTACCTCTCTTCTATGTGCTTACACTCCATGACATCCAACACAAGCTTTCAGTAAAGATTCATTTTGCTTTCTAAATGCAACAACTGTGTTTCTCATACTCAAGAGCTTCATGTGTTTCCTAAAGCTGCTCAGAATCATTTAAATATCAGGTACCTATATATATTAAGCTCATAATGTATTAGCCAGAATGGCTAAATGTCAGCTATTTCAATTAACCACATATCCTTACAAAAGAAACGTACATGGATTATTTTGAACTGAAATGTTATTTATCATAAAGTTAAAAAAAGGACTTTAAAGGCTAATTCTGCAGACTAAAACGAGTAGTAGTGTAGTGCTGGCTGTAGGTGTAGGCAGTTATTATACCGTTTACTGTTATTGTGGAATTATTTTTATCGTGATAAGAATTTGATTTATCAAGGCGATGATGAACTGATCATGATGATCAGATGATGATCAGATATCAGAGCAGTAAGTCATCATCATTAAAAGAGGAGAACCAGAATAATCCTCCATTCCCTTAGCTCTCAGCAGTAATGCCTTTATAGAATTCTTTATAAATAAAATTGATTCTATTAAAAAAATTAACTGAGACAGCACTGGGGGTAAGTGTAGAACATGATCTAAGTTTGGACTGTTTTGATCCAGTTCACTTTCTGAGTTATCAAACATATTAGCTTCATCTAAACCTTCAACTTGTATGTTAGATCCAATCCCAACCAAATTATTTAGGAAGTGTTCCCTCTGATTATCAGTCCCATTTTAGGTATGATTAATCTATCTTTAGTAAATGGATATGTACCCAAGGCTTTTAAGGTAGATGCAAATAAACCTATACTTAAGAAACCTTCGTTTGATCGAGATGATTTAATAAATTACAGACCTATATCCAATCTTCCGTTCTCATCTAAATTTCTTGAGAAAATAGCTGGTAATCATATGTGTGAGCATTTACACAGCAAGGATCTGTATGAAGAGTTTCAGTCAGGTTTCAGGTCTCATCATAGCACTGAAACTGCTCTGCTGAAAGTCACTAATGACATTCTCCTGGCCTCAGATAATGGACTTGTGTCTGTACTTGTCCTGTTAGATCTCAGTGGTACATTTGATACAGTCGATCACAATATTCTTTTAAAAAGGCTGGAATACCCTGTAGGGATCAGGGGAACAGCGCAAGGTTGGTTTAAATCTTATTTGTCTGACAGATTCCAGTTTGTTCATGTAAATAATAAATTATCTTCAAACCACAGGGTTCAGTACTTGGGCCAATTCTCTTTACTATATATATGCTTCCAATAGGTCAAATTATCAGGCAGCATAGGATAGGTTTTCACTGTTACGCTGATGATACTCAGTTTTACTTATCCATTAATCCTGATGAGCCCAACCAGTTAGATAGACTACAAGCATGTCTTGAAAACATAAAAATCTGAATGACTTTTCTGCTTCTTAATCCAGGGAAGACAGAAGTTGTCATCTTTAGACCAGAGTCTTAGAAAAAGAAACTGCTTAGTCAGTCAATTAATTTGAACCTTGGTGTTTTCTTTGACCAGAACATGTCATTTATTTTTAATATTAGGTTTCTAGGATTTCATTTTTTTATTATAAATATATTTTCAGGAGCGACACTGAAAAACGAGTCCATGTATTTGTTACTTCAAGGGTGCAATGCTGTGCTTCTTTACTATCAAGAAGCGCTAAAAAATGAAAGCCTTCAGCTGATCCAAAACGCTGCACCAAGACTTCTGATGAAAATTAAAAAGATTACATTTCTCCAATTTAAGCTTCCCCTAATTTGCTTCCTGTTAAACCTGTTAAACCCTTAATAATCAAGCTGCATCATACATCAGATTGCTCTGTATGTTCGCAACAGAACCCTTCGCTACCAAACAGCAGATTTACTGGTGGTTCCTAGAGTCTCTAGAAGTAGAATGGGAGGCAGATCCTTTAGTTATCAGGCTCCTCTCCTGTGGAACCAGCTCCCAGTTTTAGTCCGTGAGGCAGACACCCTGTCTACTTTTAAGGCTAGGCTTAAAACGTTCCTTTTTGATAAAGTTTACTTAGCGTTGCTTAGGTTATCCTGAGCTATCTCTGTAGTTATGTTGCTATAGGCTTAGGCTGCTGGAGGACATAATGACCACTTTTTCTTACTCTACTACATTTTCCTACAACTCTGCAGTTTTGTTTTAGCTGCTGTAATCCAAACTTTTTTATTTTATTTATGTTTTCTCTCCATTTTTTCTCTACATAGAAGTTACATGTGGCCTGGTTTTCTCTTTAGCTGTGACATCTTCCTGGAGGGCAGCATCGGCTAAGCTACCGCTACCAACAACTTCAAGTACCTATAGATAATAAACTAGGCCACATCTTTGAGTGTTTAACCCTGTGTCTCTCCTAGAAACAACCATTGGCTGAGCTTTATACTTACTGTATATGTTGTCTTTCATTGTAAGGACTTAAAAATTGGCTGTGAGCTTATCTGTTTAACTGTGTTTCTCTCCTGTTTAAAACTTGATTTTCATATTTTCTAATAGCCTTAAAGAAGTTTACAAATTAATACATCATAATTTTTCTTTAAAGAACTGTACTACTGACAACAAATGTATAAAATGTTGTATTCACATACTAGTACACATAGATCAACAAAACCTAGAACTATAGTCATAGTAATATAATTATTTGCTCTCATTTCCATTTCCATAAACAGAAATGACACATTTTCTAAAATATGACTTGAAAAGTTCTTTTTTATTAATTCGGCTCCTAAACTGCTCGTCTCTAGGTCTGGATGGTGTAAGGGAAAACCGAGCTCTGATGCATGCGTAGATCAGAGGGACAACCCTCATCTAAACTGCAGCAACTCTGCCTGCCAACAGTGCAAACAGTTGTAAACAATAAAACATTCAGTCTCCTTTACCTGCAGCACCGCTAGCTGAGTTCACTTAGGTGAAAGAATAAGCTCAGAAATAACACAAGGATGAGCAGCATATTGTGTAAAACCACTTAAAAAATGAGAACATATTGAACCTTGCAACGTAAACCAGCAGGCATCTTTAGGTTAAATCAAATAAAATAGCATTAACTCACAAGTGGTGTGTCATCCAACGCCTTTCTGTGGATGATGGACTTGCATCGTTAACAGATGTTCTAACAAAATACCTAACCCGACCAATAGATGGAGCTTATTTAGATGCACCACAGAAGGAAAAGTTGACAAGGTAGATCAATTCGTTTGAACATACGTTATGAAAGCCACCAGAACCCTAAAGTGAGGTATTTATAAAAAGTATTCATTTGCAACTGTGTCGCACCACAGAGCACCAAAGCATCGGGAGCAGGGTGCGAATTTGCCAGTCAGTCCTAAAACCAAAATCCCAACAGATTAGAGCAGATTAACAAAACAAAGCTTGCTATTGATTTTAAATACTATTAAAATGGAGACACTCAAATGAACAAGTTGTTGTGGAGAAATCGATGACGGATGCTGAATAATAAAAAGCTATGGCCAGGAGATTGCTTAAAAAGTGCAGCTCAGTCTGAATTTATCTCTGTAAAATTAGACTCTCAGGATTTGTATTCTAATTAATACCTTGTCAAGTCTGCTGCCTGCCTTTACGGCTGCAATACATTCAGCTCTGCCAGACAAGTTTCCAACGGTCCTCCTCTTCCATCTGTGCAGGATAAAGTGGGTATCTCCTATTTCATCACACAACATCCCACAGTGTTGCCACAATCAAGACTTACATTTAGATAAAGACAGCTTACATTCATCTCAAAACATTCAATGGCAAATTTACAATTAAAATTAAATGTTGTCCTTAAGCTCCATAACAACAGGCTGAGCTGTGTTGGTGTGTGATGTACAAAAGCAATGAGATAGGCTCCACAAAGTCAGGGCAAAAAACAGTTTTGATGTTGTTAATATTTATTATACGATGGTTATTCTGCTCACTAGCTCATCTTTAATAATGCACACATTTGTTGGGCTTTTTTTTTTTAGAAACTGCGTAAACACACACAAACACACATCTCCTGTAACATCACCTTCTGAGAGAGAACAAGTTTACACCGTGCCAGTTCAATTACTGAATAAATGATTTTTTTTGTTTTGTGTTACCGTTTTTTTCGAAATGGCAATTTTCACTTACTCTGTTAAAGCATTTTCATTAATGAGCTTATGTGCCAGCTGATTATTAAATTGCTTACTTCAAACCATTGCTTTCCACTAAAATAAACGATTGACGGGAAAATGTAGTCATACACTTTTTCATAATACTTGGACCGCTTCTTATACATGAAAATCATTATAGATGTCTTATCATTATTTTTATTCATAATTGTTGAATCCTTTTGGCAACTTATTCCTCTTGATGAGATCATAGTAAAAACAAACTGCAGTTATGTTTTTTATTATGTATGAACTACGTGGAATTCCATCAGAGCAGGATGCTTCAACAGATCATATCAGCTGTTTAAAGTAATCTTAAAGAACAGCAGCAGTTTAATCAACCTAAAATTATGAAACGTGGTACAGTAGGTTAAAAGAAGTCCGTCAGTTAGTCAGTCATTTTCTACTTCTGGAGATAGGCACCAGCTTCTACCACCATAGTGGGTCACGGGGAAGTCTAAGTATTTGTGGTTTTATTCCTGGAAACAAACTTATCCCTAGAAGCAGTGTTAAGGTACAAATAATTGTCTTTTAAAAATTAGGTGGGGAATAAATGCAGTTAGGTGAATACTTGTTCAGAGGCCAAAACATCTGCCAGCTACATTGTGTGAGAGAAATTCTGACCCAGATTGATAGCTGCTTGCTTGACACAAGCTCTGAGCCTCACGTGACAACAAATACACTGCGTAATGTGTTGTTGCATCAAAACACTATCTGGACAGTAAGAACAAGGCTGACTTTCGGGGGCATGTGTTCGATATCGGTGTCCTTGTTGGGTGTGGCCCTGTGGGGAGGTTCTTGTTGGGGTTCACTAGGGGTGGGAGACTCATGGGGTTGGGATCGGAGCTCGTTGGGGGGTCGGGACTGCTCCGTCCTGGGGCGGCTCCGGTTGGCGGGTTGCTTTGGGCCATGTGGACCCCTCTTTTGTACACCCCTTCTCGGTGTCCGCGGCCGGGTACTTTGGTGTGGGCTGGCTCACTCCCGGTGGCTGCTTGCCGGGGCCTGGCTCCCTGGGCTCTGTCGGGCCTTTGCTTGGGGTCGTGGTGTGTCCCGGGGTCTTGGGCCTCTGGGTCCATGGCTGGATCTGCTCGGGCGTGGACGGCTGCCGGCGGGGCCTGTGGACTCGTCGCTGCGGCTCCCTGGGGCTTCTGTGTTGTCGCTGCTGGGTGGTTCCCCTGGGACTCTCCACTGCTCTTCTCTGGGGGGGTTGCGGTAGTTCCGGCGGTGGTTCTCCTGGGGTTCCTGTGCTTTGGGGGGCCTTTGGATGTCTGTGGCTCAGATCTCCTCATTGTCCGTCCAGGGACCATGGGGCAGGCCTGTGGGTCCTCACACTCGCTATTGCATATTTTTGTGGAGAAAGCTTGTATACAGGAGTGCGTCCACACCCATACTCACAGGTGTTAAGCTTCAGGTGTTGACAGATACACAGATGTTCTATATTGGGCTGCACCTCTCACTGAGTACATTTTACATTCAGAATTACCGTGTACTATTTTGTTAAAAAACAAAAAAAAAGAAACAGTTGCAGGTGTTTAAGCAAGCATGGTGTAATCTTGTATTCTCTTCATCCTTCTATCTTTCCTCCACTCTTTCCCCATCTTTCTTTTTTGAGCTTCTTTTTTCCTTTTCATTTCAGTCTCCGTGTCCGTAACAATTGAAATATTCCCAAAGAAGTTTATAATAATGTTTATTTTATAAATATCAAGCAGAGCTTTAAAGCATTAGCTGTGATGCTCTGCTTGTGAAAGTAAATCTGTTGGGCAATTTCTTGGCACTCAGACAACAATTCTGAGCGAAACTCTGCCGGACAGGACACGGTAAAAAAACAAAAAACAAAAAGAGAACAGCAGCAGTTTAATCAACCTAAAATTATGAAACGTGGTACAGTAGGTTAAAAGAAGTCCGTCAGTTAGTCAGTCATTTTCTACCTCTGGAGATAGGCACCAGCTTCTACCACCAAAGTGGGTCGCGGGGAAGTCTAAGTATTTGTGGTTTTATTCCTGGAAACAAACTTATCCCTAGAAGCAGTGTTAAGGTACAAATAATTGTCTTTTAAAAATTAGGTGGGGAATAAATGCAGTTAGGTGAATACTTGTTCAGAGGCCAAAACATCTGCCAGCTACATTGTGTGAGAGAAATTCTGACCCAGATTGATAGCTGCTTGCTTGACACAAGCTCTGAGCCTCACGTGACAACAAATGCACTGCGTCATGTGTTGTTGCATCAAAACACTATCTGGACAGCAAGAACAAGGCTGACTGACCTGAGGCACTGCTGAAGTAATGTTTCATCCAATTTCTAACCAATTATTGTGCTTTTGTCACATGTTATCTATTGTATAAAAGAAGTAGGCCTCCTCTTTGGGATGTTGTGTGCACCTTAGCTAGTGCAGTGGATTGAACAGACAAGGGGAGCTTGTGCGAACAGCGTCTTGAGCCTCCAATCAATTCCCAGAGCAGAGAAGTAGCCTTGTGATCTGTCTTACATTAATGAACATGCAGAGTTTTTTTTATTCAACAGTAGACTTATATTTATCCGCTGTTAAAAAGGCAAATATCAGGCAATGTAAATGTGAAGTATTGGCAATCAGGCTTGATGCTACACATGTCACTGACTTTTAAACAGGCATAACATTGGGCAGCAGAGAGCTGCTTTACTAATTGCTAGAAAAGTATTAAAACTATCAGTGAAAACTTTTTTTTAATTCTTATTCTAAATAGTCTTTTAAATTTATTTTAAACTTATTTATTTAAAAATAACTTCAGTTTTACGAGGGCCAAATAAACAAATTGTGTTTGTTTGAGGGCCACAGGGATTTTATGGACACACTGACTTAGTGAATGTAGTTAATGACATATAACTACATAAGTTGTGAACAATTAAGGAAACATAGAATACATGCTTGGTCAATGCATAAATAGAATCACTAAGCCTGGAACCCCAAAAAGACTTTTTAAAATCTGTCTAAATTCTTCTGTATACATGAGTGTATTTGAGAACTATTATTGAGGGAGGTCTCTCCAAACACCACAGACATTCAAAGTTTGGATAGAAATTATTTTAAGCAATTAATACCACAATGGAAACCTCCCTGCAGGTATTATTATTATAAATATTATAATAATAATATTGTGGGCTAATTTGCATGATCATGTATTTGTGTATACCAAATTGGACAAGGGTGCAGAAGCACATTTAAACCACTTCTTTGCATAAATGTAATATGTTCTTGAGAAATAAAATCTTAACATGCAATTTTTATGAGAACTGGTTTATCTAGAACGGCCCAGTAGGTGGCTCAAGCCTGGTAACATCTGGGTACTTTTTCACTGGGATAGTCCGGAAGATTCAGCTCAGCTGGACACAGAATGCAGAAAATGTTACATCTATGGTTTGGTTCAATTTCATGTGGAACCACATAATCTTCATTGCTGTCCATTGTGGGTCACCATGAGCACTCCCGGTATCACTTCCAGGTCAGCTTCGGAGTTGGTACATTCCCTCTCTGTTAAGTTTTGTCATTTGTAAATGTGTTTTGGGACCTTTGTTTTCTCAAATGTAAATTTGTTTCAGGACTTTTAAAAGTGTTTCACGTCTTGTTAAATTGTTTTCTGAAAGGTGAATCTGCCTCAAGCTTTGTAAAGTCTTTCAGATTTTGTAATGTTGATTTGCACCTCCAGGCCACCGTAGACTGTAGCATTAGCAGAGGTCTGTTATAAATAAAAAGTTGCCCATTTAAACAAAACCTCATCATAAGCCTCTGAAAACTACAAAATGAAACTGGTCCTGTCTGAAAGTCTTGATAACTAACTCATCCATATAGGTCCATGCCATGTATGTAACTACCGCTGACATCATGTTAATCAATGCTCCAACCGTGAGTCTAATATGCTGCCACCACAATATTATCCAACCTCAAGCTGGCAGCAGAATTTCTGTGCACACTCAAACCCCTCCATTACCTATAATAGAGAGCATACTGGGTTCCTATTATACCCCAGAAGACTTTGCCAAGACCCTATATAGACCATAAAGAAAACACAGAACAAAAACTAAGAGTACCAGGTCCACAGTGGAGGCCAAAGTTTATAAAGCTGTTTTGGGACTGACCATCAGGCTTGTTTGTCAGCTGCCAGATGCTCATTATGTTAGCTCAGGATAGGTGGAAGACTTGCAGTAAACTGTGACTGAATGAACAAGGGATCAGTAACTATTATTTCTAGCCGGTCAACAGATACATTCAATATATACAGTAACTATGAGATGTTAAAAGCCAATTTATTTTTACAGTGGGGAAAAAAATGTTTTGATACATTCAACAGGTTTGCAGACACATGCAGTGATCCACTCCTCTATAATGATCTTCTCCAGATCTTTTAGATTTTGTGGCTGTTGCTACGCAACACAATGTTTCAGCTACCTGAGACTGGCTTGGTCACTCACGGACCTTGAAAAGCTTCTTACACAGTCACTCCCTAGTTGTCCTGGCTGTGTGGTTCTGGTCACTGTCAAATTGGAAGACCCAGCCATAACCAATCTTCGTTGCTTTTACTGAGGGAAGAAGGTTGTTGCCCAAAATCTCACAACAAATGGTCCAATCAATCCTCGAAACCATCCAGTCTTCCGGTCCCCTTTGCAGAAAAGCACTCCTAAAGCATGATGTTTCAACTCCCATGTTTCACAGTTGGTGTTGTAAAACAAGTGGAATTTATATCAAAAAGTTTTATGTTGGTCACATCTGACCACATGACCTTCTCCCATGCCGTCTCTGGATCATCCAGATGATCATATGCAAACTTACAATGGGCCTGGACATTTGTTGGGTTGAGCAGGAGGACCTTGCACGATTTTAATGAGGATGTAATGTGTTAACAATGGTAACCTTTGAGCCTGTGGTTACAGCTCTCTCCAAGTGCTTGACCAGGTCCTGTGTCCTCGAGTAGTTCTAGGCTGATCCCTCATTGTCCTCATGATCATTGATACTTCACAAGGTCCAACCTTGCTTGTAGCCCCAAACCATGTGATATTTCTTACATTTTCTAAAAACTGCAGAAAAGTTGTTACCTTCTTACCAAACTGCTTGCATGTTGTCATGTAGCCCATCCTAGCCTTCTGCAGGTCTAGGACAAAAGTTCAAACTATCTTTGTGTCAACTCAGATATAATCACTGGTTTAACAGAGAACAAAGAAAGGGCTTTAAAGTGATTTTTCACTAGTGCTGGGTGATATGGATAAAAAAAAATCTCTTTTTTAATTTATTGAATGATTATAATAATTATCACAATGCAGTTTAAAATGACAAGTCTGCATTCTAACATATCTGTTTCTATACAAACACATTAAAGTACTAAAATATGATAAGATGTATTTCTGAATTTGTCATGAACTAAACACTGAATTCCATTAAGAATTAAAGGACTCCATAGATTAATAAGGCACCGCCTATTAAATGTGATTTTACTATCACTGTATACTATTATTGCCGGCAGGCACAGTCAGAGCCCACAAGAAAGAGAGAAAGAGGTGAGGAGGACCCCTGTCTGCAGGTACATTTTCAACAACCAAACTTGATGGTCAGGCTTTGAGGGAGATACAAAGTCTAACTTGTAGTGAAAGAGCTCTAGAAGGTGTGTTGACCGTAGGTGAGCTTTCCAGCCCCAGTAAAGCTCAGAGGTACCCTGGAACCAGTGGCGGATGCTGGTCTTTCAAGGAGGAGAAGCTCAATTTCAAGAACGCTGATATGCTCATTTCGCTGTCAAACAAAAAGGTATTCAGCCTCAGACAGATCATCCAATCATAATGTAGAAGCTGAGCATCCGGACCATCCGAGGCCAGCCCACTGCCCCATAGACCCCCAGAGATACTGAGCCTCCGATGGGCGGGACAAAGCCCAGCATTTTTGCTTCGCTATTGAACTCACTGTTTAAAGCACTGTGAAGCTGCAGGAATGAGTGAGAGGAAAGCCGGGTCGTTAACAGTGATAAGAAGCTGATTCTGAACAAAAGTTGAGCGCGTTGTAGCGCATATTTAGTCAATGACATGAACACACAACAGTTTATATTTGACCACTTATTTTTTGACATTTTAGGGGATGCTGAGCTTCCCTTGCAGTCTTAGAGAAATCCCCACTGCCTGGAACTATTTAGTGTGATTGTGCTCCTGGTTCATGGTGAGTTCAATTTTCTTGTTCTGATGCACTTAACATGACTGTTTTTACAGTATGTTTATTTCCACTAAAATAAATTATCTATTGGGGCTGCTCAGTTAGGGCTGGTGAGTTTTTTTCACCAGTAGTGCATTCCCAGTTATTCTTTATAATTACTCATCAAAAGAAACATTCTGTTCAGTGAAACTGAACATTGTTTTTATTTTTTAACAATTCAATTAAAAATAGCATATAATAAATATCTCTGAGTTTGAATGAAAACACAACAAAAAGTTTTTTTCAGTACAATAGAACATTCAATGTTTTTGTGAACATTCATTGTTTTTTTAAGTGTATAAAAATCTAATTGTTACTCATTTCAAAATAATTCTGTTTTGTAAAATAATGTTTCTTAAAAAGGTTTAAGATTATATAAAAACAGTCCTTCCTGTAGCCAAAGGGATGAAGATATGGAGTTAAAATTTCACCAGTATCATGGACTGAGGCATAAAGTTCAGACGTTTGCTCCTACTGTATCTGTCTTTATGACAGTGGCTGGTATTTTGTCTTTGCAGGAGTTTTAGCAGAACAATCATTTTTGCTCCAATACAGGCTAACTGGGTTTCAGAAAGCTGATTCTGATTCTGCATACAGATAGGAGGTGGATCTGCTGATCCACTGGTGCACTCAGAATGCACTACATCTGGTTCTTAGGAAACACCCCTTCCCAGGACCTGAGGTGATCCTCACACATAGACATTGTTCAGAAGAAGGTCTAACAGAGACTGTACTTCCTGCGGCAACTCAGGGAGCACAACCCTCCACGGGAGCTGCTGATCATCTTCTGCACCGTCATCATTCAGTCTGTTTTGTTTTCATCCATCACTGTGAGGTTTGGCACATCTAGAAAACAGGACAGGTCCAGACTGCAACGAACAATTAGGTCTGCAGAGTGGATCATCAGGGCTGACCTTCCCTCCAGGACTTGTACAGGTCTACGGCCAGAAAAAAACATGTAACATCTCTGCAGAGCCCACACATCCTGGACACAAACTGTTTTACCCGCAGGACAGTACTACACAGCACTCGTACTCGTACTCGTTGTCTTCCGCTTTATTCGGGACCGGGTCACGGGGGCAGCAGACTCAGCAGAGACACCCAGACGTCCCTCTCTCCAGACACCTCCTCCAGCTCCTCTGAGGGGAGCCCAAGGCGTTCCCAGGCCAGCCGAGAGACATAGTCCCTCCAGCGTGTCCTGGGCTGTCCACTGTGCCTCCTCCCGGTGGGACATGCATCCGGTATAGATACCCGAGCCACCTCAACTGGCTCCTCTCAATGTGCAGGAGCAGCGGCTCTACTCCGAGCCCCTCCCGGATGGCCAAGCTCCTCACCCTATCTCTAAGGGAGTGCCCGGTCACCCTATGGAGGAAGCTCATTTCAGCCGCTTGTATCCGGGATCTCGTTCTTTCAGTCATGACCCAAAAGTCATGGCCGGGCCAAGCCCGAACGAGTGGGCCCACCACCTGCAGGGGGAACCGTGAGGGACTGGTGCAAAGAGGATTGGGCGGCGGACGAAGGTGGAGACCTCAGCGGCCCGATCCCCGGATGCTCAGGCTGGCTCTAGGGATGTGGAATGTCACCTCTACTACAGAACACTACAGACAAAAAGGAGCCATCATAGAGACAGTGTTTTTATACGTAGTGGTTGCTGTGTGATTTTGATGTTGATATATGACATGAGCAAATTCCTTGTTTGTGCACAAAAACAAGGTGCACTTACATATTCTCCACTTTCTCTCTTATATTGCGTCTGTAAGAAGTACACGTAGGCTTAATGCGTTTTTAGCCAAAATATCCAAAGATGTGTCTCAGATGTCTCAATTTCTCATAATGATAAGAACGACTTAAAGAATCTGTGATATAGTATCAGCGTACCTTGTGAATCAAGGAGACATGATCTGATTGCTCAGAACAGATATTTAAAAGCAGGTGTGAATTGTTGTTGTTCTACTTACAATTGGATCAGCCCAGACACGTGTTATAAGCAGGTCTGAACAGGACCAGAGATTCATCAGATCACTTCCACAAATGAGCAAATTACACATTTACCATGTTGTGGAAGTCATAGGGGGAAGTGGAAGTTCCTGTTGTCAGTTACATAGTTTTTTGGATTTTCTGGAGCCAATGTCAAAATTTAAATAAATTTCCAATCTACAGAAATTTCGATTAATCTAATTTAACCTGTTTAAACTGTTTCCTATATGCAAAGAGAAAAACCAAACATAAATGCAGTTTGTGACTTTTCTCAATTTAACGTCAAGATCCAAAGCTCCTAAATAAAATATGCATGTGTGCTTTTCATTTTTTATGTGATGTTCCTGCTTTAACGAAGAAATAAAGCTTGTTTAGCCAGATTCTCTCCACCTCAGAGCTTTAGGAACATATGGAGTCTCTGCACGTTTGAGGTTGATGAGCACACACCAGACAGAACTCCCCTTGGTGTTATCACAGAAACATCATAACCTCAGCTGGCCTTGAGCCCTGTTCTGCATGATCACCATGGGACCCAGCTTATTCATTCTGATTAGCCTTGCTTCACTTTGTGTCTGAGCTGGGCCACTTACACGCATCCTTTTTCTATCACAAAGAAGCAAGTAAATCCATAAGCTGTGACTCAGGATAATGTGATTTTTATCTATCTTAAAGGAAATATGAAAATCTTCAAATGATGTTGATGGAAACCATGGTAACACTTTCAGAGAAGCAGACAATATCAAAAAAGGTAGAGCATCAGGAATTCTGAGAACTTTGCTGAGAATTGTACTGAGTTACTATGATAATGCAGAGGCAGCAGAAAAAGTAAGTAGGATAGGTGAAGGGACATAATTAGGGTTTTCACTTCTTTCTGTCTGTTCTATCTCCCAATCATTTTCATAGTCCTCAGGTGGAGGGCAGAGGGCGTTACTACAAATGTTAAGGCAATTTAGGAAGCATAAGAAGGAATTCTTACTGATTAAGCTGTACTTGTAGCACCAGCTGGAGGTCACCTGATGAGAGCACAATTTCGCCTCTGGCAGGATACTCGTCCTGTTGTAAAAAGAATAGGGGAGAAGTTAGGCACACTGACACAACCAAAATCTTTACACTACAGTTAACACTGAAACAAGGTGCAGCTGAGCGGTTATACCATCTGACTTATAAATTAGGAAAGATCTATTTTTCATACATTTCAAAGTTCTTAAAGGAGGCGTTCTGTAAAGTAAGGTGTACTTTTTCATCACAATCGGCACTGTTGTAATACACATAATAAAAATAATTAATCCTCTCCTTAAAGAATAACATTCACTTTTCTACAAGTACTCATACCTCTTCAACTTTTTCACATCTTGTTATGTTACAGCCACAAACTTCAATGTGTTTCATCGGGCTCCAATGTGATAAGACTCACTAAAGGTAGCACATGGTTGTGAATTTAAAGGAGAAAGATAAGCAGTTTTCAATATCTTCACCAATAAAGTCAGAGGCAACTATAAACAAAATGGGTTTTCACCGTGGATTTAAAAAAAAAAAAAAAAGAAACTCAGGGATTCAGTATTTTTGCAGTTTTTTAGAAGTTTGTTCCAGATTACTGGAGCATAAGAATTTAATGCTTCTTATCCATGTTTGGTTCTGATTCTGGGGATGCAGAGTAGACTTGAACCACAGGATCTGAGTGGTCCGGAAGGGTAAGAAAATAACATTTGCTGCTTTTCCTTCAAACCCCCTTAATAAAATCTAGTGGAAACAACTGCTTTCAGAAGTTGCCAAATTATTAAAAAGGTCTTCCTTTATGGAGTTTCACCTTAACCTAAAGCTGTTCTTTGTGCATCAGCGTTTGTTAGATAATATTACAGAGCAAATAGCAACATGAAGCCCAAGGAAGTAGTGGAGAAATTTAAGACATTCAGGTATTTAAAAACAATTACCCACATTCTGAACATCCATCTGTCACCCATGGGAAGACAATGTCACAGCTGTAAACCTACTTTGTAACAGCTATATACCAAAACTGAATTAATATGGCAGGCAAAGAAACAATTAATCGGACAATCAGCAAAGAGGACCATGGTAACTCTGTAGGAGCAGCAGAGATTTACAGCTCGGGTAGGAGAATCTGTTGACAGGATAACCATCTGTCCTGGCAAAAAAGAGTCATTGTTGAAAGAAGGCAACAAGAAGTCTTGTTTGAGGTTTGCAACAGCAACACAGGGGACACAATCATGTGAAAGAATGGTCTCTGGTTAGGTGAGGCCAGAACTGACCGTTGTTTGCATGCAAAACACTTTGTAGAGGAAAACTAATATGGCAAAATCACCCAGAACTAGGGCTGCACAATCTGTCACAAATAGATCATCATCACAGTCTCAGTGTGTGCAATATCCTTATTGCAAAGGACTGTTTAGAGTGCAGTAATTGTTGGCTAATATATTCTATGTTATGACCTGTGTTATGAACTTGCGTTTTACATGTTAATGTAATATTTTGCCAGTTGGTCAGAGTCTTACAGCAGCTGAGTCTCACACCAGACATAATGACATAAAGGTCTCGGAGAGATGGAAGCACAGATGAGAAGGAGAGGAAGGAAGAAAAATGGGCATATACCGCAGCTGATATCGTCATAGCAAAATTATGCTAAACATACAGCTAGAGCTTCAGTGGAATAGTTGAGTTTAATGCCTATGTTACAATGATCCATCCAAAGTTCAAACATAATCCATTTGAGAATATGAGGCAAAACTTGAAAACTAATGTTTACAGATGCTCTCCGTCCAATTTGATTTAGCTTGAGTTATTAAGCAAAAAAGGGCAAAACTAGGTAGGTGAAAGAAGGGACCAATTCTGACCATTTATTATATTTATTTAATCCCTGAAACCTGAACAATGTTCTGATTTTCCATGTGAAGAACGCATTTTGGCAGTTACTGGTGCATAAAGAGTGTAGCACAATAGGATTGTTGGATAGCATTTATTCAAAGTAAATCTCTCACAGTAATAATTATGAAGTGGCAAAAACAGAATAAGTGCATCCTGTGTGAAGTATGAATATACTGAAAAAATTTTGTTGGGTGATGATAGGAGGAACACCTGTGGTGAGTTGGATCCGCTGGAGGAGGAGAAAGCCGGACAGACTCGGCAGGCCCAAGCGCATAGTGAGGGTCTGCTGGGAACGCCTGGCGGAGCCCTCGGCCAGGGATGTATTCAACTCCCACCTCCGGGAGAGCTTCGACCAGATCCCGGGGGATGTTGGAGACATAGACTCAGAGTGGACCATGTTCTCTGCATCTATTGTCGATGCTGCTGCCCATAGCTGCGGCCGTAAGGTCTGCGGTGCCTGTCGTGGCGGCAATCCCAGAACCCGGTGGTGGACACCGGCAGTAAGGGATGCTGTTAAGCTGAAGAAGGAGTCCTATCGGCTGTGGTTGGCTTGTGGGACTCCTGAGGCGGCTGACGGGTACCGTGAGGCCAAGCGTGCTGCGGCCCGGGCTGTGGCAGAGGCAAAAACTCGGGCCTGGGAAGAGTTCGGTGAGGCCATGGAGAAGGACTACCGGTTGGCCTCGAAGCGATTCTGGCAAACCGTCCGACGCCTCAGGAGGGGGAAGCAGTGCTCTGCCAACACTGTGGAACACTGGACCAGCTCTATACCCTCTACAGGGTGCTCGAGGGTTCATGGGAGTTTGCCCAACCGGTTCACATGTGTTTTGTGGACCTGGAGAAGGCATTCGACTGTGTCCCTCGTGATGCCCTGTGGGGGGTGCTCCAGGAGTATGGAATCGGGGGCCCTTTATTAGGGGCCATCCGGTCCCTGTACGAGCGGAGCAGGAGTTTGGTCCGCATTGCCGGCACTAAGTCGGACCTGTTCCCAGTGCATGTTGGACTCCGGCAGGGCTGCCCTTTGTCGCCGGTCCTGTTCATAACTTTTATGGACAGGATTTCTAGACGCAGCCAAGGGCCGGAGGGGGTCTGGTTTGGGGACCAGTGGATTTCGTCTCTTCTTTTTGCGGATGACGTGGTCCTGCTGGCCCCCTCTAGCCAAGACCTACAGCATGCGCTGTGGCGGTTCGCAGCCGAGTGTGAAGCGGCTGGGATGAGGATCAGCTCCTCCAAGTCCGAGGCCATGGTACTCGACCGGAAAAGGGTGGCTTGTCCTCTTCAGGTTGGAGGGGAGTTCCTGCCTCAAGTGGAGGAGTTTAAGTATCTCGGGGTCTTGTTCACGAGTGAGGGAAGAATGGAGCGGGAGATCGACAGACGGATCGGTGCAGCTGCCACAGTAATGGGGGCGCTGTGCTGGTCCATTGTGGTGAAGAGAGAGCTGAGCCGAAAAGCAAAGCTCTCAATTTACTGGTCGGTCTACGTTCCTACCCTCACCTATGGCCATGAACTTTGGGTCATGACCGAAAGAACGAGATCACGGATACAAGCGGCTGAAATGAGCTTCCTCCGTAGGGTGGCCGGGCACTCCCTTAGAGATAGGGTGAGGAGCTCGGCCATCCGGGAGGGGCTCGGAGTAGAGCCGCTGCTCCTCCACATCGAGAGGAGCCAGTTGAGGTGGCTCGGGCTTCTATACCGGATGCCTCCTGGACGCCTTCCTCGGGAGGTGTTCCAGGCACGTCCCACCGGGAGGAGGCCCAGGGGACGGCCCAGGACACGCTGGAGGGACTATGTCTCTCGGCTGGCCTGGGAACGCCTTGGGCTCCCCCTGGAGGAACTGGAGGAGGTGTCTGGAGAGAGGGACGTCTGGGCGTCTCTGCTGAGTCTGCTGCCCCCGCGACCCGGTCCTGGATAAGCGGAAGACGACGAACGAACAAACGAATTTTGTTGGGACTCTGCAAAATGTGATAATGAACTTACACATTGCTCATAGTTGTAAAACAGTAGAATGTCATAGTAAAGCAACAACTATTAAACTAAGCTGACTACAGATCCATGCACATTCCGCGCTGTACAATTTATCTACATTGTCTCTTTTTAAATAAATAAACTAAACTAAATGTCAGTCCAGAAAAGAACAAATCAGACATTCAGTAAAATGTAAACCATCAATGCAGGATATGACTATGTGCTCATGTTGCATCATGTTTAAATAGAAAAGTAGAGGTGCTTTGAAATATTCTTTTATCTATTAATTCACATGGGACTGGTGCTAAAAGCATTGTACGGTTGGATAAACTGCTCATTATTTGGGGTCTGTGGCCGCTAAGATATATATATATATTTCAATTCAGTTCATTATATAACGCCAATTCACAACACATGTCCTCTCAAGGCATTTTACAAATTTTATTAAATCGAGTCATTCAGATTTTAGGTTGGGTACATACATTCCAATTATTCCTAACTATCAAACAGCGCAGTCAGATTCAGTTTATTATTAAAATTGGTTATATATACAGTAGATATATAAACACGGGAAAACCAAAGAGCTGGTAGTAGATTTCTGCAGGTGCAGACCTACCACACTGACATCAGTGAACATCCAGGGAACTGACGTTGAGATACACTCTTATAAGTTCCTTGATGTTCACCGGGACAATAAACTCGACTGGAGTCATAACACCGATGCCCTTTACAGAAAAGGTCAAAACAGCCTCTACCTGCTAATGAGACTGAAGTCTTCTGGAGTGCCGGCGACACTCCTGAAGACCTTTTCAATTCTGTTGTGGCATCAGCCACCATCTATGGTGTAGATTGTTGTAGAAGCTGCTTATCTACAGCTGACAGGAAGGGGTTAGAAAAGCTCATCATTCGGGGGCATGTGTATCGATATAACAAGCTAAACCAGGCTAAACCAAGTACGTCCCGCTCACACAAGTCTGCTGTCTCTACCTGCTCTGTCCTGCTCCTTTGATATTTAGTTCCTGTTTTATTTTGCTGCAGCTTGCTGTCTCTCAGGTTGCTGCACTCTGACCAGACCTTCCCCACAGAGAAAACTCCATGCCCTCAATTGAATATAAGAACATGAAATAAAAAAAGCCCTCAAATGAAAACAGTTAAAAAATAAAAGTCCCTGAAATATGCAACGTAGCTTTACAAAATAAGTGTCAAAAAATAAAACACCATTATGAAATACATAAATAAATAAATCCGGTATAGATGCCCGAGCCACCTCAACTGGCTCCTCTCGATGTGGAGGAGCAGCTGCTCTACTCCAAGCCCCTCCCGGATGGCCGAGCTCCTCACCCTATCTCTAAGGGAGTGCCCGGCCACCCTACAGAGGAAACTCATTTCAGCCGCTTGTATCCGGGATCTCGTTCTTTTGGTCATGACCCAAAGTTCATGGCCATAGGTGAGGGTAGGAACGTAGACCGACCGGTAAATTGAGAGCTTTGCTTTTCGGCTCAGCTCTCTCTTCACCACAACGGACCGGCACAGCGCCCCCATTGCTGTGGCAGCCGCACCGATCCGTCTGTCAATCTCCCGCTCCATTCTTCCCTCACTCGTGAACAAGACCCCGAGATCGACATCGAGGCTCGGGCTTCTATACCGGATGCCTCCTGGACGCCTTCCTCGAGAGGTGTTCCAGGCACGTTCCACCGGGAGGAGGCCCAGGGGACGGCCCAGGACACGCTGGAGGGACTATGTCTCTCGGCTGGCCTGGGAACGCCTTGGGCTCCCCCTGGAGGAGCTGGAGGAGGTGTCTGGAGAGAGGGATGTCTGGGCGTCTCTGCTGAGTCTGCTGCCCCCGCGACCCAGTTCCGGATAAGCGGAAGACGACGAGTACGAGAGTAAATAAATCTTGAAGTGAATAAGTAAATCTGGAAGTAAATAAAAAAATAAAACCATACAAATACAAAATAAGCTAAAAATTTATTATTTTATATTTAATTTGTTTTATTTCATGGGGGGGTTAGTTTGTTGGATGGGATATTTATTAATAATTTATTAATGAAAGTATTTATTTAATTTTGAATGAAGAGGCTCTCCATAATATGTCAATCTATCCATCCACTGCGTATGCCAACATATCTATAGACTGAATACATCCATTGGCAAAATCAAACCAAAATCTCCAGTCAGTTCTGTACTGCCACATTTTAAAATGCTGGAACATATTAATCCACTCCAATCCAATTCAATCTAATCAATCAATATATTAATCAATAAATCAATCAATGCATCCATCCATCCATGGCAGCTTCAACACAATGGAAACTTCAACACTGAACATTAAAAAGCAACTCATTTATTCCATCTGGTGACTACCATTTAGGACATTTCATTTTTAAGCATCAGACTAAAATACTCAGTATCAAGTTAGTCAAAACTGCCTTAGGTGTCACGGAGTGACATTTTTGGACTTTGTCATTGGGGTACACCCAAAGCAACAGCACTGCTGACAACTCCTAAGTTAGTTGGATGGTACCAGCATCTGTTTAGGCTGCTATCTGTGGACCAACAGGTTTGGTCGTTTCCTGTTTACATAGCACTGACCGGTTTCTAGCTTGGTACCAGAGCCCTTTAGCAGCTAGCTGTGGCTACAGAACCCTCTTTTAGTCTGAGCGAAAGCAACAAACCCGTTTGCTCTATTAGCTAAGCAAATCTTTAGGACTTGCTTTTCACTTCATTCCTTAGTTTGAAGATTCCCTATGCTTTTGTTCTGTACTTTGGTATTTCATATCTATTCATTTTCTGCCCTGAGTTGCAGTCTTTAATTCAGGGTACTGTCTGTAGATCTTAGTTACTGTCTTTTAAAAATCTTTCTTTAGGTCTGTTTTTTATTGCTTTACTGTTGCTCCTGTTTCTGTTTCTTTGCCAACTTTGTGGTTTGAATCTTGATTATTTTATTATGGTGGTGGCAGGACACTGGGCTCCTGGACAGAGCATTGGGGAGTCTAATGGCAAATTTAGAAGCCCACTCTCATCAGTAATGGTTAGCCACTGAGAATCTGTAGCAAGGATAGATATGCTGCCTCATGCCTAGGTTACAACCCTCATCATGACAGCTGGGTCATGCTAGCATGGGGTGATCTTCTGGCATACTGCTGCATGCCAGGTTGTTTTCTGGGGCCTGGCGAAACTGTTCATACCATTGAACCTTTTTGCTATTTATCATTTGAGTTGGGCTGCATTGCATTGAGGCAGTGGTTCCAAACAACATTTCTGGTTCACAAGTACATAAGCTAATATGGTTATATTCAAAATATGCAAATGTAACTACCAAAGTAATAGATTCTGTACAATTAAAATTTTGCACACCACTGTGATCTGTGACCACAGATGGAGAAACATAGCTGCCAGGCTAGCATCTAAATCACCATGTCTGAATTTTCTTCCAGCTCCAAAAGTTAACTTTGTTACTTTGCCTCCTGGCAAGGGGTCTCCATTTTCCTTTTTACTTCACTGATTCTCCTAATACTCCCAGGCTAACATCACTCATCTTTCTTCAAAATGATGGTTTAGAGATTCTTCTGATTTTGTTGTGCCTTGTCTGTACATTTGGTGATCAAACAGCTTCCAAACCCTCACATTCCCTGGCTTAATTGCATCGTCTTTTACAGCAGCTGTTGGTGTTTGTGCTCTAACTACTTTGGCCTGTGACTGCAGATCTGGGGGTAATGGTTAATTAACCTAAATTCTCATCCAGCATTCCTTGGTGCTCTAATAGGCAGAAGATTTACATTTGAATAAAGAATCAAGGATATATGAATGCTGTAGTGACATGTAACACTGTAACACAGAAATACTTTTGGCCTACAGCAGGGGATGCACCATGACAAGTGAAAGAATTACTCGAAAAAAGGCTGAAAAACATTTCCCTTAGGGATGAAGAAAAAAGACGCTTAGAGACACGGTAATTGACACTGAAAGGTAAACAGAGTTAGAAAAGTCTACTCTGTCGTGAGAAACCACAGAGGGAGAAACAGAAATGCAGAAGAACATCTGTTAGAAGCGGTCATGTCAGAGAGACGTTTCTACTTAGAATTATAGAGAAGCATAGGGGCCTTCCCTGCTGGAGTAATGCAGAGCTGGTGTACACTGTGCCAGACAGGGCTTATTAGATGGATTAATGCTCACATAATTTGAATGCTAAGAATATGATGAGAGCCTGGACAACCCTCTGTTTCTCCATACAGGAAGGGGCAATAATACAGGCTAAACCTACAACAATATGTGCACACTCTTCAAATGTTTGATATGACTATAGAGTAACACACTGACAATAAGTCAGACTGTTATAACATAAAATCGGCTTCATCTTACAATCTGCAATTACATTCTGGATATCTATGAGTTTTGACTAGTCACAACTACATTTTGACTATCTGGAATGGCAATTTAAGATATCCACATTTACATTCTGACTAGTAAGAAGAACAATTCAAGATATTTTCAATCACATTTAAAAAAATCAAAATGTCTTTCAAGTTATCTCAAATGACATCACTGGATTTATCATCTGAAGGGTCACATATCCATAATTACATTTAAGATATCTCAAACTCAATTATGACTAGTCAAAATTACATTTTTAGATATCTGAATTAAAGACATGTGTAAGGCCCCCTCGTACTGCCAATTAGCTGTCCAACTTGTTGCCTGCAGAATTTCAGGTGGCTGCAATGGCACGCTGGTTTGGAAAAGAATTGTCAGAAAATACCACAATATTAAAAGAGCTCAGCAGTATGGGATATGCGCAGAGCGCAAACTTTGTATTCTTGAAGACTGCTTAAGAAAATTGGAATTAACTCTCTTCCCCCATATTATATCTTTCTGTGACCACTGTATATTGTGACTCAAGGAGCCGTAACTTGGCTTTAAAGAAGATGTTACGCCAAAAGTCACACTAACAGTGAGGTATAGAGGGTGGCAGCGACACACAATCAAAATTTAAAATATAACTCACATGTAGGCAATGTCTATTTATTGAAGTATGTTTTCCAGTTAAAATGTGCATGTTCTGTTGATATTGCAGACCATTGCCAAGCAAATGCAAGTACGGCTAAAATGTCTTATAAACGTGCCAACAAAATCTCAAGTAAATCTGGGATGTTTTGACTAAACAGAACAGAAAATACAAAAGGTAGTCTAGATGAAATCTGAAATGTAATTTCCACTGGCCGAATCTTAGTTTCAGATATCTAAAAATACCTTTAACATATCTTGAATATTGAGGTCCTTTAAAATATCTTTGATTGGAATTATGACTAGTCAGAACAAAAAGTGAGATATCTCACATTTACTTTATAACTTTATAATTTATTGTTGATATCTAAAATATACATCTCAGATAGGAATTTATTATAGATATCTTGATTTAAAGCCTCCATATGACTTAACAATAAATCTGTCAGGATATCTTAATGAAATAAATGCCTAGTCATAAATACATTTCAGATATCTGGAATGTCAGTGTGGTGAAGCCACTTTTATGCTAAAACGGCATGCCAAAGGGACATAAACCTTTTCCTTTTAGGGGATCTAGGGATCTGTTACCATGAGTCAGGAAATTCTCTGTTGGTGAAAGTTAATATTTTCTAGTTCAATGACTAAATTCTACTCAAAGCTGCTACTTCACACAAATGACTTTTATTAAAAAACATTACACCAAAAACAGCAGATTTCTGTAACATTTACAGTTTAGGCAGAACATAGGAGAGTAAATAGGAAGGGAGAAGTTAATCAAGCTTATTTTAACGCAGCTGGGAAGTACAACTGCACCTTTGAAATTACCTTTAAATCCAGGTTCAAATAATTTGCACGCCTCCCATTTTCACATGCAGCTAATAGTACGGGCTGCTAACACTACCACAAGGTGTCAATAATGCACCAAGTTATTAGTCAAACACCAGCACACGTTTCTAGACTGGGATGTTTTTTCTTCAACACGTCACCTGCACATCCAGGAGTAAAGATCTCACCATTATTTTGTACACATACAGATATTTATTAGGGATTGGCAATTGTTATTTTGGAAAGAGAGTCACTGAGGAAAGAATTTTAGTGATTTATTGTGATAATAATTGATAATGTTTGCAAACGTCTAAAACAGATATTAAGATTGTAATTTTTATGTTTTTTCCTGATACAATTACAACACTTTATGTTACTAGTGTACTGTATTAGCCTATTTGACAATGAGTAAGATTTTCTTTATAGCAGTTTTTGTGTTTGTGTGGCTCTAGCTATATGCATTGACAGATGTATTCCTAAAATCGAATGATGAAGGTAGTGCATTTTTAAATATTTTAAGTACCATTTTTATCAAATGCCACAAAATAGCATGATAAAAATTTAAGGCCATTTTGCCCATCCCTAGTTTTGAAATAGTTGTAAATGCACTGCCACATTTACAACGGCCAGTAGAAGGCACAAGTTGCGTAAGAAGATAGTATCATTACATAGGTTCTAGAGCATATGACAGTAAAGGAAAACAGTAAGTGAGAGTCAGCAGACAGAGAGGAAGCCTCATAGCTTTAGATTGCCGAGGGCAATTATTTTGGAGCTCTGCACGTAGCTGGCCTCAGTGTTACAGAGGAAACCCAGGAGGAACCGTCTGTCACCAGCGCTAGTTCAAGTTCTCACTAAGCTGGGGTCCATTCAACTGGAGCTTTTCAAAAGTAGATTTATTTACAATGGTTATGTTGGGAACAACACTTAATCAGGCTCTGTTCACGATGGCTGGCTTCTAGGTAATTCTTATTTATTTTATGTCACGTCCTGGATTGTTTTAAAGATTCAAAGCACTTCAAATAATGTGTGTGATGACAGTCTACCTGATAGAAATATAGGAGGCGTATTCACGTCATTACAATGATGTGGTATACAATACAATGATCAGCACTGAGCTATAATTGAGCTCAATGCATCAGGTAGATGGCTACATTTGATTTGATGCAAACATTGTAGAACAGGCACGAGCCGACAAACGTTTTATTTTAAGTCAGGCTTGAGTCGCTGATGTCATTCACAAAGTTTGGTTTGGTTTACTTTAATTCACACAATTACCTCAGTGTGTAGACAACGTCTCTCTGTGACTGTCACAGTACTGTTGCCATGGTCATTTGTACAAGTGGTGGGTGCCCTATACTACTTTACATATGTATTTATGGGCGGGGACCAGGCGGTTCAAGCACCACGTGCAGTTCTGCCCATTTCACTGCAAATTGGGATGTATGGGGTACATGTGCGGTGACATGTCTATGCATGGTTTTGTAACATCTGAAGTTTTTTGTGCACCGCAAGTTTTAGAATTTTCCCCAAATGCCAACTTTTAGTATGAAAGTTGCACACTCTTTTGCACATGAGGCCCCTGGTCTGGCTTCTTTAATGCCAACAATGAATCATTCTTCATAATTAATTTTCAACTCCGCTCAATTCCCACTCTAAGAGTGGAACACCTCCTGGATTTCCCCGGAATCCTCAATGGATCAAGCTACTTAAGTTCCCAGCTGTAAATAAACTGTTGAACTTTTCATTGTCTCCTGAGTATTTCAGCATGTGGGTCAGAAAATAACTGAAAGCCATGACAAACTTGTCATTGTTAAACAAACAATTACCCAAACATTGGTAATATATTTTTTACTTTGTGTTAATGGCAAATACAGACCCAAGATAGTAAGGAGATTATTTACCTTCTGGAAAAGAATGTTTATTATTTCTGTGTCATGGTTTTATCAGCAAATACTCACCTGACGACATTTGCTGTTTCAACAATATAACAACTTTTAGTTTCTTAATTACTTTACAAGGACATCCTAACCCCTTGACTCAGTTCCATATCTGCTGGGTTTAAAGGCTTAGTTACAACAGCTATGGGCTGACTTCCCACACAGGAGAGGGTAGAATAGCTGCATGATGCTTTTCTGCACGAAATAACTGGTTGGATACAGGCCTCAGTTGGTACCAAACCCTACTGACGTGGGGCTGTCATTGTACCAGCAATGGCAAGCTTTCAATTTGATCTGACCATTTAATTATTACAATACAAGAATATGACTTTCAACATGTGCAGTTAAA
This sequence comes from Girardinichthys multiradiatus, assembly GCF_021462225.1. Lineage (NCBI taxonomy): Eukaryota > Metazoa > Chordata > Actinopteri > Cyprinodontiformes > Goodeidae > Girardinichthys > Girardinichthys multiradiatus. The sequence goes on from NC_061807.1 coordinate 43,800,630, forward strand.
TTTCATATCTGACACTCTGGATGCTTGACTTTTTTGTCAGTAAGAGTATGTTAAAAAAATGCTTGATGCAGAGGTAGGTTCTTATGCAATGCAGCTGAAAGTCATGGTCACCAAAAGACTCTGGCTCTTTGAAGCACTTCACTCCCCTGTCTCATCACCATCTATCTCAACAAATTAATACAACTAGAAAAACAATATTTCCTGTCACCTTTAAAACAACAAAAATCTGATTTTGTTTTTACTTTATCATACAAAAATTTTTGCATGTGTGGGCTGGGATGCTACGATATTTGTCACTACAACAAAAATAGTTTTAAAGAGGATGTTTGCAGTCTCAACAATGAAATGAAACAAAATTCAAAATGTTTCAAACTTTCATCATACATCAAAATCTTTAGGTGTGTAAGGTCTGTTACTTTGCCATCCAAGTGTGTCTGAATGATGACATGGTCATGCGAAAAACTTTCCCACTGCATTTCGGTGATATGGAATGGGCTTATTTGCTCCTCTTAGTACCAGTAGTCCACTCTATTGGCACAACACCCGCTGTAAAGGAAGTGAAAGATTTCTTTGGGTGTCATCATTCTGCAAAGGACGTGCTTCTGCACTGACTACACCTGAAATCACAACAGAATTGGACTACTTTTTTATTTTTTTACCAAGCTCAAAAAAGTTCATAATTGCATAAGTTTGGAATCCTAAAATAAAAAGGTAAATAAAATGTGGAAAATGTGATCAGTGCCATTAGCAACTAATGCTGTGTGTGTCAGGACCAATGAATACAAATACATAAAAGGTAGAAGAAGGATTGATCTTCCAGTTGCAGTGATACAGGGGTTGGACAATGAAACTGAAACACCTGTCATTTTAGTGTGGGTAGTCTTCATTGATTGTACATTGCACCAGTAAGAGCATAGTGTGATAGTTCAATTAGCAGGGTAGGAGCACAGTTTTGCTCAAAATATTGAAATGCACACAACATTATGTGTGACATACCAGAGTTCAAAAGAGGACAAATTGTTGGTGCACGTCTTGCTGGCACATCTGTGACCAAGACAGCAAGTCTTTATGATGTGTCAAGAGCCACAGTATCCAGGGTAATGTCAGCATACCACCAAGAAGGACAAACCACATCAAACAGGATTAACCGTGGACGCAAGAGGAAGCTGTCTGAAAGGGATGTTCGGGTGCTAACCCGGATTGTATCCAAAAAACATAAAACCACGGCTGCCCAAATCACGGCAGAATTAAATGTGAACCTCAACTCTCCTGTTTCCACCAGAACGGTCCGTCTGGAGCTCCACAGGGTCAATATACACGGCTGGGCTGCTATAGCCAAACCTTTGGTCACTCATGCCAATGCCAAACGTCGGCTTCAATGGTGCAAGGAGAGCAAATCTTGCGCTGTGGACAATGTGAAACATGTATTGTTCTCTGATGAGTCCACCTTTACTGTTTTCCCCACATCCGAGAGAGTTACGGTGTGGAGAAGCCCCAAAGAAGCATACCACCCAGACTGTTGCATGCCCAGAGTGAAGCATGGGGGTGGATCAGTGATGGTTTGGGCTGCCATATCATGGCATTCCCTTGGCCCAATACTTGTGCTAGATGGGCGCATCACTGCCAAGGACTACTGAACCATTCTTGAGGACCATGTGCATCCAATGGTTCAAACATTGTATCCTGAAGGCGGTGCCGTGTATCAGGATGACAATGCACCAATACACACAGCAAGACTGGTGAAAGATTGGTTTGATGAACATGAAAGTGAAGTTGAACATCTCCCATGGCCTGCACAGTCACCAGATCTAAATATTATTGAGCCACTTTGGGGTGTTTTGGAGGAGTGAGTCAGGAAACGTTTTCCTCCACCAGTATCACGTAGTGACCTGGCCACTATCCTGCAAGAAGAATGGCTTAAAATCCCTCTGACCACTGTGCAGGACTTGTATATGTCATTCCCAAGACGAATTGACGCTGTATTGGCTGCAAAAGGAGGCCCTACACCATACTAATAAATTATTGTGGTCTAAAACCAGGTGTTTCAGTTTCATTGTCCAACCCCTGTAAATCCTCATGTATCATGCACTTCTTCCTAGCTTTGTCGCAAAAAGTGACTAAAACTCGGTTATGAAATCATTGGAAGGGCTACAAGTGACTATAGTGCAGTTTCTCCAGTTAATCATTAAAGCAACATGAAGGTGCAGGAAAGGTTTGAGTGGATGAAGCTTTGGAGGGAGAGGCAATCACTTTAAAAACTTAAAGAGAGCCTGGAGTGTGGGGATGGAGGGATGCTGAAAGCTTGAGTGCTGAAGGTTGGGCAAATCAGGATGAAACTTCTTTGTTGCAGTGGAAGAAAGTGCATTGAAGAACTTCATTCTGTGGTATTGTGAAAGCTTAATGACATTAAGGGTTTCTATCATTATCTCTACCAAAGCTGCCATAATGAAACAGGTCTGATTCTGAATGGCATCACAAAGATGAGATGAAGGCTGAGAGCAGATGGGGATGGGCATATGCAGTAAGGTATTTATTACTGTTCCCAGCAAACCATAGCAAAGTCAAAGTGGGATTTCAGGGAAGTTCAGTAAGACCCATCATCTCCACTTTAGTGTCTATGTATGTGTAATGCTGAAGAAAAGTCCCTCAGTGTAACACAGATACACATTTAAATAAAGTTGTGTGCGTGAGCAACAGGATAAACATTGTTCTGATAAACTCATTCTTTATACAATGAAACTTAATGTTACAGGTAATGTAGTAAATTCAGTTTTCTGCTTTAGAACTTGATGTGAAGAAATACTTAAACTGTTTGCATTATACAACTTCTTAAAGGGTTATCTCAGCTCCTTATGCAGAAGAAAAGTCTATGTCTAGAGAAAACAACATATTACCCAACAAACGTCCATCTGATCCTTTATGAGTCAACAGCTGTGTGTGCTCTGGTTTCAGCTTGTTTGGGAAGTGTTTTGATGTGTGCCACGGTCTTCTGGCTCTGATGCTGCCTCGTGCTGAGACAGACATGGCATTCAGGCTAATCACATACATCAAAGAATCCATATCCATTCTATGAACTGATCAATTGTACATTTGACAAATAACAAGCAAACATTATTAGCATCACAAAATGCTGCTTTGTGAATTTGCATAAGAATGAAAAAATTAATCTTTATTAACACAGTCAATCATTCTATGTGTTTTTTTATTTACAGGGACGATAACAAAATCTCAGCCAATGTACAGCTACAGAGTGATTGAAGATACTTGTCAGTACCATAATCAGAACATGCCTGTGGGACCATGGCATCTGTATGAAGCCTACAAGTCCTACTGTGGAAATAGCGAACATAGACTGCAGACGTTGAAGTTCATATTGACTGACCAAAACAGACATTGAGGAGCATTTTACAAACCAATGAAAGCAAAATTATCTTTTATTTAGCTTTTTCATATTATTTTGTTTAAATTGGAACGTTTTAACACAGTTTAAATGACTTGTGCATGTTTATTAAAGGCTTAATTTATTTGATTAATTTTATATTATGTATGTTTTTTTATTGGAAGACAACCCAGTTATATCCTTCCTCTGTTGTTTCTGCTCTTTGGGTGTTTGTTCCTTCTTGTCTAAAGAACTAGTCTGAGAACCATTTTGGGGTCACATGTGCACAGCTCAGCAGCCCAACCCTTCACTAAGACAAAGGAAATAGCTTGAATAACATTCAATATAGACACATATAGTTTAGCCCCAAACTACTGGTAGATTTGCAGTAGGTTTAAAAAGATCTGTTAATTTGACTTACATTTTTCTAGTGACTGGAAGTGATTATTGTTTTAGAGAATCTGTGAATTAGGGTGATGGCAAGGAGGCCTTCCAACCTTTGCCTTAGAACTAATTGCCACAGATAAATCAATAAACAATACCAGAGTAAAGACGCAAAAAGCTGCTCAGCAATTATAGGGAGGGTTTGATTGACGTAATGCCAATGCAGATTTTTGCATTGATAATTGAGAAAGTTTGAAATAATTTTTGACATGCCGTTTTTAATCAGATGAAAATAATAATAAATAATAATACTAACTAAAAACTGATCAAAACTGATCCACCATTTACATGTCCACCTTTTTAAAACAGCTCTCAAAATTGCTGTTAACTAAAACAATTTGCTAAGTTCTTTCAATGAAATGGGTTTGAATATCATACATTTTACAGATTCCAAATAAAGTAGTTCTCTCAGGTTTTTACATTGTATGAATATGTCAGTTCCCATTTCAGTAATAAAATCCATTGTACAGTACTGTTCTCAGACAAGTACTGCCCTCAACTTCAAGACTCAATCACAAAACAATTTATGCTCCAAAACCAGTGAGTCAAAAGTCTTCATTCATTTAAAGTAATATCCATATAAATCAAATGCATTAGAGCCAATAGGGCATTTTCATGCCTCATCCGCTCATTAATCCATTCTATTTGTGGCTCAGCATGCAGTATTTTACTGGGCTTCTTCACAGCATGATGTATATTTTAAGGCAAATGAAAATCCTTCTTTGCAACATTAATGGCAGTGAGAAAACAATCCCATCTTCAAAGGGGCAACAAATATGCCCAATTAGAGGCATTCAAACACTCTAGAAACAGAGAGCTACAATTTTAGTCTCCTGCAACTCCTACTATTTATTCAAGCTGCAGAAATTCTGCACACTTTCTACAACCTTATCTTCTGTTTGGGTACCCAACTGTTTGATCACCAGGGGAGAAAAAATTTCAATCCATTCCTTCAGGGTAATCTGTCAGCAAAATAAATAAGTCAAGCTTAGCATCATAGATTTCTCTTCAGCTGTTTGAAATGCTTAAAGGTTTTATGTCACAACAATGCACTTCTTTTAAGGCTTTGTGTTATTTTGACCTAAAAATACGATGTTGATATCAGTTAAACAGTTGATTTAATTGGTTTTGAAAAAAAAAATTTACAAAAACATGACAGGGAAACGAAAATAGCAAAATACTTGCCTAAGGTCGCCAACAGTGGGCAGAGTAGTGGGGAGAATACCACCCAGCTTGAATATCAGCAGCATAATGGCTTTTTGCCAGAAAAAAGAGCAACATGGAAACCTACAGCCAGGATACTGCAAGGGTTTCTTTTGGAGGGGTTATTACGATGTTAATGCTTAATGACACATGAAGGGTTCTATGAGCAACAACATTGGGAAGTTTGACCTTACTGAGAAGCTGACTGAGCAGCCAACACCTGGCCATTGTCATGGGAGATGAAATAATGGATGTGCACAAGTCTAGCAAATACATCCATTCCCTGTGGTATTTTTATGTTTAGAGATTCATTATTATTTAATTGATCATTTTATCGAAGAATTCTAATGCAAACAAACAACATCCTAAACTCTCTGGGATGAGGAAATGGTGCAGGGTTCAGTGCCCTGTGTCCCTTACTATACCTCTTTGACCTGAAGGCTGAAGCTTCTGTGCTTCACTGGCCACCTACCTCTCTGTCAGGCATATGGCTGCTCTGAGGGGGATGGCTGGTGTCTGTCTGCCCGGAGCTGCTGAAGCCTTCAGAAGCTGTGTCTACCTGTTCTTTGCTGCTCTTGGGCGCTGAATGTTGTAAGCTTTCTACCCTTCTCACTATTCTAACAATATCGCACCGCCAGGTGTACACCAACACATTTAATTCGACATGCACGCTCATCTACACACACTCAACACAAACACACTTATATACAAAGGTGTTGATATTTTATTTAGGTGTATCAAAATCAAAACAGCAATAAATACTGTATAACATTAACATAACTGGAATATTTAAAATATAATTTTAGTAGTGGTAGGAATAATTTTGAATCAAATTAAATTAGGAATTGCATAATATAAATTTGTGTCTTAAAAATCTATGTTGTGATGAAATTGTTATATTTTTATGTAGCATTATCATATTAAGACAACGTCACATTATAACATACTTATGTGCAACATACAGGGGTTGGACAATGAAACTGAAACACCTGGTTTTAGACCACAATAATTTATTAGTATGGTGTAGGGCCTCCTTTTGCGGCCAATACAGCGTCAATTCGTCTTGGGAATGACATATACAAGTCCTGCACAGTGGTCAGAGGGATTTTAAGGCATTCTTCTTGCAGGATAGTGGCCAGGTCACTACGTGATACTGGTGGAGGAAAACGTTTCATGACTCGCTCCTCCAAAACACCCCAAAGTGGCTCAATAATATTTAGATCTGGTGACTGTGCAGGCCATGGGAGATGTTCAACTTCACTTTCATGTTCATCAAACCAATCCTTCACCAGTCTTGCTGTGTGTATTGGTGCATTGTCATCCTGATACTTGGCACCGCCTTCAGGATACAATGTTTGAACCATTGGATGCATATGGTCCTAAAGAATGGTTCGGTAGTCCTTGGCAGTGACGCTCCCATCTAGCACAAGTATTGGGCCATGGGAATGTGTTGAAGCCATCTCTGCTTCCCCGGGTCCGTTGATTTGGTTACAGGTTTCAAAGAGTGAAATAAACACAAGTACAATCTACTTATGTTCGCCTCTGCAGAGTGAGAGATGGAGTGCCAAGCTGCTGCAAACCCATCTCTAATCAACTCTTGCTTTCAGCTCATTTTATTCAGTTTCAAGGGTGTGTTCAACATATAGATTATGTCACACATGTATAACATAACAGTCCCTTAGGTCCAAATTAGGAATACTTCTGATTATAACATGCAACTTGTCCTCCCCTGTCTCTGGCCTTCCCTGTCCTCTTCTAATTTATGACCTTGCACTCTCTATGCTTCTCACTCCCTATGTTTTCACTCCCCTAGGCCCCTTCTATGCTTCACTCCCTAAGCCTGACCCCCCTATTTCCACACATTCCAGTTACACACATAAATAGTTTATATTACACACATAAATAGTTTATATTATACAAATGCCATGATATGGCAGCCCAAACCAGAGTGAAGCACCCCCATGCTTCACTCTGGGCATGCAACAGTCTGGGTGGTACGGTTCTTTGGGGCTTCTCCACACCGTAACTCTCCCGGATGTGGGGAAAACAGTAAAGGTGGACTCATCAGAGAACAATACATGTTTTACATTGTCCACAGCCCAAGATGTGCTCTCCTTGCACCATTGAAACCGACATTTGGCATTGGCATGAGTGACCAAAGGTTTGGCTATAGCAGCCCAGCCATGTATATTGACCCTGTGGAGCTCCCGACGGACAGTTCTGGTGGAAACAGGAGAGTTGAGGTGCACATTTAATTCTGCCATGATTTGGGCAGCCGTGGTTTTTTGTTTTTTGGATACAATCCGGGTTAGCACCCGAACATCCCTTTCAGACAGCTTCCTCTTGCGTCCACAGTTAATCCTGTTAGATGTGGTTCATCTTTCTTGGTGGTATGCTGACATTACCCTGGATACTGTGGCTCTTGATACATCACAAAGACTTGCTGACCAATTTTCATTAGAAGAAAATCACTGAAAGGCTTTAAAGAAGGATCTAGGAGGGTGCTGAGGCCTTTGGGGGTTAGATCAAGCAGGAAGTAATGACTGCTGATGTGGCACAGGAGTCAGGTGAGCTGTTATCTAGGGCAGCCAGGTTCATTTCACAAATACTGACATCAAGGCTAGTAAAAGTAAGACATTAAGCCCCAATACTGCTTTTGGAGGCTCAAAGAAGTGAATCTCTGCTTTTATTCCAATCACTTCATTTTTTGTTTTCAGAAAAGACAAATATAACCTCCAGCTCATCCACAATCCTCAAGAAACAACAGGCACTGATAGGTAATTACACTCACCCACCTCCTACCACCCACACACCAACCAAAAAACAATCAAGGACACACGTATACAATAAAAATGCCCATGGATGGCACACACAGAACAAAGGACAATGTTGTTCGTTTCAGTTTACAGATGGACAGTAAATCACTCAAAAACGTGAAAGCACCCCTGTGTCATTCCAATCCTGTATGACTGGATTTATGAAGCTCCACTTGTCTCATTGGAGCTGGATTAGTGTTTTAGAAGGGTATCTCACAAAACTGCAATTTGGCTGTATGTGTATGTGTGTGTGTGTGTGTGTGTGTGTGTGTGTGTGTGTGTGTGTGTGTGTGTGTGTGTGTGTGTGTGTGTGTGTGCGTGTGTGTGTGTATGTGTGTTACTTCTGAAAGATTTAAGCCTCAAAGAGCTGATTTGACCAAAATAAGTTACTTTCAGCTTTGCTGGAAAATACTGGCACTGTGACAAAGCCTCATTTTAAAAATGTGCAATTTGTTACAAATAATTCCATAAATACCATCTCTCATGTCTCCATTTAACCTAACAATTGAAGGCAGTTTAAGGAATTCCGAATGTATGTAACAAACCTAAACTGAGATGTAGTGAATATCTGATTTTTAATCTGTAATCCTTGTTAACGCTGTTCAGGTTTTGGTAAAAATTGCCCACAGTACTTTGTAAGGATACATACAAATGGTGCAAATTGTTCAAGCCTCGTCATCATAAAGAAAAACAAGTTAAATGTTGAATAAACAAGCTGTTATAAGACTTATGAAATATTATTAAATGATTCAAAAAATCTTCATTAGGAAAGTGGAATGAAAAGAGATTTTGGTATAGTAAGAGTCCTTGTCCTTTCAACGCTGTACTGTTTTTAGCTTCACCAGTGCATTTCTGGATTTATTTATCTGACTGAAACATTATTTTAAAGTCCTCCTCTGTGAATGTGAGTAATTTTTCAATTACAACAGAAATGACTCCCCATTTTTCACATTCCGCCAGCTTTTCTTTTCATTTAAATCCCATCTATTTCTGTAGTCAATATTACGTTTCGTTTATCTACTGAACACCAAGAGCACAGAGATAAATTCCAATTCTTGGAAAATAATTTTTTACTTTCATTATGATGCAAACATAATGATTTAGAGCACATGTTTTTTGTCATTCTATCTGTCATTGCCCTGTGTTTTGCTTGTCTTGACTTGTTGGTTTGTATTTGTCTGTGCCCTCCTCCCCACCCTCCATCCACAACTCACCAATGCTTCCTATGTCTGCTTGTGCTGAAATCTTCTCTGACTTTTTCTCTGTCTGTGGATGATCAAAAGAATTGAAAAAAACAATCTGTTGTGTTTATATTATAAATGCAACTGAACTGAAATTTGGTCTTATTTAATTATATTATTTTAGTAATACATTGAACTGGATTGGATTGAAAGTGAACTGAAATAATTAGCTTCAGTAGATTTGATGACACTGGCTCCGATCTATTAGTATTCTAATTAGATTGTAAACGATTATATTTAACTGCCCCTCCTTGAACCACCACCTTAACGTGATGGAGGGGTTTGAGTGCTCAAATGATCCTAGAGGCTATGTTGTCTGGGGCCTAAATGCCCCTGGTAGGGTCTCCCATGGCAAACAGGCTCTAGGTGATGGGTCAGACAAAGAGTGGTTCAAGAATCCCTCATGAGGACCAAAATATCGAGGCACGTGACGTCGCCCGGTACGGCGGAGCCAGGGTCCCACCCGGGAGCCACGCCTGAACGTGAGACGCGAGGCCATTCCCCAGTGGGCCCACCACCTGCAGGGGGAACCGTGAGGGACCGGTGCAAAGAGGATTGGGTGGCGGACGAAGGTGGAGACCTCAGCGGCCCGATCCCCGGATGCTTAGGCTGGCTCTAGGGACGTGGAATGTCACCTCGCTGGGGGGCAAGGTGCCTGAGCTTGTGCGGGAGGTCGAGAGATATCAACTAGAAATAGTCGGGCTCGCCTCCACACACAGCGTGGGCTCTGGAACCCATCTCCTTGAGAGGGGTTGGACTCTCTTCTACTCTGGAGTGGCCCACGGGGAGAGGCGGCGGGATGGTGTGGGTTTGCTTGTTGGCCCCCAGCTCAGCCGTCTCGTGTTGGGGTTTACCCCAGTGGATGAGAGGGTCGCATCCCTGCGCCTTCGGGTTGGGGAGAGGTCTCTGACTATCATTTCAGCCTACGGGCCGAGTGGTAGTGCAGAGTACCCGGCCTTCTTGGCGTCCCTGTCGGGGGTGCTGGATAGTGCCCCTCCCGGGGACTCCATTATTCTGATGGGGGACTTCAACGCCCACGTGGGGAACGACAGTGACACCTGGAGAGGCGTGATCGGGAGGAATGGCGTCCCCGATCTGAATCCGAGTGGTGTTTTGTTATTGGACTTCTGTGCTAGTCACGGATTGTCCATAACGAACACCATGTTCAAACATAAGGGTGTCCATCAGTGCACTTGGCACGAGGACACCCTAGGCAGGAGGTCGATGATCGACTTTGTTGTCGTATCATCAGACCTTCGGCCGCATGTTTTGAACACTCGGGTGAAGAGAGGGGCTGAGCTGTCCACTGATCACCACCTATTGGTGAGTTGGATCTGCTGGAGGAGGAGAAAGCCGGACAGACTTGGCAGGCCCAAGCGCATAGTGAGGGTCTGCTGGGAATGTCTGGCGGAGCCCTCGGCCAAGGATGTATTCAACTCCCACCTCTGGGAGAGCTTCGACCAGATCCCAGGAGATGTTGGAGACATAGAGTCCGAGTGGACCATGTTCTCCGCATCTATTGTCGATGCTGCTGCCCGTAGCTGCGGCCGTAAGGTCTGCGGTGCCTGTCGCGGCAGCAATCCCAGAACCCGGTGGTGGACACCGGCAGTAAGGGATGTTGTCAAGTTGAAGAAGGAGTCCTATCGGCTGTGGTTGGCTTGTGGGACTCCTGAGACGGCTGACGGGTACCGTGAGGCCAAGCGTGCTGCGGTCCGGGCTGTGGCAGAGGCAAAAACTCGGGCCTGGGAGGAGTTCGGTGAGGCCATGGAGAAGGACTTCCGGTTGGCCTCGAAGCGATTCTGGCAAACCGTCCGGCGCCTCAGGAGGGGGAAGCAGTGCTTCGCCAACACTGTTTATAGTGGGGGTGGGAGACTGCTGACCTCGACTGAGGACATTATCGGGCGGTGGAAGGAGTACTTCGGGGATCTCCTCAATCCTGCCATCACGCACTCCGTGGTGGAAACAGAGGCTGGGGACTCGGTGTTGGACTCTTTCATCACCCAGGCTGAATTCACGGAGGTGGTTTAAAAGCTCCGCGGTGGCAAGGCTTCGGGGGTGGATGAGATCCGCCCTGAGTATCTCAAGTCTCTGGATGTTGTAGGGCTGTCATGGTTGACACGCCTCTTCAACATTGCATGGCGGTCGGGGACAGTGCCTCTGGACTGGCAGACTGGGGTGGTGGTCCCCCTTCATAAGAAGGGGGACTGGAGGAGTGTGTTCCAGCTACAGGGGGATCACACTCCTCAGCCTCCCTGGTAAGGCCTACGCCAGGGTATTGGAGAGGAGAGTCCGACCGATAGTCGAACCTTGGCTTCAGGAGGAGCAGTGTGGTTTTCGTCCCGGCCGTGGAACACTGGACCAGCTCTATACCCTCTACAGGGTGCTCGAGGGTTCATGGGGGTTTGCCCAACCGGTCCACATGTGTTTTGTGGACCTGGAGAAGGCATTCGACTGTGTCCCTCGAGATGCCCTCTGGGGGGTGCTCCAGGAGTATGGAATCGGGGGCCCTTTATTAGGGGCCATCCGGTCCCTGTACGAGCGGAGCAGGAGTTTGGTCCGCATTGCCAGCACTAAGTCGGACCTGTTCCCGGTGCATGTTGGACTCCGGCAGGGCTGCCCTTTGTCACCGGTCCTGTTCATAACTTTTATGGACAGCATTTCTAGACTGGGATGAGGATCAGCTCCTCCAAGTCCGAGGCCAAGGTACTCGACCAGAAAAGGGTGGCTTGTCCTCTTCAGGTTGGAGGGGAGTTCCTGCCTCAAGTGGAGGAGTTTAAGTATCTCGGGGTCTTGTTCACGAGTGAGGGAAGAATGGAGCGGGAGATCGACCGACGGATCGATGCGGCTGCCACAGTAATGGGGGCACTGTGCCAGTCCGTTGTGGTGAAGAGAGAGCTGAGCCGAAAAGCAAAGCTCCCAATTTACTGGTCGGTCTACGTTCCTACCCTCACCTATGGCCATGAACTTTGGGTCATGACCGAAAGAACGAGATCCCGGATACAAGCGGTTGAAATGAGCTTCCTCCGTTGGGTGGCTGGGCACTCCCTTAGAGATAGGGTGAGGAGCTCGGCCATCCGGGAGAGGCTCGGAGTAGAGCCGCTGCTCCTCCACATCGAGCGGAGCCAGTTGAGGTGGCTCGGGCATCTATACCGGATGCCTCCTGGATGCCTTCCTCGGGAGGTGTTCCAGGCACGTCCCACCGGGAGGAGGCCCAGGGGACGGCCCAGGACACGCTGGAGGGACTATGTCTCTCGGCTGGCCTGGGAACACCTTGGGCTCCCCCTGGAGGAGCTGAAGGAGGTGTCTGGAGAGAGGGACGTCTGGGCGTCTCTGCTGAGTCTGCTGCCCCCGCGACCCGGTCCCGGATAAGCGTACGAGTACGACGAGTATATTTAACTGGACTTGAAATTAAAATAAATAAATTAAATTAAAAAAAACTTAATGACATAGAATGAGAGAAAGGAAGGCATCTTAAAACCTTTTGACTATAGAAAGTTTGTTAAACTAGCCCCATTCTAGAATCAGACATTTATTTGTAATAGAAGTGGAACAATTGTAAATATCTACTGAAATTAATTAGTCATTGGGTAACTCACCATTTAGTTTAAAAAATATATATTTTTTTTAATATTGAAAGCAAAAGGGTGAGTTGCATCAGGCTTCAACAGATTAAGTTTAATGGGTATGATTTATGAACAATAATTTTTTTTTTAACTGTTTACCCAAAACTGTTGTTCAAAACTGAACAGATATTCAGCTTGAAGTCTAACAGACTAAACAGTTTCTTAAATATTAATAATAATAAATAATAATTTTTTTAATAATTTTTGGGTGCCCAAAACATAGGGACTCAATTTTACTGCCTATCAACGTGTTACATTTGCTGTGGTGTTCATAACAATTATCTGAGACAATGAAAGGAAAAACCGGTTTTCAATGTTTGACCCTTAAATTTGTACAAACAAAATGTCCCGAACTTTAGCTTTAGCCTAGCTGAATTGAGGCCTTGAGGGCCCATTGAGGGACGCTGCAGTAGATAAAGGGGACCTGGCTATGTGTTACCCTATGATAGAGTTGGGCCATACTGTGTTAACTGCACACTTAGCCCAGAGTTATGACAATCTGTGGGACCTTGACAACTTGATAGCTACATCTATAAGTCAGTACTGCCTTATCTAAACCTACCCCCATCTGTGAACAATCCAAATAGCACAACAGACCGTGTTCAATGTAACTCTAACCAAGTGAAATGTAATTTCAAGGGGACATATAATCCAAAATCCACTATTTTAGCCTTTAAATACATTTTGTTGTGTACTTGGAGTCTGTAGGAGTGCAGAAACGTTGCGTAGATATCTTTATATTCTGTTTGGGTCATATTTTTCAGTCCGTTCAGTTTTCTCTATCATCTGTTACATTTTTCCAACTGTTAGGTCACAGTATTTACTGAGGAACAACTAAATAAGGTAACGGACATCCGGTTGATCAATTTTGCTTCGATTTTGTAATCCAAGCTCAAGTATCCCTAAAGCTGAAAGAGGATAAGTTTGGTTCGGTTGTTATGTAAATTAACCCACAATTCATTCCACCGTCCCCCAGCATCTTCAAAGTGCCTGGTTAAATTTTATTTTTCATGGAAATCTCCCCACATGTTTGGGGAAATTTCTATTTCCCCTCTTCAAGGACAAGTTCTTCAGCAACCTCCGCCAGTATCATGAAGGATTTGCTAAAAGACTTCATCTGATTAAGGGATCAGTTCCTTCTGTGTATGGAAACGACAGACACAGCAAAGCGGTAAGCTGAAAATAAAGCTAAAATTACGACAAACTACATTTTAGACATGAATTTATTGTGCGTTGATATGATGTCCTGGCCATTGTTACGTTAGTGCTGTGTGCTGCATTTAGCTCGAGGACAGAAACGTACAACGTGTTTTGAATAGTAGTCAGTCAGTCAGTCATTTTCTACCGCTTATTCCATAATGGGTCGCGGGGGAGCTGGTGCCTATCTCCAACAGTCTACGGGCGAGAGGCGGGGTACACCCTGGACAGGTCACCAGTCCATCGCAGGGCAACACACAAACAACCATGCACACACTCATTCATACACCTAAGGGCAATTTAGAGTGACCAATTAACCTAACAGGCATGTCTTTGGACTGTGGGAGGAAGCCGGAGTACCCAGTGAGAACCCACGCATGCACAGGGAGAACATGCAAACTCCATGCAGAAAGACCCCCGGCCGGGAATAGAACCCAGGATCTTCTTGCTGCAAGGCAACAGTGCTACCAATTGCCCCACCGTGCAATGTTTTGAATAGTAATTCTACATAAATAGATTTACTTTGTTTTTGCTGTTTTTCTCTTGTTTCTGCAGCGCTACCTAATTGTTTTTAAACAACAAAAATGGCTGAACGGGTTAAAGTGCAGCATTCGTTGACCTGGAGAGGGCGGGGTGTGAAGTGCCTCAGTAACATTTAAAGAGACGGCACCAAAACAAGTTGCCCTCAGACGCACATCAGAACAGGTAAAAGAGGAGCCTGTGGAGCTACAATAACAAGGAATTCAGACCAAAGCATTGCAGTTCCACTTTATATAGACCACAAATGAATTACTTAAGTGTAAAAAGGAAGTATTTAAAGGTATTAAATGTACCCTTTAAGGTTTAGTGGTTCTACGGAAGGTAAGTTTATTTTTATAGCATTTTTCAGCAATTAAAAGTGCTTTACATGACAAAACCACAAAAGAACCAAAAAGTACACAGCAGTGGTATAATTAAGGAAAGTGAAGAAAAGGTGGAATACAGGCTGACATAAATGTTTTGATTAACATTTCAAATAGAAATAGAATCAAAAGCAACTCTAAACAAAATGGGCTTTTCTGGAAGTTTGTTCCAGATTAGTGGAGAATGGGAACTAAATGCTGCTTTTCCATGTTTGGGTCTGGTTCTGGGGATGCAGAACAGTCTTGAACCAAAAGACCTGTGTGGTCTGGAAGGCTGATATGACAACGCATCTTTAATGTATCTTGGTGCTAAGCCATTCAGTGATTTATAAACTAACTGAAATATTGTCAAAATCTATTCACTGAGGTACAGGGAACCAGTGTAAGGACTTTAGAACTGTGGTGATGCGCTCTGTTTTCTTAGTTAATGCAAATAAGTGGTTTTGTGGTCTGTCTCACATAAACAAACACAACAGATCTACAAATGTGGTTACAAATAAGCTGCCATTACCTAAACAAAAATAAAACACAAATCATATTTGGACAATCTGATCTCCTAAATGGTATACACAGCTATTTTAATTAGATTCTTACACTCATTCAAACATCAGTGTGATCTTCAACAGTATTTTTAAATTCGACAGACGAATCACTTTTGTGGTAAAAAGGAGCCTTTTCCATATATGGTTCTTCTGTAAACTCCCATATTCTATCAAAAGACTGAAAAAGGTTTCCAGGTTTTCATTCCATCATTTCTGGATTACTTCAACTCTCTATGCTGGTCCTGCTAGCGCATGACTTCTGACTAAATTTAAGCACTATGATCACATCATGCCTCTCTTCACAAGCTTCGTCTTCGTTACTGGATGCAGTTCAAGATTTTATTACTTATTGAATGTTGCTCCACCCAGAGCTGTAAGATCCACAAATCAGATGCTGTTAGACAAAAAGTGTTGCTCAAAAGTAGAGGTAACCAGGATGTATAAGTGGTGGCACCTAACCTGCCTTTGCACAGTAGAGCTACACAGACTGTTAATCACTCTGTTAAAAACCATTTTCAAGTCTCTGGCTTTTAGCCCCAGTTGAGCTAAATATTTTAGCTTTAATTGTGCTATCTCTGATTCGTATTTAATTTTTTATTCCTTATTTTATAGAAACAAACTTTGACTTGACATGACTTGAGAAACAAATTAAAACAATGAGAACCCCCCCAGGGTTGACGATCATTAACCATTTTTAGTTTTGAGAGTAGCAGACACGCTAAAGGCACACAGCAGATGTTTCTTTGCTGAAGAAAAAGTCTGCATCAGCGAAATGTATTTAAAGTTTGCTACAGGTACATTTTTCCATGAGAATTGGAGTGACTAAATAAGTTATAAAGAGTAATTGATGCAACAGAATAACTGGTTTTGGTTTTATTGCTGAAAACAGTTGGGAGTCGGTTTCAGCCCAGTTTATTTAATATCTGCTCTATATGCACATTCCCACGAAGGTTGGAGCGACAGTAGTTAACAACAACTAAGAATTAATATGATATTAATGCTGTGCTTGTGCATGTATATGGCCAGAAACAAACAAAAGAAGCAACCTAGGTAGTTCAAAAGGGTATGGTAAATCCAATTTTGTGGAAAAAAGCACCTGTTAGAAGCAGAGGAACAGTTTTTTCCCCCTCCCAGTGTTTTGAAAGGTTGTTTAGTTGTTTCAGTCACGTCCTTTCTGTGTTTGGAAATTGACTGCATTTCCTGAATGTGTTTTTGGCACAACTAATTTATCAAATGAAAAAAGGAATGCATGAATATAAGGTCACAATGAAATAATTCATTTAGTCTGCACACAAATATGTAGATTAATCCCTGGTCAGGTGCTCTCTCCTGCCTCTGACCCTGAGCACAAAGACTTATTCATCTCCAGTCAGAGATGTGAAGATAGAGAAATAAATTCTCCACTAAGATCAACAGCAACAGGTAGCATAGATGTTTCACACAAACTTCTTCATGTCTTTTCCTTTTTCATTTATCCATGTTCCCCCGATATGCAGGAGAAGGCCATGTTTTTGTCTGCGATCTGCTTGCATTCATCAGGCAGCGATGTTAATGGCCTGTTAGGATACTCTCTCTCTGCTGAGACCTTAGAAGCCTTCCAGCTGAGTGTAAATTTGTAAAACCCCTTTTTATCTCTTTTCACTCCATCTTACTTTCACATTATTATTTGGGCTGATAGGTGGGGGACCGCAGCACTGACACTTTCATTATTTTACTATTGTTTTGGTCTTTCTTCCTAGCAATGCTAAGAAAAGTAGGTCAGGCAGCTTTAATATGCATGTTAACACTAAATCTCTTTTCAAGCTGTGCTTGCGAACATTATTCTACATGGCAGGTAAAATTAGAAAAGTTACAACCTCAGTTTTGCAGAACAGGGAAAAAGAAGATGGAAACAACATGATGGAAAACAATATTCAACAGCATCTCAGGAGGAATATTTACTGTTAATTCTTTTTTCTTACTTTGGAGTAATATTGTTTTTCTGGGTGTCAGCAGACTTCCTTCTGTAAAATCTTTCATACATATACAGTGGGCCTTCTGAGCTAAAAAACAGAGAGGAAAACAGAATGAAGGAAAGAAAACAACCTAAGCAGGGGTGAGTAAAACTGGAGACAAAATAAGAAGAACACATAAAGGGAACCCAGGAGAATGGGCAGGGAAGGCACATTTCTTTGTCATGACAGAGAAAAGGAGGCAGTACAAAGAGCAGGAGGGCATTTCTTGGCTCATACTTATCCTCCTGTGTGTAAGCCATGTTAATAAGAGCCACATTTAGGTCAGCATTGGAGCATTGGTTTTGGGATTTTTTTCTCTTTTCTCTGTACTCTTTATTTC